>NC_051862.1:135484433-135819433 GCF_015732765.1 Culex quinquefasciatus | reverse complement strand
AACATTTGTATGCATGTTTCTATTGTGAAATTGTCTCAGGAACACGAATATGATAAAATTATCACCGAAAATTTTGATCTTAGGGGTCCCCCGAGCAAAAATTTACAACCAAAAAATTTACTAAAAGTAAAAGTGTCTATTTAATATGTTAAACTGCCTTACCCAAAGCGTTCTCAGTCTCAGATGGTAGTCCCAGATGTCCCCTACAAGCTGCAGGTCGAACCGAGTTGATATCTGGATTGAACACTTTTTTATTTGAGTTTGAAAATTATGCTATTTTTTCACTAAAATGCCAATAACTCCCTTTAGATTTAACCAATTGGGATGTTTCTCCCTGCATTTTGTTGCATTTTTTAAGCCCTTTCAAATGCATTTTGAATTTTGAAATTAAATTGAATTTTGCCTAAGTTATAGCCTTTTTAAGATTTTTGACGTTTTTGAACCTACAAACGTTGTGTCCCGATTTGCCCCACTTCCCGTTGACCTAGAGTACTCATATTTTGGCCAGATGCTAGTTTTATATGTACAAACAACCCCTGAAAATTTCAGGCAGATTGGTGAGGTCGATGCGAGATGGGTATGCTTTGCTCGTGGACTCGCTCTTAAATGTCATCTTCTTTAATTCGTTGGTGATTTGAACATTTGATATCAATTTCAAAACGCCTTCCTAATAAGTCTTAGTAAAATCAATCATTTCGACACACATCACTTTAACGTCAGTTATGCATCATTTAAATTCCGAATGTCAATTTCAAAATCACAAACCACAATCTCGCTAATGCTCCACCGATTAAGCATAATGTTATCTTCAACATTTTTCAAGTAGGATGCGGGGATAAAATGAGGGAGATCCTTTTGAGAAGCTTCGATTGCTGAGTGATTCGCTGTGATTCCTTCCAGTTGTATTAAATTATCGTCCGTTCTCTTGGTTCCTCTCCAATCGCCTGAATTGACTCGGAATAATGGTGAATAAATTATGCTCACTTAATTTTCCCATTTTCCTTCGCTCGGTTGGAATGGTTGATCCTGGCTGCTCCTTTGAACGTCAGACGATTTGATTTACTTGGATGAGCTTTTTCTGCACTTTTTTGTTCGAAGAAATGAGATTTGAATTTATGTCAGGTGAAGTAGGGCGTTGGAAAACGTTGACTGTATTTCGTGTTTTTCCAGAAATAATTCGTGATCCTTTTGCAGCTTAATACAAAACATTGCAATATCACGCGATTGCAATTAATTTTCCGCTGGATTTTTCCTCTTAATCATGAGGAAAAATAAATTGAAAAGAAATAATGGAAAAAACTGCAAAACAGCATAATCAAGCCAGCGCGAAGTATCGAGAGGTAGAAAAAGGAACACAGAATGCAAGCCAGAGCAGAAAAGCTCCCATTCATAGCGCAGCATTTCTCATTATGAATTGAAGGTGAATGATGATTATCATCATCATCGTCAGCGTTTGTATTTGGCTGGCACTGCTCACGTGAAGCACACTTCAAAGGGTTATCGAAAAGCTCTTTAGTTACTTGGGATTACGGCTCATGAATGATCAATTTTTTTGTGTGTAAACTTTTTTTTTGAGGAAATTCTGTAATTGTGTAATGTATTCCTAGTTTGAAGGCCTTTTCTCAGAAAGGGTGATGGGCTGGACTTTGGGTGTAAATTTCCACAAAAAAAAAATCGAATTATTATTAGGCACATGTAAAATTGATTTAGGAATGCAAAATTTCGTTATTGTCTATCACTACTGAGCAATTCTCTACGAAATCGGTAATTTTTCTTCAATTTTAATTTTTGTATTTTTTAATCCGGCTGAAACTTTTTAGGTGCCTTCGGTATGCCCAAAGAAGCTATTTTGCATCATTAGTTTGTCCACATCATTTTCCATACAAATTTGGCAGCTGTCCATTCAAAAATAATGTATGAATATTCAAAAATCTGTATCTTTCGAAGGAATTTTTCGATCAATTTGGTGTCTTCGGCAAAGTTGTAGGTATGGATACGGACTACACTGGAAAAAAATGTTACACGGTAAAACATTTTTTGGTGATTTTTTATTTAATGTTTTGTCACTAAAACTTGATTTGCAAAAAAAAACTATTTTTAATTTTTTTCATTTTTTGATATGTTTTAGAGGACATCAAATGCCAACTTTTCAGAAATTTCCAGGTTGTGCAAAAAATCTTTGACCGAGTTATGAATTTTTTAATCAATACTTAATTTTTAAAAAAATTGAAAAATTGGTCGCAAAAATTTTCAACTTCATTTTTTGATGTAAAATCAAATTTGCAATCAAAAAGTACTTCCTGGAAATTTTGATAAAGTGCCCCGTTTTCAAGTTATAACCATTTTTAGGTGACTTTTTTGAAAATAGTCGCAGTTTTTCATTTTTCAAAATTAGTGTACATGTTTGCCCACTCTTGAAAAAAATATTTTTGAAAAGTTTAAAAAACTCTCTATATTGTGCTTTTTTAAACTTTGTTGATACGTCCCTTAGTTGCTGAGATATTGCCATGCAAAGATTAAAAACCGGAAAATTGATGTTTTCTAAGTCTCACCCAAAAAACCCATCATTTTCTAACGTCGATATCTCAGCAACTAATGGTCCGATTTAAAATGTTAAAATATGAAACAATCGAGAAATTTTCCAATCTTTTTGACAAAAATATTTTCAAAAATTTAAAATCAAGACTAACATTTCAAAAGGGCGTAATATTGAATGTTTGGCCTTTTTGAAATGTTAGTCTTGATTTGAAAATTTTGAAAATATTGTTTTCGAAAAGATCGGAAAATTTCTCGATTGTTTCATATTTTAACATTGTAAATCGGACCATTAGTTGCTGAGATATCGACATTGGAAAATGATGGGTTGTTTGGCTGAGACTTAGAAAACATCAATTTTCCTGTTTTCAAACCTTTGTATGGCAATATCTCAGCAACTAAGGGTCGTATCAACAAAGTTCAAAAAAGCAAAATATAGAGAATTTTCTCAGCTTTCAAAAATATTTTTTTCCAGAGTGGGCAAACATGTGCACTAATTTAAAAAAAATGAAAAACTGCGACTATTTTCAAAAAAGTCACCTAAAAATGGCTATAACTCGAAAACGGGGCACTTTATCAAAATTTCACTGAAGTACTTTTTGATTGCAAATTTGATTTTACAACGAAAAATGAAGTTGAAAAAATTTTGCGACCAATATTTCGATTTTTTAAAAAAACCAGAGTTGATTAAAAAATTCATAACTCGGTCAAAGATTTTTTGCACAACCTGGAAATTTCTGAAAAGTTGGCATTTGATGTCCTCTAAAACATAGCAAAAAATGAAAAAAATTAAAAATAGTGTTTTTTTGCAAATCAAGTTTTAGTGACAAAAAGTTTAATAGAAAATCACCAAATTTTTTTTACTGTGTAAATTTTTTTTCTAGTGTAGTCCGTATCTATACCTACAACTTTGCCGAAGACACCAAATCGATCAAAAAATTCCTTCGAAAGATACAGATTTTTGAATATTCATACATCATTTTTGTATGGACAGCTGCCAAATTTGTATGGAAAATTATGTGGACAAACTAATGATGCAAAATAGCTTCTTTGGGCATAACGAATGCACCTAAACAGTTTCAGTCGGATTAAAAAATACAAGAAAAATCGAATGCCCGAAATCTGAGAGAATTGCTTTACTTTCATGTGCCCTAAGAATAAAAATCTGAAATTCTCTTTCTCTCATCGTTTGAATAACAAAACTGCTCAAACAAAGCCATCTCGTTGAACAAATTTACATGGCATTGTTCCTCGAAAAAGCTCGGTAAAGTTCACTTAGTAGTCCAAACGACTTTATCAAACTCCACTTAAAGCTTCTATTATCGACTGCTTGCTCTCCTTTCACCCTCCTCCACCCCTTTTCCCCCCACTGTAATTATTTATTCACCATGTATTCGCTGAAAAACTTTATCTACTTTCTCAATTATTCATACCCCACTTACGGACTGAGTTCTGTTGGTTGGTCGTGACGACATTCCTCAAAATCACAGCTGCAAGTACTCTCTCCTTCTGCTCCTCTACCTCCTTCCTTGTCTCCCGCCTGTCCAAGAGTCGAGCTTTTCATTCAGTTCGAGATGACTTTCGACTTCTTTTCTGCAAAAGTGGGGAGTTACTTTCCCTCCTCAACCCCTCTGCGAGCGCGAGGGGTTGAGGGGGGGAAACCACATGGCAGGTCGGGAAAAGTCAAAGGAGGCGGGAAAAGTTTTCCCTCAGCAATAAATCACGCCTCGAGTTTTATTGTACTTTAATGTTTCGTTGACACTTTGGTCGGGGTTGGGAGCTTGCATTTGCGAGAGATTTCGGTGGAAATTTTCAAATTCTTCAACACTCTCTCTCTGTGGGTCTGGGTGGAACGATTGGTCTAATTTTTCACCCCGATTCGATCCAATCAATTTTCCCAATTGGAAAGTGAACCAAAGTGCTCGGGAAACTGCGAAGAATGGTTTCAGCTGATGCTTCCGAAACGGCAGTAATAATGGCCCGGCTTCCTGAGGGAGAGAGAAAAAAAAACATCCTGCCCAACGTCGTTTTATGTATAGACAGGGTAAATATGGAAAAATATGAAGCATAAAATAAACATTTATCTTTGCTTACTCATATTTGCTTCCAGACCGAGGCTGCTGGGACGACGACTTGTTCGTTGATGCAATATGTGTGTCGTGTAGGTGCTGTTTAAAACTGGGAAAGTGGTTCCATTCTGAGCTTTTGAGGAGTACATGTTAGGATATGAGGCATGATTTTGTTTGAACAAGAGATGTGGGTCAGAAAGAATCAATAGTTAAAAATAATTACAGTTGTGTACAAGTGGTTTTTTTTACTAGTCCTCATTTGTGAATTGATCGATACCTCTGAATTTTGGAATATATTATTGTTAATTTTTATTTGACTGAAACTTAGTTAATGTCTTTCGTAATGTATGAAGCCATTAAATATTATTCATATTATTCATATTAAATATTATTCATAAAAATATCAAGCAAATTTGTGGGGAAATTAATGGTTTTACAAATAAACGTTTGGTTTGATTTTGACATGGTTGGTTTATTTTTAGAGAATTTTGGTATCGTTGGTAATAGTTGGAAATGTTTTTAAATTTTGTATTGATTACAATAGTTCAAAATTCAGAAATGAAAAAAAAGGTTACACGATGAGGAAATTGTTCAAGCAAGCATATTTAACCATCGATTACACTGACCGACAAAAATAGATAAAAATGACTGCGCAGGCTCAACTCGAGGAGAAGCATGAAGTTTGGGGTCCCCAGAAACACGTGCACTTTGATTTTTTCAAAAATATATAGAGAGGGCCGAATGATTTTTCTCCAAAGTTTGTAGGGGGATAATTCTCCGCCAACTCACACAGCAGTTGCCCCGACCCCTCTTCGGTTTGCGTGAAACTTTGTCCTAAGGGGTAACTTTTGTCCCTGATCACGAATCCGAGGTCCGTTTTTTGATATCTCGTGACGGAGGGGCGGATATGCGAAAAAGAGGTCTTTGATGTAAAAATAGACGCCCGATTTGATGGCGTACTCATAATTTAAAAATAATCCAAATATAGGCATTTTTTGTAAATACAGAAATTAAACAAAAATTTAAAAAAAAACTTCAAAACTGTAATTTAATTATTATGATTCAGAGTAGAAACACAAACAATAAGTCTTTGGAAAAAAAAATCGAAAGTTCAACAATACTTATAACTTCCATGTTATTTTTTAAATTGGCAAAAGTATAGTTTTTCATAAAGTGAAACCTCTTTTTACGCGGTGCGTTACGTTTTTCTAATTTGTCGATTTCTCTGGAACAACGCAACATTTTTGCAATGTTTTAAAAGCAATTTGTAGGTTTTGTTCAGATCTACAAAACGCTTTTTGAAGCTTGCAAAAATGTTGTATGGTTTTAGAGACATCGACGAAATAAAAAGCGTAACGCCATCGCGTAAAAAGAGGTTTCTCTGTACTTTGTTTCATCTGGAAATGACAAAAAGTTAAATATAACTGAACTTAAAATTTCGTTCCTATTTTTTTAAACTTCATCATCATTTTAAATCAAAGAATGATTAAACCATAATTGCTGATATTATTCATTCAAAGGATTTAGAAAAATGTCAAGGAATCTATAAATTTTTTTTTGGCAGGTTCCCTTTTTAATTTTGTAATTTTTGATATTGTTTTTTTAATCAATGTTAATTTAGTGGTCAGTATTTAACTGTTTTTTTTTTCAATGAACATTCAGTTTGATATGATTTTTTTACCACTTATTTTAAGCAAAATTTTTGAAGAGACAAGTTTTTTTAACAGTTTTGCAATAACTGAAAATTTCTTGGATTATTTTTTTTTTTGCGATTTCAAAATTTTCTTTATGTTTTCAAAACGTAAAAAAAGTTTTTCAATTTTGGATTTTATTCGATATTTAAGTTTTCCGAAAACTGAAAATCAAGCTTTATGTATAGTAGGTAATTTACCATACTGTCAAAAAAAAAAAAAAGTTTAAAGGCAACACTTGAAAAAAAACATAATTTTAATCACTTCTTGAATTTAGTTAAACAGTTAAACATATTTACCAAAACAAAAAAAACCATTTCAAATATTCAATCTATGTGACAAAATGAAATTGAATCATAACTCTAAGCTGGCCATTAGGCTCTATTTTTATATTAGTTTTTCATTAACTTAACCTCTTGTTTGATAAACAAAAAATAATAGAGATCATATGATTCATGAAAAATATTATGAAGATCTGTGTCAAAGACTCCAATATTAGTTAAGATTTTGAATGTCTTAAACAGCTTTTCCACACTCAAAAATATTGAAATAGTGAAAAGAACCTTAAATTTAAAGTAAGTTACTAAAGCAGAATTGAGCGAATTCAATTTTAAAATTGCACAAAATATTAAAAATTATTCAAGAGATAAAAAATAATTTTCAAACAAGTATGCTTAGAATTCCCAACTTTTCCCGACTTTTTGACAAAAAATCATAAATTCCCGACTTTTTCCCGACTTTCCCGATTTCCCCACTTGAGTGGCCACCCTGAATGTACTTTTCGAATCTACATTGACCCAGAAGGATAATTTTTTTATGTAGAACTAAATTTTTCATTTTAAAATTTCGTGTTTTTTTCTAACTTTGCAGGGTTATTTTTTAGAGTGTAACAATGTTCTGTAGAGCAGACAATTCTTCATGTAAACTAATGTCAAATACATAAACAATTACTTTTAAACCCCGCCGTTTGACATGCATGATTTTTAAAACCCGCCAAACAAATCGCAGCACACTGGGGGTTGCTGGGGGAAAAATCCTTGTCAAAACTTTTTTGTTTTCTTTTGAAACGGAGGTGTTTGTTGGGGTCCAGTTTAAGCCGGGAGAAAGTGGCCAAGTTATTTTAAGAGTCCGTGAAATACCGTGAAATATGAAAGTCCTTGAATATATTTATTAGTGTTAGCTTTTTTTTTGCTATTCTTTTACACCCCGTTTCTTAAGAAAACATAAAGGCAATTCTGGTTGGGGGTTTGGATTGCTAAAAAAATGGTGAGGAAAGACTACGCCAGAAACTCTTTTTCCTTATGACTTGTTTGCTTACTGTTATTCTTGCCCTGGAGTAAACGATAGCAATGGCAGATTCTATAGAAAGGGAATAGCTATTTTTTTAACCTTTATTTGTTTCATATTTTATGATTCCAAGATCGAAAAATAAAAAAAAACACACAAACCCTAGAGCTTGATACCCATATTGCCCCAAATCTTATGGTTCCGCAAATGTCCCCTTATCGGAACATCCCCAGGGCCTCCGGCCACTCCAGGTGGTGGCCACTACTGCCAAAATGTCAAATTTCATGTCCAGTATCAAAATCCCTAAAGTTTCATACCCATATTGCCCCAACTCTTATGCTTAGGCCAATGTCCCCTTATCGGAACATCCACGAGGCCTCCGGCCACTCCAGGTGGTGGCCACTACTGCCAAAATGTCAAATTTCATGTCCAGTATCAAAATCCCTAGAGTTTGATACCCATATTGTCCCAATTCATATGGTTCCGCAAATGTCCCCTTATCGGAACATCCCCGGGGCCTGCGGCCACTCCAGGTGGTGGCCACTTGTGCCAAAATGTCATATTTCATGTCCAGTATCAAAATCCCTAAAGTTTGATAACCATATTGTCCCAACTCATATGGATCCGCAAATGTCCCCTTATCGGAACATCCCCGGGGCCTCCGGCCACTCCAGGTGGTGGCCACTTGTGCCAAAATGTCATATTTCATGTCCAGTATCAAAATCCCTAAAGTTTAAAACCCATACTGTCCCAACTCTTATGGTTCCGCAAATATCCCCTTATCGGAACATCCCCGGGGCCTGCGGCCACTCCAGGTGGTGGCCACTTGTGCAAAAATGTCATATTTCCTGTCTAGTATCAAAATCCCTAAAGTTTGATATCCATATTGTCCCAACTCATATGGTTCCGCAAATGTCCCCTTATCGGAACATCCCCGGGGCCTCCGGCCACTCCAGGTTGTGGCCACCTGTGCCAAAATGTCAAATTTCATGTCCAGTATCAAAATCCCTAAAGTTTGATACCCATATTGTCCCAACTCATATGGTTCCGCAAATGTCCCCTTATCGGAACATCCCCGGGGCCTCCGGCCACTCCAGGTTGTGGCCACCTGTGCCAAAATGTCAAATTTCATGTCCAGTATCAAAATCCCTAAAGTTTGATACCCATATTGTCCCAACTCATATGGTTCCGCAAATTTCCCCTTATCGGAACATCCCCGGGGCCTGCGGCCACTCCAGGTGGTGGCCACTTGTGCAAAAATGTCATATTTCCTGTCTAGTATCAAAATCCCTAAAGTTTGATATCCATATTGTCCCAACTCATATGGTTCCGCAAATGTCCCCTTATCGGAACATCCCGGGGCCTGCGGCCACTCCAGGTTGTGGCCACTACTGCCAAAATGTCAAATTTCATGTCCAGTATCAAAATCCCTAGAGTTTGATACCCATATTGTCCCAATTCATATGGTTCCGCAAATGTCCCCTTATCGGAACATCCCCGGGGCCTGCGGCCACTCCAGGTGGTGGCCACTTGTGCCAAAATGTCATATTTCATGTCCAGTATCAAAATCCCTAAAGTTTGATAACCATATTGTCCCAACTCATATGGATCCGCAAATGTCCCCTTATCGGAACATCCCCGGGGCCTCCGGCCACTCCAGGTGGTGGCCACTTGTGCCAAAATGTCATATTTCATGTCCAGTATCAAAATCCCTAAAGTTTAATACCCATACTGTCCCAACTCTTATGGTTCCGCAAATATCCCCTTATCGGAACATCCCCGGGGCCTGCGGCCACTCCAGGTGGTGGCCACTTGTGCAAAAATGTCATATTTCCTGTCTAGTATCAAATCCCTAAAGTTTGATATCCATATTGTCCCAACTCATATGGTTCCGCAAATGTCCCCTTATCGGAACATCCCCGGGGCCTCCGGCCACTCCAGGTTGTGGCCACCTGTGCCAAAATGTCAAATTTCATGTCCAGTATCAAAATCCCTAAAGTTTGATACCCATATTGTCCCAACTCATATGGTTCCGCAAATGTCCCCTTATCGGAACATCCCCGGGGCCTCCGGCCACTCCAGGTTGTGGCCACCTGTGCCAAAATGTCAAATTTCATGTCCAGTATCAAAATCCCTAAAGTTTGATACCCATATTGTCCCAACTCATATGGTTCCGCAAATATCCCCTTATCGGAACATCCCCGGGGCCTGCGGCCACTCCAGGTGGTGGCCACTTGTGCAAAAATGTCATATTTCCTGTCTAGTATCAAAATCCCTAAAGTTTGATATCCATATTGTCCCAACTCATATGGTTCCGCAAATGTCCCCTTATCGGAACATCCCCGGGGCCTGCGGCCACTCCAGGTTGTGGCCACTACTGCCAAAATGTCAAATTTCATGTCCAGTATCAAAATCCCTAGAGTTTGATACCCATATTGTCCCAATTCATATGGTTCCGCAAATGTCCCCTTATCGGAACATCCCCGGGGCCTGCGGCCACTCCAGGTGGTGGCCACTTGTGCCAAAATGTCATATTTCATGTCCAGTATCAAAATCCCTAAAGTTTGATAACCATATTGTCCCAACTCATATGGATCCGCAAATGTCCCCTTATCGGAACATCCCCGGGGCCTCCGGCCACTCCAGGTGGTGGCCACTTGTGCCAAAATGTCATATTTCATGTCCAGTATCAAAATCCCTAAAGTTTAATACCCATACTGTCCCAACTCTTATGGTTCCGCAAATATCCCCTTATCGGAACATCCCCGGGGCCTGCGGCCACTCCAGGTGGTGGCCACTTGTGCAAAAATGTCATATTTCCTGTCTAGTATCAAAATCCCTAAAGTTTGATATCCATATTGTCCCAACTCATATGGTTCCGCAAATGTCCCCTTATCGGAACATCCCCGGGGCCTCCGGCCACTCCAGGTTGTGGCCACCTGTGCCAAAATGTCAAATTTCATGTCCAGTATCAAAATCCCTAAAGTTTGATACCCATATTGTCCCAACTCATATGGTTCCGCAAATGTCCCCTTATCGGAACATCCCCGGGGCCTCCGGCCACTCCAGGTTGTGGCCACCTGTGCCAAAATGTCAAATTTCATGTCCAGTATCAAAATCCCTAAAGTTTGATACCCATATTGTCCCAACTCATATGGTTCCGCAAATTTCCCCTTATCGGAACATCCCCGGGGCCTGCGGCCACTCCAGGTTGTGGCCACTACTGCCAAATTGTCAAATTTCATGTCCAGTATCAAAATCCCTAAAGTTTGATACCCATATTGTCCCAACTTATATGGTTCCGCAAATGTCCCCTTATCGGAACATCCCCGGGGCCTGCGGCCACTCCAGGTTGTGGCCACTACTGCCAAAATGTCAAATTTCATGTCCAGTATCAAAATCCCTAGAGTTTGATACCCATATTGTCCCAACTCATATGGTTCCGCAAATGTCCCCTTATCGGAACATCCCCGGGGCCTACGGCCACTCCAGGTTGTGGCCACTACTGCCAAAATGTCAAATTTCATGTCCAGTATCAAAATCCCTAAAGTTTGATACCCATATTGTCTCAACTCATATGGTTCCGCAAATGTCCCCTTATTGGAACATCCCCGGGGCCTCCGGCCACTCCAGGTGGTTGCCAGTTCCAATAATCAACTCCCGCTCATGCCGGCTGGCATGTCTTGGCGTGTCCATGCCTCTAGGCCATCTGTTCCCGGGCCTCCAGGCCATCTGCTCCTGGGCCTCCAAGCCGTCTGCTACCGGGCCTCAAGGCCATCTGCTCCCGATGTTGACTCGTCGACGTCCAGCAACAGAATGAATTTTCGGGACTGACCGAGCCGCTTTTTGTTGATTTTGGTCGGGGACGTATGCCCCGCCTTTTTGCACCCATTCTCCTATACCTCCTTATTCGCTTGTTGCCCGTCGACGATCCGAAAATAATGAGGTGGAGTGGGGGTGATTTTAGATACATCAATCTCACGTCTCTCGATTGACTGATTGGGAAACGTTTGTTCAACCAACCAGCGTGCGCTAAGAAGAGGGGAAACTTGCCGAGAGGGGAAGGTGAAACCAAAGCGTTTCATTTCGCTTCGCGAAATTTTGGATTGCTACCCTGTATAGAGCCCTAAGACGAAGTTCTTCGTCAAAATGATATTTAAACATAAGTGGTTTGCTTTTAACCACCACGAGTTATCGTGATTTTACGAAAAAAGTTTTGAAAAGGTTATATTTTGCGTTTCTCTTTGTTTCGTCGTCCGTGTCTGTCGCGGGTGATCATGAACGGGCGTGATGGTTATAAGCAAACCCCTTATGTTTATACACTCAAACCCCGATGGTTTGACACCAACTGTTGTCAAACGAACGGGGTCACTTTTAAGTTTGACACCCCTTTTACACGGAGTTCACACACACTATCAAACGTTTGTTTTGATAGTGTGCGTGAGCACCGTGTAAAAAGTGACAGTTTGTCACTTTTTAGTTTGACTTTGACCAACCAACGGGGTACAAACTAAAAAAATGTCAAACGAAAAAGTGACCAACCACCGGGGGTTGAGTGTATATCAATTTTTTTGTTATTGACTGCTCTACATCTTTATACAACACAAGCCTTACCCGGCAAACTTCGTCCTGCCCTTGTTTGGTTTCCTGACGTTTCTTGCTTGTTTGCTAATTCAGCCTCCTGTGATCAAAATTTGTTTTTACGCAGCTTTTTCCATACAATCTGCAGATTTTCCGGAATCGGCTTCAGAGTGGCCAAAGTTGTATCTTTTTAGCGTAAGAACCTTCCTTGGGCTTATACGAACCCAACGCAGCAAAGAACGCTCCGATCCGACTTTTCGTTATCAACTGATGCGCGTTCGAACAAAACCGTCGAAATTTTTTATGTATATAGATTGTTACACTCTTAAAAATGACCCTGCAAAGTTAGAAAAACACGAAATTTTAAAATGAATAATTTTGTTCGAAATGAAATAATGACCCTTCTGGGTCAATGTAGATTCGAAAAGAACATTAAATTTCCCATAAAATTACATGTTCCAAAATTTTTTACAGTTAAGTAACGGAAAACGGCAGAATTTTTAAAACTTTTTTAGTGTTTTTTTGCCTTCCTCACCTCAATGAGGAAATGCTTTAAAATCACTCGAAAAATGAACTTCTTTATTCGACCTCGTAGAACCTTCACGTATACTTATCGACTCAGAATCAAATTCTGAACAAATGTCTGTGCGTGTGTCTGGATGTGAGTCCGTGCACCGAAAAATATGCACACGATTATCTCCGGACTGGCTGAAGCGATTTGGACCGTTTTGGTCTCATTCGAACCGTCTTGGGGTCCCACAAGACCCTAGTTAATATTATGAACTTTAAAAAAGTACTTCAAAAGTTATGCTAAAAAACGATTTTAGCTAAACTTCGGAAGATTGTAAAAGGGTGGTTTTTGTAAGAAAACGCATGATATATACTAGTAGAAAGGTATTTGAAAGACCTTTCCAACGCATTCAAAAGATTGAAAATCTGACAACCCCATCAAAAGTAATGAGCACTTAAGTGTGATTTATATACTTTTTTGAGGCCGGATCTCAAATATTTTGATGAAAAAGTTGTCCGGATCTACCATGCGACCGATTATTGGATAGGTTATCAAAAGACCTTTCCAACGAGCCCAAAAGATTGAAGATCTGACAACCCCATCAAAAGTTATAAGTACTTTAGTGTTTTTAATACACTGTTGTTCAGGTCGGATCGCCGGATCTCAGATATTTTTATAAAAATAAGTGTTGTTTATACACTTTGTGGAGGCTGTGTAGTGTATTCACTTTATAAATGTGAGGAAGGCACCAACCACCTAATGGTGGATTAAGTAACGTTTATTATGAAAAAAAAAAACGTTTTTCGGAATTCTGAGTACCCCATCAAATCGGACGTCTAATTTTACATAAAAGTCCCTTTGGCACCAAATTTCTATCTCATCACCGTTGCAGGTTGCAAATCATTGAAAAACACCTCTTTTTTCGCATGTTCAAAAATGAAAGCGGTCGTACCGCCCCTCCGTCACGAGATATCAAAAAACGGACCTCGGATTCGTGATCAGGGACAAAAGTTACCCCTTAGGACAAAGTTTCACTCGATGTGCGATGGGTCGGGGCAACTTTTCCCGATTTCGTGTGAGTTGGTAGAGAATTACCCACAGATTACACTGACCTACAAAAAAAAGACAAAAATTACTGTGCAGGTGCAACTCGAGGGGGAACATAAAGTTTGAGGACCCCAGAAACACATGCACTTTGAATTTTTCAAAAATATTTAGACAGGGCCGAATGGTTTTTCTCCAAAGTTTATATGGAAAATTAGGGCGGTTCGTCACTGTTGCATACAATCCAAAAATTGCATGCAATATCTGGGAGTAGCGAACAGCACTAATTCTCCATACAAACTTTGGAGAAAATCCATTCGGCTCAGTCTAACTATTTTTGAAAAAATCAAAGTGCACGTGTTTCTGGGGACCCCAAAGTTCATGCTTCCTCTCGAGTTGGGCCTGCGCAGAAATTTTGTTAGTCGGTGTAATTGGTATGAGATGTTTCAAGTTTTAAACAAAAACCGATTTTTTCATATAAAAAAATCAATTCCGTGGGATCACCAACATTTTGGTTCTAGTAGTTGAAGAACAATGCATTTCTGGAGTTTTTTTTGAAAAGGTCCTATAAACAAAATTTCAAATTTTTGCTTTTTGGGTGTTTTTAGAACCGCCTTGATTCAGGGTTATTCAAAAACACCCAAAAAGCGATAAATGAAAATTTTGTTTATAGGACCTTTTCAAAAAAAACTCCAGATTTAAATTAAGCTATCTCCTGTGTTTACTTTTATATATTCACAACATTCCTTGGAATGACATCACATTTCTCTTTCCGGATTCATTCATAATGCACTGACTCACGTGATATCGAAAAAGAGTAAGGGACCGTCCACAAACCACGTAGTTTTTAATTTCCTCCTAACTGGTAGTATGTATGTTTTGTATGGACTGTTAAATTTGGTCAGACCCCCCTCTCTTTCCACAATCCCTAAAATGCCGACGTAGTTTAAGGTTGGACACGTACAAGAAATGAGAAGGGAAGAATAAATGTGAATAAATGGAAAATAATGAAAACTGTGTGACTCAATTGAAACTTCACTCGTCGTCGTCGTCTTCCACGGCGGTGTGCTTTATCGAGTCAAGCTCGATTTTATTTAATTTGTTGCGCTGGCGAAGACTAGCCGAGTTTGATTTGTTTGATTTTTTTACTCAGACTTTCAAAGCATTTGTGCCTCACGTCGTCGTCGTCGTCCCAGCGTAAATAATACAAAAATGGGACGGAAAGAGACGAAAAACGAGCCAAACGTTGCTTCCTGTCAGGCCGCAGGAACGTGCGCTTATTGGCCTTGCGTTTTATTATTTTTATTGCAAGGGAATCGTTCTATTGCCATTAAAAGCGCTGGATAATTGCGTTTTCAATTCGATATTGTTTTCTAATATAAATTATTGCTTCTTGTGTGTAGGGCTGTTATATTTGGGCACCGTCACTGACGGGGGGATTTGCTGGTAGGCCATCGGCAGGTTCACTTAATGGGTTTTGGGGTCCCCGAGATATGGATTGATGTGATAGCATTCATTATTATTGGATTTGAATTGAATGGTGCACCATAAAGGTGAAATATTGCCTAGGGTAATGGTTGCATACGCTATTATAGGAAAGTTTTTAGTTGTCGACTGAAAACAGTTCAATTTTTTGATAATGAGGAACCCATGCAAATACGGTGGTTTAATCCGTTTTATTTATGATGAGATAAACAGTGGATTTGTACAAAAGAGTGGTCTAAAGTCGGGTACCCCCTGATGGCGCTATTACCTGAAATCAGAGATTGACCCACCATAAGAAGCGGAGAATGAATTTAAAATGCTTGTCCAAAAGACATGTTCATTAGGGTGGTTTTAAGTTAAATGAGATAATTTCAAAATGAAATAATTTAATCAGAACAGGCATTTTCCGGTTCCATTTGGGCCCCCAAACAACCTCCCCAAATTTGGGAGTTATTGGATTTGACACGGCTTTCCGCAAAGCGATTCAAAATTATGTTTATGTCGCTCCACCTTGAAGGGTCGACCCAAAAAATAAGGGAGCAAAAAATATGTTTTCAAAATCTTAAATTTTTTTATGGGAATAAAAGTTTAATCAACTTAAAAATAATTAAAAAATTAATTAAAATTAAAAAATAATTTTTCTGGGTTTTTCCTACATTTTGCTTTTCAGCACTAAAAACAGTACTGAATAGTAGCACTTTTTAGCACTTTTTGACATGGAAAAGTAGGCCGTTTCCTCTCACATAACAGGAAAAGTTGACAGCTTCACTGCGGAATTGCAAAAAATATTTTTTGTAATTCCGTTGTGAAACTACTTACTTTACCTTTACTTCTAAAGTGGCAAAATTGCAACGCCGTACCTAGGGCTTGGCGCAGTATGCGACCGCCAAGGGAAACGTGGGGCACCAAAATCAACTTTTTGAACATTTCTACCGCAATGGTTTTGAAAATTAGTTTTAAATACGATTTTTTATCGAAAAGGGGCGCACAAGTGACAAACAATTCAAGGAGTTCTAGAAGAGCTTCAAAAAGCAAGTGTCAAGATAGTACGACAATGACGATTTCGTCGCTGTCGTGTTATCTTGTCGTACGTGCATTTTGGGCCAAATTGAGTTAAGGTCGAAGAAGGTGTCCATCATTCTTGGGGCAATGACTGGATCTAGAAATAGTAAATTGAATTGAAAAAAAAAATACGTTATGTAAAATGCTTCTGAGCAATTCTCTGAGATTTCGGTCATTCGATATTTTTTGTATTTTTAAATCCGGCTGAAACTTTTTTGGTGCCTTCGGTATGTCCAAAGAAGCCATTTTGCATCATTAGTTTGTCCTTATAATTTTCCATACAAATTTGGCAGCTGTCCATACAAAAATGATGTATGAAAATTCAAAAATCTGTATCTTTTGAAGGAATTTTTTGATCGATTTGGTGTCTTGGGCAAAGTTGTAGGTATGGATATGAACTACACTGGAAAAAATGATACACGGTAAAATTTTTTTTGGTGATTTTTATTTTAACTTTTTGTCAATAAAACATGATTTGCAAAAAAACTTTATTTTTAATTTTTTTTAATTTTTGATATGTTTTAGAGGACATCAAATGCCAACTTTTCAGAAATTTTCAGAATGGGCAAAAAATCTTTGACCGAGTTATGATTTTTTGAATCAATACAATTTTTATCAAAAAATCGAAATATTGATCGCAACAATTTTTCAATTTCATTTTTCGATGTTAAATTGAATTTGCAATCAAAAAGTACTTTAGTGAAATTTTGATAAATTGCACCGTTTTCAAGTTATAGCCATTTTTATGTAACTTTTTTCAAAATAGTCGCAGTTATTGATTTTTTAAAAATAGTGCCCATGTTTGCCCACTTATGAAAAAAATATTTTCGAAAAGCTGAGAAAATTCTCTATATTTTGCTTTTTTGGACTTTGTTGACCCTTAGTTGCTGAGATATTGCCATGTAATGGTTTAATAACGAGAAAATTGATGTTTTGTAAGTCTCACCCAAACAACCCACTATTTTCTAATGTCGATGTCTCAGCAACTAATGGTCCGATTTACAATGTTAAAATATGAAACATTCGTGAAATTCCGATCTTTTCGAAAAAAAATGTTTTCAAAAATTTTAAATCGAGACTAACATATCAAAAAGGAGTAATATTGAATGTTTGGCCCGTTCGCCACCTCGCAACTCGGATCTTCTTGCACCCTTCGACAAAGTTGCAGGAAACTAAATTTCCTACAAGAATCTCACACTTAGACAATTTTGGGCGAGACCTGCGCCACCTGCTGCCAAAATCCTGAAGCGATGCTTTTCCCCATACATTTTAGCGATTTTCCTCATATAAACTTCAACGATAAAAAGTGACCCCTTAGCCTTAACCGATTTGACTCAAAATTGGCACAGTAACTTATTATTGCCTAAAGAATCGATCCAGGGGGTATCTCTTCAGATTTTCCAAAATTTTCATTTTTTCTTGTCACCCTAATGGACAGCTGCCAAATTTGTATGGAAAATTATATGGACAAACTAATGACAAACTAATTTCTGATTTAAGATTTGAATTTTTTTCAAAAACAAACATGGCCGCCAAATGGCCAATTTGGAATGATGCCTTCCAGTGCCTTAAGAATGCATTTTTCACAGCTTACAATGCCTCTTCACAAATCTTCAAAATTCAATGTAAATCCTGAGATAATCAATAAAATCCAAAAAAAACTCCGTGCATTGTTGTCACTCTTCATATGAAAGAAGTTTCAATCTCGTGCTATCTTGACATACTCTGAAAATTGCTGTAAATGCGACAACTGACCAAAGGGAATTCAGGTCAGAACGCGCTTGACACACGTACATGCCCGACTACCGCAAACAACCAATTTCAACCAAACTTCAGGACAATGCACAGAATGGTCAGCCAAACAAAATGTGTTTGTTACTATTTACATCGCGTGCTTTCGTTTTTGTTTATTCAAGGTCAAACATTAAAACGCATTTTTCTCGGAACGTCAAAAAGTGACATGCGACAAGATAGCACTACAGTGTGGATTTGAGTACGAATTTTGTTCGGTACAGCTTACATTTCTTAGAATTTACAATTCTTTTTTGACTAACGTTCTTCTCCCAAAACCAAGACATCACAGCACATTTTTATTGAAATTAAGCTGGTTATCGTCTTCCGACATCCTCCGTAATATTTTCTTCGGTTGAGTGTGCCGCGTTTTTTCCCCCTGTGTTATTCGCCGTCATTAGCCTATTCATCCACGTGATTAATCGGTCGCTCCAAATGTGGCAAAAAGGTAAGGGAAAGGGTGACGGAGGAGAGAGACACAGGATGGACTCGGATTAGCCGATTGTGGTTGCACTTGTTGACTGGCCGCCGCTGGGCCGGGGCCGGGGCGCAAATTTGGCCACCACTTTGAAAACCGACCACCCCGGTTCGGCTTGTGTCCAACAATCGGCCAAACCATATAGTTTTCATATATGAATTTTAATTGTTTCATTGTATTCCAATTCAATTGTCTTTAATACCATATTTAACGAACAGTTATTTACCATTTTGTCCATAAATATTGTTATTTTGATTTTTCATTTATGCTGAGAAAAAATATGAATAAATTAAAATGGCTGCGCAATGAGTAATGTGTGTGTGTGTGTATTAACAATTGTGATGAATATGGCGAGGTTGTGTGTGCTCGTTTTTGCAGTCGATTCCGGTAATGATGTGCTTTTGAGTTATTACAGAGTGCCGTGCGTTGCGTTGTTTTTCTATGTGTATTAACGTTTTTTTTTGCTGTTTAAATTACTCTTGACAGAGTCGCAACTTCGTATACTAGAGTACGATTATAATGGATAGAAACGAACGGATTGCGGAGCTTTTTTTGCTTTTGGAATGCCACACGATTCCGAATCGGTATCGATGTCGAAGGTTGGCTTTTGGAACTAGGAATGTGTGGTTGTTTCATTGTTTCATGCCTGTTCCTCGTACAATTTTCACCTATTGTGACAATAATTGTCTCGAGAGCACGCGCAAAGACGCGGATAATAATTGTTTTCGGGACATTAGTGGTGCGCCCATTAACATATTTTGATTGTCTGAATCGAGTGACTGGCTCGAAACTTTGGTGGAGGCACAGGTGTCATTATGGCAGAGGACGGGTTATTCCTGGAATGTCGTAAACAGTGCGAAATGATTACAATTGTTTTTTGCTGAATGATAGATAAATAATCTTTAAATAAAATTTATCTTTTGTCAATCGTTAGGGTTTCTACAACAAAAGTTATGTAGAACCTCCTTATTTTCAAAAACTTGTGAGCATGTCCATGAGCAGAGCATACATACCAGGGTGACAACAAAATTTAAAATTTGGGAAAATGTCAAGAGAACAATTCTGTACGAAATCGATTTCGACCATTTTTATTTTTTTTTGTATTTTTTTTATTTGGCTCAAACTTTGTGGGGCCTGTAACTTTTGAAGGAATTTTCTTATCGATTTGATATTTGGCAAAGGGGCTACCTAGTAACAATTATTTTATAGTTGTTCTAAATTAAATTAAGGTCCTACATCTGAGAATTGATAAAGATTGGACGACTATTGCGTCCTCCACAGGTAAAAAAAACTGAAACAGTTGCTTTTCTCCATACATTTTGACGATTTTCCCCAAACAAACTTCAAGCGATTAGAAAAAGGAGTTCCCGTGGTAAGAATGAGCTCAAATTTGGAATTTAGCCTAGAGATGGATCAATCTTTGATTTCAGGTGCTAGCCCCGAGGAAGCCCGGATTTGGACAACCCTAGTATTGATGAGGACTGAAAAAAAATAAAAATAGGAACGCCGATTTTTTTTGCCAATTTTTAGCGTGAAGACATTGCCATGATTTTTCATTCAAAGATATAAATTTTGCGTCGCTATCAATATTTTGACAAAATTCCTTCTACAAGTTGTTCAGAATAGTAACCTATACATGCTGATTCCTTTTGGTAACGATTATCCCATTCCTTGCAAAGTTATTGAAATCGTCATTAATTAATGATTGCCAACTAGGACGTCAATGATTGTACCACAAAATTATATAAATCTTGAAACACATTTGATTTAGACCAAAAATTCTTTCGGTGGCTTCAAGAAGGCAACGACCGGCACATGCTAATTCTTTTTGGTGCAGAAATTCGTTAAATTGATTTCAATACAGAGCATTTTGGAGTGATGATTAATTTTCTTCGAAAATGATCAGCGGCTTCACTTTAAATTTACTTTTTTTTTTTATTTGTTTTCGGGGACGAAAAACCGCAAGTTTTAAGCCTTATAGAAGTATGGAGAAATATTTTGCCACCGAGCTATAATTTTTTGAAAAAAATTGTTTTTAAGGAAAATTTTTAAATATCAGTTCATTTTTTTACGTTATATTAAATGTTTGTTCCTTTTAAAATGTTAGTCTTGATTCCAAAATTTTCGAATTATAATTTTTTGAGATTATCATAAAATTTTACAAATGTTTTATTTTTTTAACATTGAAAATTTGTTCCTTTAGATGAGACTTAAGAAACTTCAATTTTCTTTGTTTCTCTTTCCTTTATTCGCTGTTCTTCAGCAACCAGAGGTCCAATCTACAATGTCTCTTAGGCAATTTAATTTGAATTTTTTTGAACGAAAAACAATATTTTTTGAAATGGACAATCATTGAAACTTTTTTTAAATTATCTTTTAAGTGACTGTATTTTGAAAACGATGCACTTTATCAATAAATCTGTAGTTTTCGATTGCGTTATTTGCATTATATTTCATATTAAAAAACAAAATTTAAAAAAAGTAAATAAAATTCAAATAAAAAAAAATACAAAATACTAGCTAGGCGGCAAATTTTTTGTCCATACTCCTCTATGGCTCAAAAGTTGAGATTTTTTGTCCCCTAAAACATATAAAAAAAAATTAAAAAGTTAAAAAACCTTTACCTTTTTTTTCTGAATTTTCCCCATCAATATATTCAACTTTGCCCATGATAAGATACCAAATCAATCAGAAAATTCCTTCACAAGTTATAGATATTCGAATAATCACGTATCAGCTGCCAAAATTGTATGGTGCCTTCCCAAGTAACAATTTAAGTTTTGTTCCTTTCCTGAAGAGATATTCAAGTTATCTTAGCCAAAAATGATCATAAAGCTAACTTATCTCCAGAATAACAATAAATCAGCATTAAACCTGAGTTAAGAGCAAAGTGGACCATTTTAGAAGGTTATCAAGAGCTTTTATCAGGAGTTATCTAAAACTAAGCAACTTTAACGTTGATTTTTACAACACTCTGTAAATGGTCTTAATTACCGTTATAAAACTTGTTTGCAAGCTTCTTGAATTTATTAACTAATAGAAGAGCTCTTCATGACTGTAATAAAGTATTCCTAAACTTGTAAGCTATTGTTTAAGATAAAATAGATTTGTCGAAGTGAAACAGGTTCTTAATTTTATTTTGTAAATTCCATTCATTCTATATGAATAAAAAACACAATTGACAAAAGAACTTTAGCTTAAAATGATAATTATATTATACAAACAAAATTAATATTACTGCGACTTAATGCAGCCGATCTAATGGTAAAATTCATGCCATGAAAATTTTACTGATTGATTTTCTGAGATACCTCGAAAAAATATGGACCGTAGGAGTAAATCATTAAAAAAAACACTGATTTTAATTGTTTTGAGGAATTTTGTTCGCCAATACCAACATGGCTACCATTTTTTGCCGTTACTTTTCATGTTAATATGGCTGATCTTATTAAAACTATTATTTCTTACTTAAAGCTCTTGTGAAACTATTTTTTCTTGAGAAGCTCTTGTCCTAGCATCTTTAAGAGTCATGTTTCTAGAAAAGCTCTTGTTCAAGATTGAGTAAGAAGTCAAAGGCTGATGTAAGCTTTAAAGGGGTTTTGATCCAGAGCAAAAGGCGTAGTATTGCGACCGTAGTGCATGCATGCATTAGTTCGCAGAAGGTAGATCCGACAATAAATCTCTGAATTTCTTTTCCCTAGCTAAATAAAAACAAAGATAGTGATTTTTTCAATTTAATTTATTTATTTGTTGTAAGTGGGCCAAATCATCGTTTTGCACACATGTTTTTCATACATGGAAGAATTTGTCATCCATCATTAGCCAAAACAGCGCTGTTTTTTTATTTTTGATAACGAACACAACACCATTAATCCGAGGGACGAGTTTATTATCTTCTTGAAAGGTTTTATCCAACTGGTCCTCGAATGTTCTGTCGCTGCTTCCGTCGAGACGTTGATGAGGAAACGCCAAAAAAGTTCCGTACCAGGGCAAACGGATAGAAGAGAGGTCCCACTAAGCCGGGCGTCGGTGACTTCTGCAAACAAATCCGGATCGATACGATCTTCAACCAGTTGACCAGCGAACCTGAACTGTGGCCACGGGAGTGGCGGCCATAATGGCGATTCGCGTGCTGCTCGATCACGACGTGCCGGAGTGAAATGTATTGCTGGACACGCATGCTAACGAATTCGGCTTGCACCCGACCTCGTACACTTTTCCGAAGGTGAAAATCGTAACGTCCACGCGTGATTCGGATTCGGATTAAAACGTAATTCTCGGAATTAGCACTTAGACACTAAACCGAACGACAGCGACATCTTGTACGAATGATTTGCGAATGTGAGAGATTTGACAGATCAAATTCAAACAATCTGGAAATATGCTTTCACAAAGCGAATCAGTTTCAATTGAGTTTTAATGCAGTTTTGGGAAGTTAAGTTGTCTTGAAATTAACCTCTTTGGGATAACTTTAAGTAAAAAACCTAGGTGTGGCATAAAACTATGTTCCATATTCCTAAAACACTCTTTAAGATTATTTGAAGATATTGTTAAAATATCGTATCATAAATCCAGAATGTTTTGTTTAATGTTTGCATAAAACTGAGAAGTAATTTTCAAAGCTTTTATAAAACTTGTTAAGAAAAACAAGCATTCTCTTTGTTACTTGGGTTGTATGGGTGAACTAATGACACAAAATGGCTTCTTTGGTTATAGAGAATGACCCCACAAAGTTTGAACCAAATCAATAAATATTAATAAAATCCATTTCCGGTTTTGGTGGAGAATTGTACAAAAGCCTTATTTGTTCAATATTTAAATTTTTAAACCGTTGTATCTTCACAAGAACTGATCGATATGGAAAATAATAAAATTGTCTGGACAATCGATTCCCGCAATCGGGTATCAATTTTTTTTACATTAAGACCCCTTTTGAAAATACAGTTTCAATAAATAATTCTTGCATTTTTTTTAAAGAAAAGCAGCTTTCTCAACAAAAAATTGAACGATAAAAAAACATGAAATCACCTTCAAATTTTTCTTTTAATCCTTAAAATCGGAAAATCTCGAAGGTGCCGTGTTTTTTCTTTCACTGTATTTTTTCAGAAAGCCCATCTTTGACCACTTTTTGATACGATGCAACGGCTTCGATATACAGCAAAATTGAAATTACGAAAATAAAAATTTATTTTAGTAACTTACGCCCTTCTCAAATGTCAGTGCAATTGGCTACAAATACACAAATATGGTTTATATAAGCCTAGGATAACATGTCTATCAGGTACAACCAATTTCCTATTAAGCATGAAGTTTCTCTAGAAAAAAATACATTTTAAAATTGAAAATGCCTTAACCCAGATTACTCTTAATTTTTTTTAAATGTAATATTTTTGAAATTAAGCAGAAAAAGTACCTGCATCATAATGGACATTATTAAACACTGATAAAAAAATCAAAATCCTTGCAAAATTCAACTTTAAATCACTTAGCATCGACAAATTTCACACAAATTTTTGTACCCTCCCAAAAAATCGACTTTTTCGCGATTTTTTAGCAAACCTCCTAGATTCAAACGGCGATAACTCAGGAACCACAAATCTTTGAGGGTCGGTCTTAGACTCAATTTTGAAGGAAATTGGACGTAGAATCCATTTCCGTGATCGAAATTTTGATTAATTTATTTTTTCTACCTGTATTGCGCAATTGAAAACTTTAAACGGCCGTATCTCAAAACACCCCAACTTATTTTTTGATTTGACCTCACCATCGTGTTCCCCGGCCAATTTTACATAAGAATCACTTATCGACAGAAATGAATATGTTTCGTTCCAGAGATATGGAATTTTAAAGTTTTGTGTTTTCGAGATTATCTACATCAGCTTCATTCGCCGCATCTGCTAGAAGCACACAGGCGGGCTGATCAATAACTGCTACCTGGTCATATATTGAAATAATATTTCATCATATTTAATAATTAATCTTTATCAAATTGGGCAAAAATTTACTGTATAACACTGTAGGAAACTGGAGTTTAATCGCGAATGTTTACATGCTTAAAAAAATAATTAAGTGAATTTCTGTGCTAACCCACAGGACAGAGCAATAACGACACATAGTAAAGGGCAGAATTGGATTCCGACGAAGCGAGCAGGAAAATGCAATTAATCTTGTTGGTAACAGTGAACAATAAGTGCACGATGCATTATTGAGTAAAAAATATGAATTAAAATGAATAAAATTTGTTGATACATTGTACTCTAGTGAAGGACGATCACAAGGAGTAGGAAAAGGATTTCTGGAAAATATAAAACTGAAAAATGTAAGAAAATCACAAAGTTTGATCGCTGCAAAGCGGCTAATTCCCCAAATTTAATTGCGATGATTTCGACATCGTCCGAAAACCAGTTTTTTTTTCTTCTTTAATTCTTGGATTCTTGGAACACGATACGGTTGCTGTCCTCACGCATAAGGATTTTTTTATTAAATGTACCTTGACCAAAATCATCTTTTAATCAAATGGAGCTGGCTCACAATATAAACATTGATTTAATATGATCAATCTTTTAAACCATAAATCCGATTTGCCAAATTATGGTAAAGTGTCAATAATAAACTTCAATAATAATAATAATAATAAGAATAATAATAATAATAATAAGGGTTTTTGCTGAATGGCACTATTTTGCTACCGCCCATGATAAAGGCCCTATTCATGGCCTCGGAGGTACTCTAAAACGGTTAGCAACTCGTGAAAAAACGGTGCATTCAAAATAACCCAATAAATATTTCTTTCACAAAAATAGATTGATTAAGGTAGGGGAACAGCATCTAATTCCAGCGTTCCTCTAATGATGCTATATCAGCGCTTTGGCATTAAAGCTGATTAAAAGCGTTTTCAACTGAAATCGAGTGATAAATAGCTCAATAAGAAGTGAACAAGCAAATTTCTATCAAAAGTTTTGCAAAATTTGTTGTTTGAATAGTGAAATTGAGCAAATTGGACGAAACTAGGAGCGAGGACTTAATCTGCCAAACATACGAGAATTTCCCCTATTAGCCATTTGAATAAATATTTGCGTAAAATTATAAAAATATAAATTAAATTAATCATCTCCCAGAACACCAGGTAGCAGTTATTGATCAGCCCGCCTGTGATGCGGCGAATGAAGCTGATGTAGGTAATCTCGAAAACACAAAACTTTAAAATTCCATATCTCTGGAACGAAACATATTCATTTCTGTCGATAAGTGATTCTTATGTAAAATTGGCCGGGGAACACAATGGTGAGGTCAAATCAAAAAAATAAGTTGGGGTGTTTTGAAATACGGCCGTTTAAAGTTTTCAATTGTGCAATACAGGTAGAAAAAATAAATTAATCAAAATTTCGATCACGGAAATGGATTCTACGTCCAATTTCCTTCAAAATTGAGTCTAAGACCGAGCCTCTAAGATTTGTGGTTCCTGAGTTATCGCCGTTTGAATCTAGGAGGTTTGCTAAAAAATCGCGAAAAAGTCGATTTTTTGGGAGGGTACAAAAATGGAGGGGGTGGTCCGATTTGGATGAAATTCGGGATTCTTGCATGTTTTGATAGTATTAACAGCCCTGCCAAATTTGAGCAGGATCGGAGAGGGTAATTTTCAAATTTGCACTTTTTCGTGCACAGTTGAGATGGAATGACCCGTATTTTGTCTATAAAACGTTTAAATCAAAAAAAAATGTTGAAAAGTGTTATTTTTCGAAACAAGTGCTGAAAAGTTCAACTTTTCAGCACCCATTTCAGTGCTGAAAAGTAGAACTTTTCAGCATTTATTTTGAAAAGTGTTGCTATTCGATTCTGTTATTATAGATACAGAAAAGTAGGCTATTTCGTCGTTCAAGAATGACAGGAAAAGTAAGTGGTTTCACGACGGAATAGCAAAAAACTAGTTTCGCAATGTTTTTCTTTCGCATAATATAGCAATTTATTCGACTATACGTTAACAAATTAAAACTAAAATAGTCTCCTCTCAAAACTTCGTGAAAAGAATCCGTTATCACTTGCGAAACACTTGCAAAGGTGAGCGGCGAACAAAAACATCGAAGCACAAAGTCCAAAAGTATCAAAGCGATTTCCACAAAGGTGAAAGGCAGCGAAAAATTCGCTCTATATTTTATCGTTTCATCCCGAAAAACTTCAGCATTGGGGACGAAGGATTTTCAACGGAATTTCCCTCCCAAGGACAAAATGAAGCCCAAGGATGATCCTTTAGGGTGGAGGGGACGAGAGAGGGCGGCGGAAAAGTGCATCCTGAATCGTGGATGGCTGAAATGGCTTTCAGTCGCAGAAATGAAAGCTTTTCAAAATATACGATGGGAGAGAGGAGAAAAAACAGCGATTCTCGGAATGAGGAATGATTTATATATCGGGAAGGGTATGGGGAGGTGGGGTAGAATGCTTCTGGCTCACTCCAAGGATGCCAACAGCAGCAGAAGAGCTCCAGAATCCCGTTGGGAAGCCATTGAGAAGCCTGTTGATGGAATGGTGGCTTTGGAATGGCATTTCGATTGCTGTTTCTGCTGCTGCTGCTGCCGGTGAAGACTACGCGAAACATTGGAATGTAGATTGCGGAGCGTGGTGGTGCTGAAAATCATGAATATTATAGCTGAGAATGCCAGAGTGATGCCGTGGATTTACCGTGGAACCGACTTTGGGTGAGTGGCTGGTGTGGTGATTAATGAGAACAGGTAGCTGATGTTTGATGTATGAATCATTAATTATTTCAATCTAGAATTTTATTTCTTCTTTTGAACTCTTCGAAAATAACGAAAAGCTCTAAATTTTATGTATTTTTTAACAGGTTGCCCGAACCGTTAGCTTTCATCACTTTTTGCAACTTTTACCTTTAAAAGAAAAAAAACCAACATCCTCTCTCAGCCTCAGGTGCAAACACAAAAGTGAATTGAGAAATCAAAAATTGAAACCTTCTACCTCATCTATTATAAACGATTGAAATTTAAAGCTTTTACTTTGATTCTGCTCCTTTGTGCTTCGGCCTCGCAAATCGCTCGCTGGAAGTAAGTGGAAATTTATTTTCCCCTTTTTACCCTGATTCACCGAATTGAGCTCGTTCATGTCGATAAATTTGAATATTGATTGATTCTCATACAAAGCTTTTTTTTCTACTTTGTTTCAACCGCACGCCATGATTCGGTGGGTAAACTTCGCGGAAGAATCTTTTCCCGCGTTCCCAGTGGTTGGAGTTTGATGGGGCTGGAAAGCGCTTATGGTGACATTTGGCCAGGACCACGCCTTTCTTCTACGGAGGTGGGAAAATTCAATTCGGCGGCGGCAGAAATTTAAACAAATTCAATGACGATGGGAAATAAATGGAAAAAGTCAAGACGCCGGAACGTCACCTTTTCCCATTTTTTGTTGTTGTTGGCTTTCGTTTCTTTGAAGAGGCTTTGATTGACGGTTTGTGAGGTCGATTTAGGTCGATTTGGCATTAATTGATGTTTGTTTGATCCATTTAGATATTTTTAATGTTTACTCAAATGGACAGCAAGAATAGACTTCGTACATTTGGTTAAATTAAATGTTGACTTTTGCAATGCTCGGTCAAATATTCGTCAAATGTTCAAGAAATCATAGAATTACGATTACGTTTTGGTCCTCTACCATTTATTTTTCGATAAATTTCGCAAACAGCAGCCAATTTTATGAAATTGACCTATTGAATCCACAAAACAAAACTGATTTTTTTCTATTTCAAACATAGTACAAGTCATTTTTCTTCCTTTATATCGTGATCGTGCTATCTTGTTGCACGTGCATTTTGATCTAAATTGTTTCAAGGATGCCACTTGTGCAGATATCAATGTCTCATCTTCCTGCCTTAAAAGATCCCCAAAACTCGATTTGAATCCTAAGATTTTCAGAATCTTTAAGGATCTTCATATTAAATGTATAGTGCCGTATAGATTATGTTATTTTGACACAGCCTGCAGTTTTAGTTAGATGCAATTTGATACTCTGGCAGGCATTCCATAAAAGTCCAACTAATCACCTTTCAATAGCAACCCGGAGATCTAAATATTATACAAAAGCAAAACCAAACTCTAAAAAAATGTTCAATTATATAAGATGTACGTAAGCGTGGCTCATGATTCTGGGTTCGATTCCCATCTGCTCCAACCCTCCATCGGATGAGGAAGTAAAACGTCGGTCCCGGCCTTAGTTGTTGTTAGGCCGTGAAGTCATTCCAGGTGTACAAACAACACACCAAACCAAGCCTACTCCAGTGGAATCGCTGGCGGCGGTTGGACTCGCAATCCAAAGGTCGTCAGTCCAAACACTGGGGTGGAAGGTTCCTTGGAGTAGAAAGAGGTTTGGGTGCTCTCCCATTCAAGCCTTCGGACTCCTAGGTTCGAGCAGAAGCTTGCAATAGAGACCACAAAAGACCCGGGGGTCGTTAATGTGGATGGTATGATTTTTTTGTAAGCGTGGTTCAAGGATACATGAAAAAAACAAATGTGTTCAGTTTCGAGCGCATCAAGCGAAATTTTCAAGAATAATTGCCTGAGAATTTAGCCTAAAAATTTGAGCTCATTTGGTTAAGGTTTAGTTGCTCCAGTTTTAATCAGAGACGCATCGAGCTCTACAGGCTCAATAAAAACTCCTTACCTGCTCTGTATGGTAGAACAGAGCTAAGCTCTGTATGCAGCGAACAGCTCTGTATGGGGAAAAATAATATTGAATTGCATATATCTCAAAAACGATAAGTTTTAGAAAGTTGACATGTTCTAGAAAGTTGCTGGTACCAAAAGGTTCTATATTATTGTCTCAGACGTCATTACAATTTTATGGATTTTAGTTGTGCAAAACAAGAAAAAACTATTTATTTTCTAAGATACAAGGTATAGAATATTTTTGTTTTCGACAAAGTTGCTCAACTACCAAAAAGGAACAACTCTCTCGATAAAAAATAAAAAAATAAAAAATAAAAATAATTTTATAAACTTGTATAATTTTATCTGAAATTTCTTTCAACCATCCAGGCGAGAGCATTTAACATAAAAACTCTCTATGAACACTCTGCTATACTAGTTTTCACTTCAGACGATCTCTCAATTCAATATTATTTTTTCCCATACAGAGCTGGCTCTGTTCGCTGCATACAGAGCTTAGCTCTGTTCTTCCATACAGAGCAGGTAAGGAGTTTTTATTGAGCCTGTAGAGCTCGATGCGTCTCTGGTTTTAATCTGAAGTTAGTATGGAACTTATATTATTTTCGAACAGCAACCGAAACGTTAAATCCTTAGCCCAATGTTGATTCTTATGGGAAATTTAACGTACTTTCAGAATCTGTAAAAATATTGATGTGTTTTTTTTAATTTCCAAGTTACAGCAAAAAACTGAAAAAAGAAACTTCAAACCGTAGTAACGTCATGGCAGGATATGTCTGGTATTTTTATATTTTTTTTATTTGAATGAAACTTTGTGAAAAATACACTTTCTAAAATATCTTTTACACAAAAACTCAATTTTGACAAACTTAACCCCCTTCTTCCTATCGTTTTATGATATTTTTTTAATGCAAAAAACTGGCAATATTACCTATAGGTTATGACACATGTTTTATTTTCGCCAAGCTTGGAAAGTTTTTGATACTTTCCAAAAATCATTCTGGGGTGTAAAATTTAGTAGGGATACAATAAGTACTTTTGTGATTTTTGATTAAATGCATCGTTTTCAACTTAACCATCTTTAGGTATAAAATTAAGGATTTAGACAAACATATTTTTTTTATTTACAAGTTTGTACATTTCAAAAGTGCTTAAGGGGTTACATACATGTAAATCGACAAAAGAGTCAGAGGTTGGTGTCAGCACACACTTAATTTTATTTAAAATCTGTTTTCAGGGCATTAAAATATACATTTTCATATATTATCAATACAAATTTGAAGCCATTTGGTTGTATCATTTCCGAGATATAGCTATTTGAAGATAGCAGTTTCAAAAAACGGATGCCACGATATCTCAACACTGCCCAGACTAAATCGTCTAAAAATTTTGGTGAAGACTCGTTAAAACGGTCCTGTTTGCATGACGAAGGCCGATTTTGAAAAAAAAGTTTTTTTAAGATAAAAATGTTTTTGTATTTTTTTTTAAAGCAAAATTTTAAAATCGGGCTCGAGAAAAACGCTCAGAAAGTCTGACAGTCCGCTTTGCGCACGGCAAATTGTTGAGCTTTAAAGCGTCTATAACTCAGTTTTATCATGTAATATCTTCATGAAACCTTCAGGAGTGATTGAAAATCATCTTTTTTCGTGTATTCAATAAATTTTCTGTAATATGAAATTTTGTGATGTTCTACATACATGTAACCCCTTAATCTAATCTAATCTAATCTAATCGAACACAAGCGCAGCCAGTCCGAAGAAAGCATCCTAGAAGAACTTGCGGTTAGATTACGCCTCAAGTCCTTTCTTGTCTATATTAATAATTGCAGAACATCCGAGTAACCCCAAAAATGTACAGCAAAAATTAAAGTGGCCAGGCCTACTGCGTTGCATCTCTGCGGTTAATGCTGCATACATGTAACCCCTTAAATCGAATTATTTCGCCATTTTGGAACGTAAGTTGTGATTTTCAAAATCTAAAATATCTTGTTCTAAAGATTGCAAAAAATTCACATAACTTTCTCTCTTAAACATTATTCATTGTAAATCGTAACAATAGTTTTTAAGACATCATCGATTGATAAAGGCCGAATTGGTATCACTTGAGCAGTTCTCTAGGATTTCGGTCATTCGATTTTTTTTGTATTTTTTAATCCGACTAAAACTTTTTTGGTGCCTTCGGTATGCCCAAAGAAGCCATTTTGCATCATTAGTTTGTCCATATAATTTTCCATACAAATTTGGCAGCTGTCCATACAAAAATGATGTATGAAAATTCAAAAATCTGTATCTTTTGAAGGAATTTTTGATCGATTTGGTGTCTTCGGCAAAGTTGTAGGTATGGATACGGACTACACTGGAAAAAATAATACACGGTAAAAAAATTTGGTGATTTTTTATTTAACTTTTAACACTAAAACTTGATTTGCAAAAACACTATTTTTATTTTTTTATTTTTGATATGTTTTAGAGGACATAAAATGCCAACTTTTCAGAAATTTCCAGGTTGTGCAAAATCATTGACCGAATTATGAATTTTTAATCAATACTGATTTTTCAAAAATCGAAATTTTGGTCGCAAAATTTTTAACTTCATTTTTCGATGTAAAATTGAATTTGCAATCAAAAAGTACTTTAGTGAAATTTTGATAAAGTGCACCGTTTTCAAGTTATAGCCATTTTTATGTATATTTTTTCAAAATAGTCGCAGTTTTTCATTTTTTAAAATTAGTGCACATGTTTGCCCACTTTTGAAAAAAATATTTTTGAAAAGCTGAGAAATTTCTCTATATTTTGCTTCATCGGACTTTGTTGATACGACCTTTAGTGTTGAGATATTGCCATGCAAAGTTTAAAAACAGGAAAATTGATGTTTTCTAAGTCTCACCCAAACAGCCCACCATTTTCTAATGTCGATATCTCAGCAACTAATGGTCCGATATTCAATGTTAAAATATAAAACATTTGTGAAATTTTCCGATCTTTTCGAAAACAATATTTTCAAAATTTTCAAATCAAGACTAACATTTCAAAAAGGCCAAACATTGAATATTACGCCCTTTTAAAATGTTAGTCTTGATTTGAAAATTTCGAAAATATTTTTTTTGAAAAGATCGAAAATTTCACAAATGTTTCATATTTTAACATTGAATATCGGACCATTAGTTGCTGAGATATCGACATTAGAAAATGGTGGGCTGTTTGGGTGAGACTTAGAAAACATCAATTTTCCTGTTTTTAAACCTTTGCATTGCAATATCTCAGCAACTAAAGGTCGTTTCAACAAAGTCCGATGAAGCAAAATATAGAGAATTTTCTCAGCTTTTCAAAAATATTTTTTTCAAAAGTAAACAAACATGTGCACTAATTTTAAAAATGAAAACTGCGACTATTTCGAAAAAGATACATAAAAATGGCTATAACTTGAAAACGGTGCACTTTATCAAAATTTCACTAAAGTACTTTTGATTGCAAATTCAATTTTACATCGAAAAATGAAGTTAAAAATTTTGCGACCAAAATTTCGATTTTTGAAAAATCAGTATTGATTCAAAATTCATAACTCGGTCAATGATTTTTGCACAACCTGAAATTTCTGAAAAGTTGGCATTTTATGTCCTCTAAAACATATCAAAAATAAAAAAATTAAAAATAGTGTTTTTTGCAAATCAAGTTTTAGTGTTAAAGTTAAATAAAAAATCACCAAATTTTTTTACCGTGTATTATTTTTTCCAGTGTAGTCCGTATCCATACCTACAACTTTGCCGAAGACACCAAATCGATCAAAAATTCCTTCAAAAGATACAGATTTTTGAATTTTCATACATCATTTTTGTATGGACAGCTGCCAAATTTGTATGGAAAATTATATGGACAAACTAATGATGCAAAATGGCTTCTTTGGGCATACCGAAGGCACCAAAAAAGTTTCAGTCGGATTAAAAAATACAAATATTAAAATTGAAGAAAAAAGACCGATTTCGTAGAGAATTGCTCACTTACGAGGGTGACAAGCGGGATTTCCCGGGAAATTAGCGATATTTGAGCCTCTCGATTCCTGGTAAATTTGGTTAAATCTCCCGGGAATTTTGCAACTTATAAATAATACTATACATTTTATAAGCAAATTAATGTTATGTCCATAAGCGATATCGAATGAATTAAATTGAATACATACATATATAAATAAAAATAAACAGCAATTTTAAAAATAAACCTATGCATCTTGCATTTACGAATCAAAAAATAAAACGTTAAAATGAACTTGTTAAAAAACATAGGGGTCATTCTTTGCCTACTCATACAACAGTTGCTTCGACCCCTTTCGATTTGCGTAAAATTTTGTTTTAAGGGGTAAATTTTGTCCCTGATCATAAATCCGAGGTCCGCTTTTCGATATCTCGTGACGGAGGGGCAGTACAACCCCTTCCATTTTCGAACATGCGAAAAAATATATGTTTATAATAATCATTACTTGTAGCCTGAAATGGTGTTGAGATGGAAATTTGTGTGTCAAAGGGAATTTTATGTAAAATTGGACGCCCGATTTGATGGCGTGCTCAAAATGCCGAAAAATCGTTCTTTTTTCATCGCAAAAAAAAACACAGCAAAAGTTTTAAAAACTATGCAATTTTCCGTCACTCAACTGTAAAATTTTGTCCCAAAAAATTTACAGTTAAGTAACGAAAAATGGGCTGCAAATTATTGAAAACACGTATTTTTTCAGTATTCATAAATAGAAGGAGTCGTATCGCCTCTCCGTCACGAGATATCGAAAAATTGATTCGTGATCAGGGACAAAAGTTTCACGCAAATCGAAGAGGGGTCGGGGCAACTGCTGTGTGAGTTGGCGGAGAATGAGCCACATACAATCAAAGATTTCTTCGAATTTGGATAAATCCACATTCAGCTTTCCCACACGACATTTTCCGTCTAAATTCTCAGCAAATGCCAAACATCATCTGTTATAATTTCATCAAAGAAAAACAGCAAAAAGTTCAAACATCCAGTCAGTTTCTGTATTTGCAATTGAATCAGTCAACGACACCAGGAGAGCAAGGGCGAGAGAGTTTGGTATGCAAATTAGGTTTGAATTGTGCACAAATATACATTGCGAGGTCGACTCAACCGTCGAAATCCCATTCCCCAATTTTGCACGTTTTTCGGAATAATTTGCTCGTTACGTACACAAAAGTGAGTACACAAAAAAGTCATGAGTGCGGGAAAATCAGCGCATATTTTAAAACCTTCAAAATTCGGATACAGAACGTGAGGACCTGGAGTAAGAGCGTCCAAAATGGGAAAAATATAGTCGTCGGAGAGGGTGATTCGTAATGCTGCTGCCGCCGGTGTGGAAACATAATCCGAACATATGGATTTTAGCCGGGAATTAAGCGAAAAATATGCAAAACAAGCCTAATTTGCATATTTTGCTCCCTACGCGCAATGCGCAATCGAACGGCTCGTCGCAGGACTGCCATCAGAATAGAATAGAGATGCTGATTTTGCGCGAATCAATCGGGTCTGGTATCTGTCAGTTTGCAAAATCTATTTGTAACGGTTCGATGGTAATTTCCTCTTCTGCTCCGTTGGCAGATGCTACTGCCAGCAGGGTCGTAATTAAAGATTCACCAAAACGCATCGTGGCATTAATCATGAGAAATGGTTGCGAATAAAAAAAATCAAACATTCAAATCCTTTCCGTGAACGATCTCGACGGGAGATGATTTTGTGTGTTTTACGTGTACATTTAACGGCCGCATTTTTTTTGTTGCTTTCTGCCAAGGATGATTAGCTGTACCTTTTTTTTTTGGGAAAATCTTTATTATGATGCTCAGGTAGAAAGTAAAGTTCTTCCCGGGTTTGCTTTGTCTTGTCCTCGCGAGATTTGGCGAAAGAATGATGGGCGCCGAAGATCCTTTGCATCCGCAGATGGGATATTTGGTTGGCATAGAATAACTGACAGTACTTTTTTTGCAAGATATGCAAAGGGTTCTGATCAAATCTCAATAAAATTTAATTAATTTTTGCAAAGAAAAACATGGGCTTGTCTGGTTTTTCTAATTATATATTTGTTATATAAATAATGCTAATTATAAGCTGTTTTCTGAATTTTGTTTTTTTTATTCTGAGAATTATTGTGAGTCATGGGAAATCCTTGAGGAGATTTATAAATTATTTTTCTCAATTATAAGCAAAATTGAACAATGTTAAACTAAATAATATTTTTTATTTATTAAAATATTTGTCATTGTTATGCATTTTGAAACCTTTTCCCAATAAAGTATTTCAAAGTTTGAGTAAAAATGTCAAGTTTGAAGGCCACGTAGTTTATGCACGTTTTGCCTACCTTGTTTTTAATTTTCTAAATGTTTATAGATTTCAACAACAACAAATTTGTTAGTTTCTTTCACTTTTCAAACAATAAATTAATTTTATATAATATTTATAATGTTGAAACGTGATTTGAATTTCCGGACGCTTCAAAATCCGAACCCCTTGAATTGTTTGAAGTTAATTTAACTTGATAAGCGTCAAATATGCGTCATCTAATTTTTCTTTTAAATAAACTGCTTTGTCAAATTTGTTTGCTTACTGTACCTGCAAATGCAATAAGTTAAAAAAAATATCGCGCCCTAAATTTCAAACATTTTACTGAAAATTTTCATTATTTATCTTAATTATGTCCGGAATTTGTAGCTAATTTTTGTCCGCCGAAAATGTTGTTCATTCTTAACAATTTACTTGCAAACTTTTGGAAAATCTCTGAAAATTGAGGTTTCCTTGTAAGGATCAAACTCTAAAATCGTTATGAGCAGTTCTCCACCAAATTGGATATGGATTTTATTTATAGTTTTTAATTGTTTCACACTTTTAAGGGTCCTTCGCTAAGACCATTTGTTTTTGAGATATTGATACTAGAAAATAAAAAGCTGTTTGGATGCGACTTAGAAAACTTTCAATTTCAACTTGTTTCCTTTTCTTTTATTTACTGTATTTAAGCAACCAGAGGTGTTATTCTTCGTAATTTTACTTTATAAGGTGAAGTCAAACAAAATTTTACATTAAAATTTATATTAATATATAAGCTAATTTATTCCTTTAAGACCTATATAAGACCTATTTTTTCAACATTTTTATTTTTAAAACCGCTGTAACTTCACAAGGATTGGACTTAGGACAATGGTCAATATGGAGACTTTTATGTTAAATTGTCTGGAGAATCGATTCCCGTCTTCGGCTTTTGAAAATTTTGACGTTTAGAGCACTTTTCAAAAAAACAGTTTCAGTAAATGATTTTTGTATTTTTTTAGGTCAGTTGCTCCATCCTGCATTTTTCGTGAGTCTTTTCGTAACATCTTAAGCTATTTTCACAAAAAAATTGAGCGAAAAAAAATAGTGGGCTCACCTTCAAATTTAACTTTAAAACTTGAAAATCAAAAAATCTCATAAAAGTAGATTGTATTTTTCTTTCAGTGTATTTTTTTTTCGGAAAGCCCGTTAAATTTCCTATAAGTTTGTCTTTGACCACTTTTTGATACGATGCAACGGCTTCGAGATACAGCAATTTTTAAATTACGAAATACAAAAATATTGAAAACACGTACGCCCTTCTCAAATGTCATTATCGAGTGTTACTGGCTCCATATACACAAAAATGATTTTTGAATATTTACGTAAAATTTTAGTATGAAAAGCTGCCAAAATTTTATGAGTGATCCAATGACACACTTTGGGCATAGTGAAGGCCATCAAAAAGTTTGAGCCAAATTAAAAAAATGCAAACAAAAAAGAACTTAATTGGCCTATTTTGTAGAGAATTGCTATTAATAAAAATAAAATAAATTATATGGTCTATCTGCCTTCATATTGTTATTTTTATAACGATGAAGCATACACTTGAAGGTTCTGACAACCACGTGCATTTTTTCCGTGAAAAATTGATTCCGTTAATTAGAAAGACCATTCAAAGGAGTCTAAAACATCTAAAATCTGACCACCCTATCGAAAGTTATCAGCACTTAAGTGTTAATTACACACTTTTTTGAAGCCTTAGATCTTAGATATTTTGATAAGAATGATGTCCGGATCAATCATGCGACATATCGTTGGATGCGGAATCAAAAGACATTTCCAAAAAAAAATCAAAAGATTGAAGATCTGATAACCCTATCGATAGTTATGATTATATGAAGTTATGTTTATAGAATATTTATAGGTTGGACATTTTTTATTTCACCCAAAAACATATATGAATGCGGGGAAGGCATCAACCACCTTAAGGTGGATTAAATAACGTTTATTTTAAAATTTGCAAACTCACGAACTTCTTGTTCACAAGGAAAAATTCATTATTTCATAGAAAATGTACGTTCCTTTCAAAACCTCAATTTTGTTTAAGCTAGCCCAACAAATATTGTGTTAGTGAAAACCATTTGATATATGAATTAGAAGAGCAAATTAAGATAAATAAATTGAATCAAGCATGCAATTCATATTTGAAGTTTAATATTTATTTTGACGCGATTTGTTTATTTTGAACGAGTAAAACTTCGTTTCGAATTTGTTTGACCAAAATTGCCAAACCAAAAAAAAAAACTTTGAATATAAATAATCAACTCAAACAGCATATTCGCCACAACTCCATGCTCAGCATACTGCCGAGCTCAACAGTTCAAGCCGAACATAAATTTCAACTCCCAATCATTGAAACTTGTCGTTAGTTTTTCGTACTTTTATGCTGATCTCAGCTCAACTGGCCACCACCACAGAAATAAAAACAGGAAGAAAAGAGTTAAATTCAATTTAAAGGAATAAGTTCACAGAACCACAGTCTCTTTCTCTCCCTCACCCAACCCAAATCTTGAGACAGAATTTTTTTCTCTCTACCCGATCGTACACATCGAAATCAGCGCACAGCATAAAAACATTACAACGAATCATTTTTATGTTTTCGCTCCTTCTCTCTTTTTTTCTCTCCTGCTTGTTCCTTCTTACACGCGTTCAGTTATGACGACTGAACTGCGCGCGCTCTCTTTCTCAGCCCAAATTGTGCACAATCAGCATCACTTTTCTCCTTAATCTCACTTCTTTTCCCTTCTCTTCTCTCTCCAATGTTCGCTCTTTTATGCTACTTATGCTGCGTGGTTTAATTTTCTTCGGCACTTGCGTGTGTGTTGTTGTTGATTGTTCATATATTTTTATTGTAACCGTATTTCACAGCTGCATACACGCAAGGCAGGGCTGGGCAAGGCAAGGCAACGACCCGCAGCAAACGAAAGGAAAAGGATCAAATAAATTAATTGTGTGAACCCAAGATGCTGCGACAATGTTAAGGGTCCAAGGGAGAGAGGGGGAAGGCATTACACAGCAGAGCACAGCCCGTACGAAATCGAGAGTGTTGCGACAAATGTGCAGTTGGCTGCAAAAAAAAGGGTGGAAAAATTTAAATAACTGTACGAGAAATGGGTTTTTTTGCTAGGAAAAAATTCCTTTATTTTCTACCCAAAAAATATCTTTTTAATTTGCATATATTCGTTGGCACAGCAGAGGCGAAACGAAAAAGTGCGAGAACATAAAGGGGTTACCGAAATCGGTTATATTTGCGCAAGGGAGAGGAGATTTTAAATTATGAATTTTATCCACCAGTAAAATTACGAGAGGTCTGCCGGCTGGTTGTGGTTGTCGCGATTTGTACGATGCGCGGTGTGATCAGTTTGATTTGGACTGTCATCATTTGAATATTACAGCGGAACAGTGGAGTGAAGTGGTCTAAATTGGAGTGAAGTTTTGAGTTCTATATCGAATGAATGGATTGTTACTATTTCAAGTGTTGTTTTACAAAACAAAATATTGTCGAATTTAAAGAATTCAAATATTGTTTATTGGTTGTTATTAAATAAAAAAGGTGAAAACCCCATTGCAGATTTTTGGACTATCACATAAACGTAAGTAAAAATAAAAAATATCAGCCAACATCAAGATATTTATCGGCTCCCCTCCCACTAACATTTACACACAAGATCCTCTGTAATTATTAAGTTTTTTGTAATTACAAAAGCCGACTCGGTCCTAACCAGGTCCCAGTACCGAAAAGGACCTAATAAAAACAACTTTATTAAAAAAAAAAAATCAAGATATTTAAAAAATGTTCGGGTTGAGTTACACACACTTTACTACACTTTACTCCTATTTATTTTTAAACAAAAATTACCAGCTTTTGTAAACACGCTCAATTTTGGTCTGAAACAAACATTTTAAATTTTTTAATATTTTACACATTAACATTGTTATATTTTGAACACAAACGTACAGATTTAATGTGAAATTGATGTAACTGACAGAAAATCAATAGTTTGGATGAATAAGAATCATTTTGCTTAAGACTTATTAAAAATTTTGAATGGGATCAAGCTACCCCTAACATTTTGAAAATGCCGATTTAAAATATTTTTTCATAGCGATTGAAAGACGATTCGATTCGAAGAGATCATTTGATTTAATACTCTTATCAGCCAAACATAGTTGAATGTTTTATGAGTGGAAATATTAATAAAACTTACCTGACGTATGGTGTCAGGTAGACAAAGGACGATGTGCTTGTTAATTTTTAAAGGCAAAATGCATCGCGTGGTAGGTAGGTTTGCCAGCTTGAAAACTTGTTATCTCAAGTGATTGCAATTTGCCCAATATCGAAAAATTGGTTCTTATGTAAAATCTGAGGAACACGATGGTGACGTTTAATTCAAAATTTAATCGCATGTATATTGAGATTATTGCGTGTAAAGTTTTCAATTGTGCAAAAGGCATCAATGTTTGATTTGAATCGAAAATCTGATGACACCTTTTGATTGATCGTCCAATTTCCTTTAAAAATAGCTGCCGAGCTTTGCTCTATCATTATTGCCATTTGAAAAGAAGTTGTTTTTTGAAAAAAAAATCGAAAATCGCGAAACTTTGGAGCGGTGCCAACAAAGGAGGGGTGGACCAATTTGGTTAAAAATCGGGATTCTTACATGTTTTGGTAGTATCAATACCTCCGCCAAATTTCGATTTCGAATTTGTACTTTTTTGTGTATAGTTGAGGCGAAATGACCCTTATGATTTTTTTCAAAAAAAATCAAAATCAAACTTGGTCCGAAAAATCAGAGGGCAAATTTTTTTTTCAAAAACCTTGAAAATATCAATGGCAATAGAAGTCTTATCAACTGAAAACAATCTAAAATGCCCTATTCTGCACTGATAATCATATTAACCCTCTACTGCCCAAATTTTTTTTTCGAAAATTTTTATTTTTCCCGTGTTCAGTAGGTCATTTTGAGCAGCTTTTGTTCTACGAAAAACTTTACTTCTCTTGTTTTATGTTTTTCTTGTTTCATTTTTATGTATTTTAATTTGCATTTATCTTGTTTAGTTTATGTTTGTTTTTGTTAGTATTTGGCCTACTCTACCACCTCCTATCATTACATCTTGCCTATCTAATTTTTTCATGTTTTTACAGAAACTTTTTCAATTTTTTGCATGTTTTTCACATTTTCTGGTATGAAATAGAACCATTATCATTTAAATTGTAAATCAATGCGTAGAGGTATAGTCTGGGGCCCTAGAAAAATTACTGCATACTTCTTTTTACTTAAAATATAGGAAATGTTAGTTAAAAACTCAGCCAAAGTTGACCCCTAAAAAAATTACATTTTTAAAAACATTGGCAAAGTCACATAAAACAAGTCAAACTTCCAACCCTAAAATTTTCCAAAATTTTAAAAGTTCTTCTTTCCAATGCTTTTTGAAGATCAAAAATTGGTTGAAAAATGGATTTTTGGCGATTTTTTAAATCGAAGCCCGTCTAGAGGCGGGGTTGGGTTGTAGAGGGTTAAGCATGTTTGGGTTCGTTTAAAACTATTTTGAACTTTTTATAGAATTCCAATGTTCATCACCGCAAAAACTTTTGTTCTCGCAAAAATAAAATTGTCGTCAATACTTAGAAATTTTGGAAACTTATGGCTACAAAACAACTGGACAGATGTGTAATGCATTTAAAAAAAACTTCTTTCGTTTAACTCGAAACCATGGCCTGTAATTTAATTTTTTTTAACTATTTTATTTTGTTGTCTCCCTTTCGTCGACTTTGGTCAAGGGTCAGGGGTGCTCAAGTTTTTGAATGGCGAGTAAAATTTGAAGCTCACATGTGCTTGCGGGCCATATGAGAAAAAATGTTTTTTTTATTTCAATCTATAAAACTAAAAAAAACGTTACTTAATCCACCTTTAGGTGGTTGGTGCCTTCCTCACATTCATAAAGTCAATACATTCAGTAAAAATAGCAACATTACCCCTTAAAATGTTTAACAAGTCAACTTTATTACTCATTTCTTTGATAGGTTTCGCAGACCTTCAATATTTCTTGCACATCGGCAAGGTCTGATAAAAAACCTATTCAACGATAGTTCGCAGACTCAGACAATATTTCTATCACAATATCTGAAATCCGGCCTCCAAAAAGTGTATAAATAACACTTAAGAGGCAGTATTTGTAAATATTGCTCGGTTTGTTCTAGAGGTCGTATCGAGGTGCTCCGATTTGGATGAAACTTTCAGCGTTTGTTTGTCTATACATGAGATGAACTCATGCCAAATATGAGCCCTCTACGACAAAGGGAAGTGGGGTAAAACGGGCTTTGAAGTTTGAGGTCGAAAAAACCTAAAAAATCTTAAAATTGCTCGCATTTCCGTAAAACTTCATCAATTCCAATTCTCTTAGATGCATTCGAAAGGTCTTTTGAAGCCCTTTAAAATGTGCCATAGACATCCAGGATTGGTTTGACTTTTTCTCTTAGCTTTTGCAAATTACTGTCAAAAATGGATTTTTTTAAAACCTTAATAACTTTTTGCAACAGCCTCCAACACCCATACTCCCATAGGTCAAAAGATAGGTAATTTCATGGACTACAAGCCTACGGAAATAACTTTTTGGCCAATCGCAGTTTTTCTCATAGTTTTTAGGTTTTTCTATAACAAACATTTTACAGCGTTAGTTTTTGCACTGTAGGCCAAGAAGACGGCACTTTTTGGTCTCATTTTTTTCATATTCGGAATCCTCGGACAATTTCACGTAAGTCAGAAGTATTGGAGTTGTAATTTTGATTAAAAAAATAAATAAATAAAACATTTTTGAAAAAAGAAATAGATCTTATTTACCCCTTTGATCAATACGTCAAATGCTGTATCAAGTAGGCTAAACCCTGTTTACCCCTAATCCAACAAATTGTAAAAAAAAATTTAATTCATTCTAAATGGCAATTTTTCCAATCAAATTTACAACTCCAATACTTCTAACTTACGTGAAATTGTCCGAGGATTCCGAATATGGCAAAATTGAGACCAAAAAGTGCCGTCTTCTTGGCCTACAGTGCAAAAACTAACGTTGTAAAATGTTTGTTATAGAAAAACCTAAAAACTATGAGAAAAACTGCGATTGGCCAAAAAGTTAATACCGTAGGCTTATAGTCCATGAAATTACCTATCTTTTGACCTATAGGAGTATGGGTGTTGGAGGCTGTTGGAAAAAGATATTAAGGTTTTAAAAAAATCAATTTTTGACAGTAATTTGCAAAAGCTAAGAGAAAAAGTCAAACCAATCCTGGATGTCTATGGCACATTTTGAAGGGCTTCAAAAGACCATTCGAATGCATCTAAGAGAGTTGGAATTGGTGAAGTTTTACGGAAATGCGAGCAATTTTAAGATTTTTCATGTTTTTTGGACCTCAAACTTCAATGCCCGTTTTACCCCACTTCCCTTTGTCGTAGAGGGCTCATATTTGGCATGAGTTCATCTCATGTATAGACAAACAAACCCTGAAAGTTTCATCCAAATCGGAGCACCTCGATACGACCTGTTTCACATCGGTGAAAAACTCGCTCTTAAGTGCTAATAACTTTTGATAGGGTTGTCAGATCCTCGATGTTTTAAACTCATTTGAAAGGTATTTCAATTATCTAACTAACGACGGGTTGCAAAAGGGACCCGGACATCATTTTCATTGAAATATCTGAGGGTTGTCAGATCTTCAATATTTTGGGCACATTGGAAAGGACTTTCTAATACCTTTCTGAAATGTACTGCCGCTCGAAGCTAGTCCGTCCCATATGTAATTTCGTCAATTTTGAGGTAATGATGCAGTTTGGTTCAAAATCTTGTAAACTATCAGAAAAACCAATAAAATTTAGTACTTTGTTCTAGAAAGCTGGAGAAAATCCACTTTTTCGTGAAATTCTAACACGTAGCTTTATGGGCGGGACAACTTTGACACGCTTTTTTCTCGGCTTGCTGTTTTTACATATGGGACGAACACGATTAGAGCGGCAGTGTATAACATGATAGGGTTTCTTGCAAAATACACCCTTTTTACAATCTTCCGAATATACGCCAAAATCGTTTTTTTAGCATAACTTTTGAAGTACTTGAGATAATCGAGTGACATTTTTTTTGTCCACCCACCTACACACATCCACACAGTCATTTGCTCAGAACATGAATCTGAGTCGATATGTATACGTGAAGGTGGGTCTACGAGGTCAAATTAATAAGTTCATTTTTCGAGTGATTTTATAGCCTTTCCTCAGTAAGGTGACGAAAGCAAAACAAAATATTAGAAAACAAAAAAAATTAACAGTTTGGTAGAAAGAAGCCTCCAATCAATTGGTTAAATTTAATTAAAATCAGAAAATTCAAACAAAATACCAACATAAATATTATTCATCTGCTTTTCATTGCAACTTTTGTACCTCAACAATGATTTCACAACTATAATAAAAGTTTTAAAGTTGTATCTAAATTGATTTTTTTAAATATATTTTAGAAGGGGTGACACAAACTTTTTAAAAGTGTGTAATATTTTTAAATTATATGCAATCTTAATTATAAATACAGTGGACTTTCTCGTTGTCGATATTGAAGGGACCGTCGAGAGCGGGAGTTATCAAATTATAGAATGAAAAATCAAAGCAATCTATTTGAAGGGACTGAAAAATTTATTGACAGCTGGAGCAATATTGATATCGAGAAGATCGACAGCCAGAGAGTCCACTGTAGTTGCTTAAGGATTTTTCATAAATTATTTCTCCAATTTTAATAAAATTTCAATAAATATTTGCTGAAATTTTTGACATAATATACTCTTTTTAATCACATTTAAACGTGTTACGATAGATAGTTACGATAAGATAGATTTTTAACACAATACTTGTTCCATATGATCGGGATCAAAGTGAGGGTTTTCCATACTTTGATCCCGATTATACAATTAGTTTTATATTAACAAAATCTTAAAAGGTCCACAAAAACGGCATAATTTTAACCTTAATTTCTAGAAATTATAAAATCACTTAAAGATGCGTCAAAGGTCCATTTTACATGATCATTCAAAATGGGTCCGCGGGCCACCAAAAATGACCTCGCGAGCCATACTTTGGTCAACCCTGGCCTAATTGCAAATCAACGAAACTAGTATAAATTGCCTGCTTGTTATTTATTTTTATTTTTTACTCAAGAGCCAATTTTGAAGAGGGGGCGGCATAAACTTTGAAAAATATTTGCGTCGTTCTAAGTATTTTAAATAGGGGAAATATACCCATTTTAATCACTCTAAGCCGTTCGACCAATTCTCATCACTTTGGCGTTTTCCGCTATTAAATCAACATTTTCAGATGTATCAACAATGGAGAGTTGCTTGCTCACTTTTATTTTAGCTATTTATTACTTTGGAACAGTCAAAAACACTCTATGAAAGCTGTAATTCATGAGCAAAGTGCTGATAGGCCGATAATAGAAATAGGCTGAAAAAGGGTATGGTTCCCCTTTGTAATTTTTCCTGATAAGACTATCCAAATTTTCTTTAGAGACTTTAGGTAATTCGATTACTCCTTAGGATAGTTTGAACTACTGTTAATCAAGGCTAAAGACAATCGAGTCTGGACTGTTTTTAAATTCAAATTTTAATGTTTTGATTACAGTCTAAAAAAAATAAATAAAATAATAACTAAAATGTTGAACGAATTGTTTCTTAGGATTACACTTTTGATTCCATTTATAATTTGATGTTTTGTAAAAAAACCTAGATGTTTTGATCATTTTGAAGGGCTAGAAAAGCTTTTAACGTTGCAAGTGCTTGAAAAGTTTTCAAAAAATTTCTGCCAGAAATAAAATATTAAATTCAATATTCCATGCAAAAATTTGCGACAATCCAGTTCTACCTACCTCCTCCATTTACCGTTTGACCACCACCAAGAACAACAAGTGAAGTTGAAGTGTGATTGAAAGGATCACACTTCATTTCAAGCAAAACGAGCGCCTCTAGCGAGAGAACTTCACCACCCCGAGAGAGAGCCTCACGTGAGAGAGGGAGAGGCGCAAACAAATCAACCGCGCGCGCGCCTGCCCGCCAGTTAAACCACCGCGCGCGGCTCAAAAGCTTTTTGCCTTTCCGTCATAGGCCGCGCGCGATCGTCTCTTTGGCGTTCGGCGGTTCCGAATGCATGAATAATGAAAACATAACAAGTCCGTGTCAGTAGACAATCGGACAGCCATCAGTAAATATCATAACCGAGAGGAGAGCAGCCGGAGAGCGGTGCGCGCGCGGATCGTTTGAGAAAAAAGAGATTTATCGATTTTCGGCAGGACAAACTGCTCTGCTACTGGTAACGGATTGATTGAGAGCTTGGCGCGATTTTTGCTCCTGCTCCTGTTTTCGGACCTGTGAACATGTGACTTATGTGAAACTAACAAAAATAAGCAAAAAATGTGAGAAACTGGAATAAAAGAAGTTGAAAAGTGTGCAAAAAAGCATAAAGCAAAATGTGTCATTATTTATTGTTTTGAAAATTGTGATCCTCGGGAGCAGCGAAAAGGTGAATGTGAAGAAAATTGAAATATTCCAAGGAATGACAGTTGGAGGAATTTTCTGTGGCAGTTTGGCGGTTTTTCTTATTCTCCGTGGTTGTTACTGGATATAAACAGCTGCAGTGTAGCAGATTTAAGAATTTGCGCAACCGATACATGAGATGAGAATGTTTAATTAGGTTAGTACAGGAAAAAAAAAATGTTATTTTTATCTAATAACATTATTTGCTAAAATCTTTCTGTATTATTAACATAGACTGGCAAATGTTGATGTTAATCAAAGTGGTAATGGTATTGACAATTTGAAAAAATACTCATTTTTTCACAAAAAGTGAAGTTTAGTGTTTTTAATTTTGTTTAAATCTTTTGATGTGTTTAATATGTGATCAAAAAAGGTAACTTTAGAGCTTCAGAAAAGTAGAGACATTTATGTTTTTTCACGGAGAGAAATATGACCTTTAATAAATTTTCAAAAAATATTTTAAAATGTACTTTGAAAAAATTAACATTAAATTTGGAATCAAAAATAATCACATTTTTGACAAGATGTACTATTTTCAAGTTATAGCCATTTCATGTTTAAAGTATGGAGCAATTAACTACAAAATGCAAATTCAAAAATCTGTATCTTTTGAAGGAATTTTTTGATCTATTTGGTGTCTTCGGCAAAGTTGTAGGTATGGATAAGGACTACACTGAAAAAAATGATACACGGTAAAAACAAATTTTGGTGATTTTTAATATAACTTTTTGTCACTAAAATTTGATTTGCAAAAAACACTATTTTGATTTTTAAAACTTTTTGATATGTTTATGTTCCCTAAAACATATCAAAAAGTTTTAAAAATCAAAATAGTGTTTTTTGCAAATCAAATTTTAGTGACAAAAAGTTATATTAAAAATCCGTGTATCATTTTTTTCAGTGTAGTCCTTATCCAAATGCCAACTTTTTTGAAATTTCCATGTTGTGCAAAAAATCTTTGACCGAGTTATGATTTTTTTTAATCAATACTGATTTTTGCAATTTTTTGATGTAGAATCAAATTTGCAATCAAAAAGTTCTTTATTGCCCCGTTTTCAAGTTACAGGCATTTTTAGGTAACTTTTTTGAAAATTGTCGCAGTTTTTCATTTTTTAAAATTAGTGCAGATGTTTGCCCAGTTTTGAAAAAATACTTTTGAGAAGCTGAGTAAATTCTCTATGTTTTGCTTTTTTGAACTTTGTTGAACCTTAGTTGCCACCGTGTATCAATTTTTTCAGTGTAGTCCTCATCCATAGCTACAACTTTGCCGAAGACACCAAATCGATCAAAAAATTTCTTCAAAAGATGCAGATTTTTGAATTTTCAAACATCATTTTTGCATGGACAGCTGCCAAATTTGTATTGGGAATTATATGGACAAACTAATGATGCAAAATGGCTTCTTTGGGCATACCGAAGGCACTAAAAAAGTTTCAGACGGATTAAAAAATACAAAAAATATCGAATGACCGAAATCTCAGAGAATTACTCTATGTTTATATATTTTTTAGAATAGTGCATGTCCATTAGGGTGACAATAAAAATAAGCGACCTCAGGGTTAACCCCTAATTCGATTCCTTAGGCAAAAATAAGTAACTGAGAAATTTTTGAGCGAACCCGGTTAAGTAGTAACTCAGTTTCAGGATTAACTCAGATCGTTTTGCGGTCTTCGACAAAAAAAATGTCATAAAATTTTACATAAGAATCTCACACTAGATCCTAAACATGAAATGCCTTCTTTTGGTGGTATTTTTAAACTTATGCTTTTCCCTATACATTTTTGCGTTTTTATAGGTTTTTTTAGTATGTCATATAAATAGGGGCAGGGGGGCAGAATGGCCCATGGGGGCAGAATGGGCCACCCTTTGTTTTGGGCTTTAGAATGGATTTAGACCAACCGTAAGGCAAGGGTCTTATAAAGGACGTCAAATAACATCACCATACCGAAAACGACGTTTGAATTCATTGTATTTTTCGAATTATGAGCAAAAATGTAAATTATTGACAAAACCACGCAAATGTTGTTTATTTCGAGGTTTTTAAATAAGCTTTCTGAAAAGTTGGATTGTTTGAAAAAGTTTGTACAATGCTTATAATGTTACTAGATGTTACTACCAAGGTATGCAAACAACAACGGAACCTTCAAATCATTTAGAGGCTTGGTGGTGGAAGTGTTAAATTAAAATCCACTTGGGGGCAGAATGGACCACCCTTTTTCTGCCTTATAAAAACAATCAAAAGTTACGAAATTCGAGCTAATTGAATTATTTCGCTCCTGGTAGCTTCACAAATCACGTTTAATGCAACATTAGTTGATTTTTTAGTTGTTTCGATGCTTATTTGTAAAAATAATGTCATATTACAACATATTAACACTATTCTCAAAAATGTTTGTTTTGGTAAGTGACAATTTTTATGAAAGTGGTCTAACTTCATGGAAACTATGTTAGAAAGGTCCCTTAAGTCATTTCTTATCTCCCTTCAACGTTGTATTAGACGAAATGGCTTGTTTTCTAAGGTGGCCCATTCTGCCCCGCACCCTGGAAAAGTAGTCGAAAAAACTTTTTTTTTAAAGTGCACCAAAAATAGTTTTAATCTAAAAATTTTCATCAACCCAGTATACAACATTGAAGGGAACATCCCAAGCATAAGCCTACTACACTGAATTCATAAATTTGTATGTTTTTCTATGGTTTTTTGCGCATTTTACTTAGGCGGGCCATTCTGCCCCCCCCTGCCCCTATATGAAACTAAATAGCTTATAAGACCATTTCAAACAAAAACTCTATATTTCTATTTTTTCAATCAGCTGAAAAAAATGATTGCAATTTTCATGCTAAGACTTTGAAAATCGTTCATTCTATCGATCATGAAAACGATCATCACAAGAATTGTACTGTACTTTGTGATTGTAAATTTTATTTTTAACAATGGTTTTGAAAATTTGCAAGGGTTTATGAATTACTGAAAAATTAGGAACATTTCAAGAAATTATATATCCATTAAATAAGACCGTTGCAAATATTTTTCAAAGTTTATGTTTTGGTTCAGGGGTCAAAAAATCAGGGGTCAAAAAATTTCAAAAATTAAAAAAACGTGGTTTACTTTTAATTTTGTATAAAAATAATATAAAATTGAACAATTTTTTAAATTCTCACTTTTACTCTACCATTGTGGATACAATTTTCTCAGCCTAAAAATAATAAAAAAGTTTTTTTTCACCAAATGTACACTATTGGCTTGATTTGCAATGTTTAAAAGTGAAAGATATGTGTAAATTTGATAACCATATTTATAAGTAGTCTTAAGTTCAACTTCTTATAATAAAAATATATTAAGTTTGACAGCTTATTATGCATCTACTTCACCACAAAGATTTTTTTTTTTTTGAAATTTAATATGTCTTTATTGAACATTCTTATAATAATTACATTTCTTTTACATGATAAGTGGTATGGCCTAATGCTCTTCATCTTTGTTGTATTTTTCGTTTTATTATTAACTGATCACATTTATTTATTTGCTTCAAATTGTTTTACATTATTGCTTTGAATTGAATACATTTGGGTAAAAAAGAAAAAAATCACTTTAACAACTAATCCTAACCTAAAACTAAAAAAATAAATCCATTGAAATATTCAAAATCATTGGAACGAGTAAACTACGAACTGTATTTTAAGATGAATGCTCCAAGAGTTCTTACTTGTTCCTGGCGAGTTTTGCAACCACGCAGTGTTGTTGTCATCTCGATGAAAATGTTCAAAAGTTCTTGTGGTGAAAACAGGTCACTGCTGCCTTCATCCGTTGAAGCTGGTTGATTTTTCCTCGGTTGCTGACTGAAGCCTGCAGGTGTTGTATTCTCTGCAACTTTTTGCCACTGATTCAACGGCAATGGCTGCAGATTTGGAACCACTCGAACAGATCCTGCTACTGGCGACGCCAAAGCAGGAAAATCCACGTCCATGTATGCTGGTGGTGTTTTGCGACGATTTGGTTGGTGCCTCGTCGTCGCTTGCTGCCGAATTTTTACAAACTCAGCACGTTTTGGGCAGCTTCGATTCTTGGTAGAATGGTCGCCGCCGCAATTGAAGCATTTGGCTTCGATGTTCTCGTTGATTGATTCGCAAGCTTGAGTTTTGTGCTCACCTCCGCAGGTTGCACAACGACTCTTGATGAAACAGTTCCTCCCACCATGTCCAAACTGCAAGCAGTTCGAACACTTTGTCACGTCACGGTGCACTGGACGATAACGTTCCCAAGTCACGATGATGTTGAAAATTGCCCGAACTGCTTTCAGCTCAGACGGCGTTGTCGATCCTCTCTCGAGATGAACCAGGTACAGTTGATCACGATACTTGATGTCCTTGTTGTGTCTCGTCATCTTGAAGACTTCGATCACGTTCAACTTAAGAGTTTTGAGCTCTTCTTTCAGCACACTCACATCCATGTCGTACAGGCCTCGGAGGACCTGTTTCATGGGGCGTTTACCTGGGTCGTCATGGCTGTAGTATTCAATCTTGGTGTTGTTCAGGAAATCCCGAACGTAGTTGTAATCCTTTCTGGTAGGTAGCAGAATTTTGAGTCCATCAGCACACAAGCGAATGGAAGCTCGTAAAGCACCAGATTTGATAAACCCGGTCAGCCACTTTCGCACCGAATCCGATGACGATGTTTTCACAAAAATGGGTGGCAACTTTTCCCGTCGTTCAAATTCTTCCTTCTCGCTCACGTCCACTGGGAGGGTAGCGAACTGGTTTCCAGACGAATTTTGAGCGTCCTTGCTCAAACTGCCTGGCTTTGCAGGTAGCGCTTCGGCATTCTTTAGCTTCTTCAAATCTGCTGATCCTGCTGGTGAGGACCGCCTCTTTTTCTTGCCGTGAGGCATTTTTTGCACTTTTTAAGCACTTTTCAGGAGCTAAAATCCAGGAGTACCTCACTGAATGATGGTCCACAAAGGAATCACCACCAAGATGAGATGATTTCGCACATGAAATATGCAATTAAATGCCTAAAAAGAATCGGTTCCAAATATACAATTCATTACTTCCAATTTCTTAATTTTTTGACCACGCGCAATTCTCCTCCCCTAATGATAAGCACTGAGAGCACCGAAAAAAGTGAGTTATTTTCTTTATTTCCCGTTTCAGCTCGCCCAAATATGAGTGGAAATATTTGCCCAGAATTATTCGTTTTGAATTTGTGATCCAGTTTCCAGTTTCCAGTTCCAGTTGAATCTTCGCCACTGCCAGGTTACCGTAACTAGTCGTGAGTTTATTTTCAAAATGTCCCTGGACAACAGCAGCAGCATGGACGAGGAGTACGCCAGCCACATGGCATCGTACGGGGCAGCATCTCTTCTGCTCGATGGCGACCATCACTCGACCAAACGGATCAAACTCGAGGCCGTCGACGTCGACAACAACAACGGCGGAAGTTTGAGCGAGCAACTGTTGCTGCTGAGCGCCAGAATCGGCCAAAGTGGTGACAAAAGTGGCGGCTTGGACATGCGCGTTGGCCGGGATGAAAGCTCTGGGGTTGGGGAGGGGGTGCCGGCAAGTTCAAGTGTAGTGGGTGGTGGGGGTGGTATCTACGGCAGTGGCCTCAATAGCAACAACAACAACAATAGTGATGCTTTGAACAACAACAACACCAACAGTAACGGCAGCGGTACGAATTCGATCAAATCGAAGATCGGCGACGTGGATGAGGTGAAATTCGGCGAGTTTAGCAAATTTTTGGCCGACAGCGAGAAGGACGAGAGCATGACGACGGTGCTCGAGCTGCTGCACGGTGAGTTTCTAAAATTAAGCCGGGTTTTATTGTCTGAAATAGTTTCGCGTGCAAATTGGTCGTGAACTTTGATTTGGGAGGAAATTTTGATTTACAATTCTGAAACGTAAAGCTTGCAATCCAATAAATGTTTTTTTCTAGCAATGTTGCAAAATAATTTTCACCGACTTTTCCTAAACCCTTGTTTTATTTTCATGAATTTTCTACTGTCTTTTTAAGTGTATTTTTTTTGTCAAAATCAGAGCCTCCCTGCTTTAAATTTCCATGTAACTTTCATTATTTACCATGATTCGTTTTGGGACATGATTTATCATGTAATTTTTGGTTTCAACAGTAAATTTCACATATTAATATTTCTCTCTTATTTAGTTAAACAACTCCAATCTGTTCTGGTACCCTCCCTCCCTCCCAAATTCCCCCCATTTTCCTTTGATTTCCTCATTCAATCTCTTTCACTCCTACTCAGTTGCTGTTGCCGTCCATCTTTCTCTCACTTTGCTCAGCTTTCTTCCAGCAGCACACAATTGCTTCCATCTTTGCGCTTGTTTGTTGTTGCGTTTTGTCGCCACATTCTCCACCACTCGTCACATATTATTGCACATCACCAACAACCCATCATACATGGAATTAATATATGTATTGCACACACACACACGCACACACGTGTCATTCCACGCCGTATTGTCGTCTGCCTATGGCAATTTCCTTCGCGTTCGGTTTTAAGTGGAAACTTTATATTTTTTTATCCAATTTTATTGGTTTTTATTGAGTCTAAATGCGATTGTTCAAGACTTGAGACGCGACTCAACGAGCAACGAGTCAAATCGGATCGGGCTTAGTCAATGAACGTGTGACTAAGGGAGAGGAAGTGGGCAGAGAGAGAAAGGAGGAAGGGAGCCATTGTTTTGCGCGACCCGAACTCAGCCGAGCGCGGTTTATGGAGTTTAGTGGAAGAAAGTAGGCGCATAAAGGGAAGAAATGTACGCGGTGCGATATGGTGAAAGAATTGACGAGTCACCAGAATATATGGTTTTTGGGATTTTGGGGACAAACTGAACGGAACGGATTGAATTGTTTGGTTATTTCGAATTTTCTCCGAATCGCGGACGTGATTTGCTAGAATTGACTGATTAGGAGTTTTGGATGGCAAGTGGCGTGCCGACAATAAAGTTTAAAGTCGATTGATTGAGGTCAAATTTACTTGTATGGGCTTTGACGGGAAATGTAAAACATTCTCGAGTTTTTGTTATTTTGAGAGGCAGTTTTTCTTGGTTTTGTTCGGTTTGTTCTAGAGGTCGTATCGAGGTTCCCCGATGTTGATGAATTTTCAGCGATTGTTTATCTTTACATGAGATAAACTCATACCAAATATGATCCTCTATGACAAAAAGAAGTGGGATAAAAAGGACAAAATGTTTAAGTTCGAAAAACATAAAATAAAACTTAAATTTGTACCCATTTTGTAAAACTAGATGAAATCAAATTCTCTTTATTGCATTTGAAATGTTGTTTGAATAACTTGAAAATGTGCCACAAATATTCTAGAATCTGTGGCGTGAATATTTTTAAAATTTCAAAAACTTTTTGTAACAGCTTCCAACATCTATACTTCATTAGGTCAAAAGTTAAGGATTTCGTGGGCTGTAAGCCTACACAGAAAAAAAATCCGAATTAGTTATGTAACACATTTGTACGTAATTAAACATTTAGATTTAAATGCAATTTGATGTAAATTTGCAGCAAATTTTACATAAAAACATGATTTTAAGTGATAAGTGATTTAGCCGATTCCGTCCAATCTCAAGTTTACTTCAACTGAGTTTACGTTTGATTTTTTCATTTCCGTGTCGAGAGAATTCACACTTTTTTCTGTGTACGGTATCAAGTTTTTGGTCAGTTCGACGCTGACGTGCTATCATGTCGCACCCGCCATTTCGACGTTCCGAGAAAAAACGCTTTTTAATGTTTGACCTTGAATAAACAAAAACGAGAGCACGCAATGTAAACAATAAAAAACAAGTTTTGTTTGGTTGACCATTCTGTGCATTGCCCCGAAGTTTGGTTATATTTGGTTGCCGGAGTCCCGAGTTATAATTACAAATGTTTACGGTAGTCTCACTTGTACGTGCGTCAAACGCATCCTGATCTGAGATCCCTTTGGCCAATTGGGTCCTAAAATGAAGCTTAGATTGCTGATATTATTGTTCACAGCGATAAAGCTTATTTTTCTGAGCACAATGAACCTTTGTACGACCACAAAGAGTTTAAAATGGATTTTTAAATCAATTTTGAAAAATAAACCTCGCGGTCCTTCTTGACAGAAAAGCTCCTATTTGACAGCTCGTTCCAAGGGGACCATAGTTGATCCATCGAAAAAATGTTGTCTTGTCATTTTTTTTTGCATTAAAATGAAAAAAAAAAGTGATCAGAAATGGTTTTTGATTGTGTTTTTTACCGTTGTACATAAAATTTTACATAGGGCTTTAGTACCCAATTGTCGCACTTACCTAAATTTTCAGGGAGTGACAAGATAGCACGACAAGATTGAAACTTCTTTCATATGAAAAGTGACAAAAATCCGCGGAGCTTTTTTGGTTTTTATTGAATATCTCAGGATTGAAATCGAATTTTGGGGATCTGTGAAGGTCAAAAGGTGAGGCACTGTGAGCTGCACAAAATGGCGTTCTTAAATCAATTTGGCCCAAAATGCACGTGCGACAAGTTAGCACGACGGCGACGAGTTGTTCTCATATTTTTCGATTTTTCTCCAAATACTACAAAAACAAAATGTTTTTATATCTAAATTTTTTCATTTTCGGAATCCTCGGAAATTATTACAACAGTTTCAAGTTTTTGCAAGGTTGTAAAAATATCAAACTTTCAGTTCTTAGCGACTGCAATTATCATGCACGAGATCTCATCTCCCAACTTTCACTGCCTTATTTCCGTCGTGAAATTCTCAGCAAAAAAGAATTGCCGGTCTCTATCTTGTGTTTACACAATCTCGTGTGAAATTCTCTTTTTCTCTCTCATTCTCGCATTCAAAATCACTCCTCCTCAACAGAGCGTATCCACTAAAAACCGTCTCAAAACAAAATTTGGTCGCTGGTCGTGGTCGCTTCCCAATAACCCTCTCGCGTTCTTTCATTGCGGTTTTCCAAGAAAACAAAAGAATCTTCGGCGAGTGTTCGTGAACGAAGAAAGGAGAAGGAATGAGAGAAAGAGAATGCTCTTGTTGGCAATCACGAGATTAAAGAAGAGAACTCGCAAGCTATAGTGACGGTCGCTAAATCTCCTGATATCTAGGTGCAAGAATCATCAAATGATAGTTTTTTTCTATCACTTATTTAAAACACTGGGTGAATTGTAAATTTGTAAATTGGTTGTAAATTTGATTGGAAACATTTCAAATGCAAAAACAAGCAGGAAAACAAAAAGAATTGGAGTACATTTTTGAAACAGCGGAAATCAACGGTTACAGCAGAACAACTATCCAAGCAATCATCGATAAGAAGGAAAGAAAACTCCACAGAACGTCACTCACAACCCTTACACCACCAGTAGAGCCACTACGAAGAGCAGCAGTAGAATTCGACTACAGGATAACACGCCCATTACGACAAAAACTGGCTAAATTCGGCATCGATTTAGTGTTCAGTAGTAGAAACAGTCAGTTGGAATCCATCTTAGGTTCAACGAAAGACCCCATACCGACTTTAGGCAAACCCGGCATTTACGAGGTATCCTGCGGCCACTGTGATATGAGCTACATTGGACAAACTAAGAGATTGCTGCAAACCAGGTTGGGCGAACATATAGACACCGATGTCAGAATTGCCAAGGAGGAAATACGGAAAGGATTTGTCCCCATTTCAAGTCAGCAGTAGCCGAACACATCATCAAGGAGAAACATAACATCACAACTAGCGACGCGGTCATCTTAAGACACATCACGAACCCATCGAAGCTTGCTGTCGCCGAAAGTTTGGAAATCTTCAAGGCAGGCAACAAACGTTTACTCAACAAGGATTCAGGTAACGGCTCAACGTGGCTGTTTAAGCTGTTACCTATACAGGCACCAAAGAAGAACAAGGAGGTAGTACCTACAGTAACTACAAATACGGATACCCCAGCGATGAACCTTCAGTCGAGAACAGAACACTGATGAAGTCTGCAAGTAGTAGACGAAATACGTATCTGTCAAGATATTAAAAATATATAGCGGAATTAAAAGGAACAACTCGTCTCTTTGTATTCATAAAATTGGATTGCATCAAGTTTGTCAAAAATATTAGGATTTTTATGGTTGGACCATGAATTTAAATATCCGCCTTACCTCATTTTGTTTTCGCCCTGCCTCGTCTCTATTCTCGGGTTGGAGATCAAATCGAGCTAAAGCTTTCGATTGGACTAAGTCTTCTTATGAAAAAATGAAATTTTTCTGATCTTATTAGTTAATTTCTTAGAAAATTAATTTATCTCAAATGGATGCTGTTGTGCTATCTTGTCGTTTGTCGATTTTTGACGTTTCGTTTGACCTTGAATAAACAAAAACAAGAGCACGCAATGTAAACAATAAGAAACACGTTTTGTTTGGTTGACAATTTTGTGCATTTCCCGAAGCTTGGTTGAATTTAATTGCCGGAGTCCCGAGTTATAATTGAAATTGTTTACGGTAGTCGGGCTCGTACTTGTGTCAAACGTGATTTGACCTGAAATCCCTTTGGCCAATTGTCACACTTACATCAATTTTCAGGGTGTGTCAAGATAGCACGACAAGTTTGAAACTTCTTTCATGTGAAAAGTGACAATAATGCACGGAGCTTTTTGATTTTTATTGAATATCTCAGGATTCAATAAAAATTTTGGGGATCTGTGGATAAACACTGTCGTAAAACACTCTTGAAAAACTCGCTCTAAAGTTTAAGACCAAAAAGTTCAAGTTCCTGGTTCATCATGAATTAAAAATATCTAAAACCAAATTTATCACATTTTTAGCTTCCGTTGAAATTGCCAAAAAAGTATCAAATTTGGTTCAATATTTGCAGAAATATGTACAATTTCCATTAAATGAACCATTAAAATTGTACATATTTCTGCAAATATTGAACCAATATGATACTTTTTAACAATTTCAACGGAATCTAGAAATGTTGGTGAACTACCGTCAGTTTCAGCATATTAGTTTTATACCCCAATATCCTTCAAAATCGATATAAAAATTTCAAAAAATGTCACTTTATGCCTCTTGACGAAATACTTCACCGACTGGCCGATTTTTTCTTATCTTGAGTTTGTTTTAAGAAAAATATTGTTATAAGACTAATATCATATTAAAATATTTTTTTTTTGTAAATTGAAGCGGGTGCCTCCATTTGGCTGTGGCAACATTTGAAAATTTGACAATTTGTTCCATAAAAACTCCAAAATACTTTAAAAATATTTCAAATCGAAACATTTACTTTTGTTATTTAATTAATTCATATTTAGTTAAACCAACTCCACCCCATAGAAACTGTCCTGTCGCTTTACAAACGAAAGAAAAAAAAAGTTCATCACTCGCTGACAGAACAAAACCGCCGGAAAGAAACGCCGGTTTTGCGCGTGTTTCGATGAATCGCGACCGGCTTAATTCAAGAATGGAGAAAAAGTCACCACGGAAAACCGTTCGTTCATAAACATAAAAAGTTCCGCGCCAAATCGCACAAGCGTGAGGGAGGGCTGCGGCAACTCCAGAACTCTTTCTCTCTCTCTGGCTCTGAATGAGCATTGCCTGCATGATTGTGTTCCTTGTATGTATGATGCTCGGTGTTTATGCTACATGACGCAGAAAGGGTTAATTGTCCTATTTTCGGATTATGATATCACTTTTATTTGCTTGACTATCTCATAAATAAACAAAGAAAAAATATTCTAAAAGTTGAAAATAAAAGTGCTTGCCCAAATTAGTGACAATCGACCACCCTATGTTTACTGAAACAATTTCGATGTGGATTTTCTCGTTGGAGGCAGCAAGGGGGTGGTGACGATGGTGCTTTATGCTGGAATATGTTTGATTGTTTGCTGCTCGCGGGAGCGTTCCTGAATGAGAAATGAATTTTGTGTTTTATTTTTTTGTTGCTTTTCATTTTTTTTTTCACAACACCACTGCTTGCGAAACGCTATCATCGTTTGAAATATTTTGTAGCGTTTGACGCGAAAAAAATAATAAATAAATTGCTGGAATCAGCGAAAACCACCGAGGGAGCGCGCGGTTCACATCGAGAGTCTGGTTGGAGGTTGGTTGTCATCACGCTCGGCACTCACCCGCACGGTTCAATTTGATAATCTTAATTCCGCTTGATTGGGGGCTTCCGCATAAATCTCGGGAATCTTTCTAAATTAATTTTTCGGTTTGTTGTTTTTCGGGATGGTGAACTCCAATTGTTTTTATTTCTTCAAATTTTTGTTTTATGGATTAATTCAGTAAATGACCATTATTAATTTTTAGACTGGTAAATTTGGAAAAAATATTGATTTTGTAAACAAAAGTTTAAGTCTCGCTACAATAAGTTTAAATAGTCTTTTTTACAACCCAATCGCTCTATACGGGTTTCAACCTCATCAATTGATGAGCTTAATTCGAAAAATACGACTAAGCCTACTGCGTTGCATTAAACGCATGAGAAAGATTCTGTAAACGGACTGTGAACGGAATTTCATAGAATCATCCAGGGTGGATGAAGGCGTGTACATACCGTGCTAAACGCTCCGAATTATCTATAAATATAATGGTGTGTGGTGTGTAGGGAGATTTTTGAGATTTTTTTTAACTTGTTGCATAAACTTTCATTTTAGAGCAAGAGTAAAACTATACCTCAGTAAGAGAAGCAAAGGCTTAAAGGGATATCTGCAAGAGCTGCAAATTCTAGAAGCAAATCAATGTTTAATTATAAAGCACTACAGTTCTACAACGATTATTACATAAAACACATGTATGCCGAGCATGACTAACCGTGATTGACACTTTCAATTGGAAGTGACAAATCTAGCTGCACTTGCCCTTCGCACAAAAGGGCCTCTTTCACGGCTGAGGTGATACAACCAATTTCAGCCACTTTGATAAACTATTTTTACCAATGTCGTGCTGTGACTCGAAATTGAACGACACGTTTGTTTTGCTATATATTTTGCTTTCTCTACGAGGTGATAGCCAAAACCGAACAAAATAAATAAAATCGACACGATCTTCGACAAGTATTTCGATGATATTTGGTTTCGCCCTACCCTCGTCTCTATTCTCGGGTTGGAGATCAATTCGAGCTAAAGCATTCGATTAGACTAAGTTGATTGTTGGAAAAAATGACAATTTTCTGATTTCATTACAAACATATTAAATTTCTTAGAAAATTAATTTATCTCAAATAGTCAAAATATTTGGCTCATAAAGCATTTTCAAAAACATCTCTTCAATCGCAATAAAATATTCTTAAAATATCATCGGTAAAGGAAGCTGGCACCATGTTGGTAACAAATCGACGTCGTTGTGCTAGCTTGTCGCACCCGCCATTTAGACGTTCCGAGAAAAACCCGTTTCAATGTTTTACCTTGAATAAACAAAAACGAATACACGCAATGTAAACAATAACAAACACGTTTTGTTTGGCTGACCATTATGTGCATTGTCCCAAAGTTTGGTTGAAGTTGGCTGTTGGAGTCCCGAGTTATAATTACAAATGTTTTACGGTAGTCTAACTTGTACGTGCGTCAAACGCGTTCTGACCTGAAATCCCTTTGGCCAGTTGTCGCACTTACATCTATTTTCAAGGAGTGACAAGATAGCACGACAAGATTGAAACATCTTTCATATGAAGAGCGACAACAATGCACGGAGTTTTTTCGTTTTTTATTGAATATCTTAGGATTGGAATCGAATTTTGGAGATCTGCGAAGGTCAAAAGGTGAGGAATTGTTAGCTGCACAAAATGGCGTTCTTAACTCAATTTGGCCCAAAATGCACGTACGACAAGTTAACACGACGGTGACGAAATGCCACAATTGACAATTTATTTACAAAACGAAGAGAATCACGTCGATAGAAAATTTTCTCGTGCATTGAGATTTCGAATGCAAATTGAAACAAAATCGTCGTTCGTCGGTCTTTCGCTTGCCGGATCCCGCGCTGCATGCACTTGAAGTCAATTAATAGATCGAACAAACAACGTAAAAATAATTTACCCATCTCTTGCTCTAAGTGCGGCAAATTGTTCAAATCACGACGACGACGAAGACGCGATAGCATTCAATCGCGCCTTTTGAACTTGTAACTGGTGGCCGAGAGATCGATGAGATGTTGACTAGGGCTGAGAGGAATTGGGAGGAAATCACAGTCAAATCACATCAAGAAGCTGTGGGAGCAATTCATCTAAAAAAAGCGATTATAATCTTTGAAAATCTTTCTTCATAAATGATGTACCTATTCCCACCAATAAAAGTAACACGTGATGAAACACTTTGAAGAAAATCTTCATCGAACTCTCAAAAATCATCAATGAATTTATCGATATTTTCATACATCTCAAGAGAAAAGACGTTCGGACTCTTTCAAAATGATCTCTCCGTGAGTGCTCATTGATATTATTATGATGTTTTTTCCTGAACCGATTGCATTTCAATTGCTGGAGACAAAAGCACAAATCTTCCTTCCAAAAATGATAGAAAAAATCCATCTTTATCAGTGTATAGCATTTCTCCCAAGAAAAAATGTTTTCACCCCGCGCTGTATATGGAATCATTCCCGATTCTGTCTGAGAGTGAGCATATCCCCGGGAACCTCGCCAGCCCACCCAATTATTTGGCCCGGCGAGAAGTAGATCTATCATCATCCATGACTTCGGCGCTGGAACTTGACTCTCTTCAGCGTCCCGCGCGCCGCCGCCATCAACAGAGACCCTCTTTAGCACTAGTTTCGGGGCCACTTTTTATTATTTTTTCTCCTCAAAAGCCCACTAAATAATGTATTCACCACGTCGTCGTCGTCTGTATTTTGAGTGCGTGTGTGTGTGTGTGCGCATAGTTTTCGATGAGACGTTGCTCTCAATCATATTTTGTCTCCCCCCTCACCCCCTCCTCCCCCCAGACATCAATGCTTGGAATTGCTGAGTCGCGATCCTCTTCTGGCTATGTGGTGCTATGTATGTCTCTTTATCTTTGATGATTTTCTTGCGATTGAAAGTCGGCATTATTTATCTTCTCGATTTTGCTTCGAAAAGTCCAGTCCTCTCACTCAAATCATGACGGGGTGGAGCGGTTGGAATTGAATTGAGTGGGGGGAGGCAAGGGGGATCGTTTTGGGGTGTAGGACTTATGAAAATCAATTAGAAATTAATTCAGACGAGTGTTTCTTGGATTTCGGGGAGAAGCACTCAATAAATGGATGAGTTTATATGCCTCTGGGAAGAAATCGGAAAACTGTTAAGTGATTAAGAATTTTTAAATTGGCTTAATATGAGAATTTCTCATGAAACAAGCATTGAAACGTAGGCGTAGGCTTTTACAAAAAAAAAAAACGCGTTCGTCAAAAAATAAAAATTATGAATATTTTTAAAAATATTTTTGCTGAGCTCAAACAGTTGGTTCTAAAAATAGTAGGAGGATTCATTTATCATTAAGTACGTAGGAGCTTTGAAGTTGATACGTGTGTTGAGTAGTTCATGCATAACAAATATTATTTGGAATGCATTTTAATTGTTTTCTATGCAAATAAAAGCAAAGAAAAAAAACTCTAATTTGTTTCATGCAGCAATTTTAGAGAAATGTTTGTAACTCATTCCAAACATATTTTTAAAATATTTATTTATATCTACAGTAAGTTGAGTTCAATAACAAAAACAGCCTTCAAGTTGAAGCTTAAACGCATTTTTAGTAATTTGATGTTAAAAAAAAAACAAATTGCACCAATTTGTCTATTTTACTATTTTATTTTTATTTGGATTAAATTGGGGCTTATTACAGGGAGACCACTCGAGTCGGAAAATCGGGAAAATCGGGAAAAGTCTGGAATTTGCCAAAATCCACAAAAATAGGAAAAAGTCGTGAATTTGTGATTTTTTGTTTTAACAAAAAGGCGAGAAATGTCAAGCATACTTTTTTAAAAATAATTTTCTATATCTTGAATAATTTTGTAATATTTATTTCAATTTACAATTCAATTCAACTTAATTTGTTTTAAGCACTTTAAAACAAATGTAATGTTCCTTTATTACTATTTTAATCTTTCAACTTTGGTTTGTTGATTTGAATTTTGAATCAGCAAAATTATCCGGAAAATGACATTTTCTTTTCTTTACTATTCAAATGACCAAAATATCTCTAAAAATTCTTGTTATTAAACAAACAACATATAGATGTGATTTTGAGTTTGTAGATTGCAATAATACGTTGTTTTTTTAAATACACATTTTTTCACAATGCAGATAAAGGTTAATTTTATTTATCGGACTTGTCTAGCAACTGAAATTCAAACGTTTCTCGTGTAAAATGAAAAACAATTTTAAATCTTGTTTGCTTTTTGAAATTATCAAAAAGATATTGATATTGTAATAATAACAAAACAGATTCAAGACGTTTTTACATTGAAGTTCTTACAAATATGTTATAACAGTTAGTCTCTTATAAAGTTTTATAAAATTAGAGGTTAAATTATTATTAAACTGGATTTTTCATTGAAATAAAATTTAAACATTAAAATACTACCAAATGAATAAATCAACATTTTTTGAATGATCTTTAAGATAAGGGAAATAATACCCATTTTCGGCACACTAAAGCTTTTCAACCTATTCTAGTCACTTTTGCAGTTTGCCGCTTTTCAAATAACATTTTCATATACTTCAACAATAGAGAGTTGCTTGAGCATTTGAGCTTTTTATTAATTTGAAATATTCACAATAACTTCATGAAAGCTGTAATTCCAAAATTATGAGTGCTTCTATGCCTCAATCATTTTTTTTGAAATAGTTTATTTGGTAAGTTTCTAATAGTAGTAATAGTTTTTTTTACAAATTTATCTAGAAACTATGTTCGGTAGAAGATGTTAACTTTATCATAAATGATTTTCGCAGTATTTTTTTAGTGAGAGGGGAATTTGAAAATGAGATTTGAGTGGCCACCCTGCAGGCATGATTTAATATACAGTGGACTCTCTCGTTGTCGATATTGAAGGGACCGTCGAGAGCGGGAGTTATCAAATTATAGAACGAAAAATCAAAGCAATCTATTTGGTTGGACTGAAAAATTTATTGACAGCTGGTGCAATATTGATATCGAGAAGATCGATAGCCAGAGAGTCGACTGTAACAAAAACTGCGCATCACTTTCAAATAACAATTTTCAGCAAATTTTGAACAGATGAAAAAAAAATCCCGGGTCTTTTGACAATATTTTCAAACTTGTTTGAAAAGGTAACATTTCCAAATGTTTTGCGTAATTTTATTTCGGATAATAGTTTTATTATATTTGATTAACACTGGAACGCCCAACGCATGTCCAACTTACACGGACGCCCAAGCCTCCCAAAAAAGTTGGAACGGTAACTTCAACTCGCTGGTTCTCGGGCATTACTAAACCAATCGGGACGATTCTTGTTTCCAGTGATTTGTAAGAATGTCTAGATGATCCTAAAATTTTGCAGAACTTGATTTGAACAAATCCCTAATTTCTGCGACCAAAAACATCGTTCCACCTTTTTTAAAAAGACTGCCTCCGCGGAATTTTCGGCGAATTTTTTTTTTACACGCGAAAAAAAAAGTTGGAACGATGTTTTTGTTCGCAAAAATTACAGATTTGACCAAATTAAGTTCTGCAAAGTTCTAGAATCATCTAGACATCCTAACTAATCACTGGAAAGAAGAATCATCTTGATTGGTTGAGTTATGCCCGAGAACCATTGAGTTGAAGTTACCGTTCCAACTTTTTTGGAGCCTTGGGCGTTGGAATGTTAACGAGGAAGGAAAAAAATATAACCTTAGATTCCAAATTACACAACCTCGTCATGTCTGAAGTTGATGTCAGTAAACGCTGCAGTTTCGTCAAGGTATGATAGATTTGGGCTCCATGAGCACTAGGGTGCCCAGAAAAAAACCCCTGCTCCACAAGCGGAAAACGGTTTTTGGGTTATTTTAAGCATCTGTGTAAATTTTGAGCGACATTGGATAAGATTAACCCATTGATACCCGAGCCTAAAGTTGGTGAAAAAAAAGTTTTTCATACAAAAATTACTTTTTAAAATCGTTAATGGGTAATTCTCTACCAACTCACACGAAATCGGGAAAAGTTGCCCCGACCCCTCGTCGATTTGCCTGAAACTAAGGGGTAACTTTTGTCCCTGATCACGAATCCGAGGTCCGTTTTTTGATATCTCGTGACGGAGGGGCGGTACGACCCCTTCCATTTTTGAACATGCGAAAAAAGAGGTGTTTTTCAATAATTTGCAGGCTGAAACGGTGATGAGATAGAAATTTGGTGTCAAAGGGACTTTTATGTAAAATTAGACGCCCGATTTGATGGCGTACTCAGAATTCCGAAAAAACGTATTTTTCATCGAAAAAAACACTAAAAAAGTTTCAAAAATTCTCCCATTTTCCATTACTCGACTGTAAAATTTTTTGGAACATGTCATTTTATGGGAAATTTAATGTACTATTCGAATCTACATTGACCCAGAAGGGTCATTTTTTCATTTAGAACAAAATTTTTCATTTTAAAATTTCGTGTTTTTTTCTAACTTTGCAGGGTGTGTAACAATGTTCTACAAAGTTGTAGAGCAGACAATTACAAAAAAATTGATATATAGACATAAGGGGTTTGCTTATAAACATCCCGAGTTATCGCGATTTTACGAAAAAATATTTTGAAAAAGTGACTTTTTGCGTTTCTCTTTGTTTCATCGTCCGTGTCTGTCGCGGGTGACCATGAACGGCCATGATCGATGACGACCAACTTTTTCAAAACTTTTTTTCCTAAAATCGCGATAACTCGTGATGTTTATAAGCAAACCCCTTATGTCTATATATCAAAATTTTTGTTATTGTCTGCTCTACAACTTTGTAGAACATTGTTACACTCTAAAAAATAACCCTGCAAAGTTAGAAAAAACACGAAATTTTAAAATGAAAAATTTTGTTCTAAATGAAAAAATGACCCTTCTGAGTCAATGTAGATTCGAATAGTACATTAAATTTTCCATAAAATGACATGTTCCAAAAATTTTTACAGTCGAGTAATGGAAAATGGGAGAATTTTTAAAACTTTTTTAGTGTTTTTTTCGATGAAAAATACGTTTTCTCTGAATTCTGAGTACGCCATCAAATCGGGCGTCTAATTTTACATAAAAGTCCCTTTGACACCAAATGTCTATCTCATCACCGTTTCAGCCTGCAAATTATTGAAAAACACCTCTTTTTTCGCATGTTCAAAAATGGAAGGGGTCGTACCGCCCCTCCGTCACGAGATATCAAAAAACGGACCTCGGATTCGTGATCAGGGACAAAAGTTATCCCTTAGGACAAAGTTTCACGCAAATCGAAGAGGGGTCGGGGCAACTGCTGTGTGAGTTGGCGGAGAATTACCCTAATAACTTTGCAGGATCGAGTTTCACAGTTTTGGTATGATCTACAAAGTTGTAGAGCATTAAATTTTCAATAACAATCTCACTTTTGGGAATGTTTGGCTAGAAGTAGCGCACCTTGCAGACCAAACCGTAAGAAACTTGGGTTTTCCATTTTTTTTTTCGATTTTTCCCATACAAACTTCACCTCCGAGTATCAATGGGTAAATGACGACCGATTTTGCTCATATTTGGCCCAGAGTCCTAAAATAGGTCAAGGAACAATATTGAGCTTGTGGAGCGAGGTTTTTAAAAAAGTCCCATATTCTGGGTACCCTGATGAGCACGCTCCCATCGACAGAATCGAATTATAATGAATTCCCTGCCAATAAATAAAATTGTAAATTTCAGGTATAAATCTTTGGAAATAAAACCATTGGCACCTTCTTATATTTGCTACACCAACAGCATGGTTGCTTAAAATGGTTTCATACTTTTTATACTTGAAATTTACAATATTATTGATTGGCAATGGGATCCATAATTTTAGGAATATGACAAGACCAAATTCATCATCGCCCTTTTTCAGATTGTGTTTCTACTATTTATTTAAATATATTTTTTGGCATGAAATCAAATTCAAACCTAAATCTTCCTCCGCTTCACCAATGATCACCCACAGCCTGATTAGATGGCAAATCAATCTCCCGAGGGGTGCTACCCCACCAAAAATAGAACAACGAACCCGATGACCACTCACAATCAATCAGCCATCAGCTCCCCCGAATAGTAGAGTGGTGCTGACCAAATCTCGACCGAAATCTCCACTGGCCATGGCCAGTGGTCCCTGAATCGTCCGGTTTGCCGTAAAATATATAATTTACATACCGGACCCCAGAGCGCGTACTGTGCAATTTTAATTTGGCTTTATAAATGGCTTTTATACGCGTCTTGGTGAACTTGATAATAATAGAAATATTAACTCTTTTTTTTCCTCCAAATCATTCCGCCAACCAGGCAGGCAAAAAGTGCTCTCCGACGACGACGGTCAATCCATATAGATGGAAGACAGATGATAGGACTGTCCAAAAAAAACACTGGTCTTAAATCCAATCAAATAATATCGACATAAAGCATAGCAAAAATGCCTTCAACTAGCAGTGGGAAGGTGCGGTGAGGAGGGGAACCCAAAAGTGTCGGAATAGGAGAGTGTGCTCAAATTAGGCACCTCAACGGTGAGGCCTGAGTGGAGAGGGGGAAGGGGAGAAATAATATCAAAAAAAGTCCACTTCTTTGCTACATTTTGAGCATTTATTCGCCTTCTTCACGCGCGTTTTCGACTGTATTCAATATCTCAGGAAAGTTTTTTTTTCCTCTTTTCATCTGTTTTTTTTTTTGTGCTCTCAATATACTTGTTTTGTTGGGTGAAAAAATGTGTTTTAGCCATGATCTACGACTGGCCGTCGGTGATGCTGGACGGAGGGGGGCAGCGCAAACCAGTATTTGATGAATATGTGATGGAAATCAATGTTATGTTAATGGCACGTCAAAAATTCTGAAATTCTTCTAAGCATATGCCATTCTGGGAACGGCGGTTGTGAGAAGCGGCGAGGGTGCACGGTGGCTTCTAGTGAAGCAGCAATTTGACACAATTTTAACATAATTTCTTGAACAAAATTGTCTTTAAAACATGTTTAAGCTAGGATGTAAATTACAAGATCTCCCAATAATACCAGTAGATTGAGGCTGATGCTAAAAACAAAAACCATTCTATACATCATTGCCGATCGGAGGCCAACGAAGTTGACTTTATAGCTGTCGGCCACCATTGCTAGTACCAACCACTAGTGTCTTCCTTTTTATCTACAAGGACTTCGCCGCCCTGGGCTCCTAAGTGTATGAAAGTATGGCACGGAGCGACGGCGCCGAATACCCATATTTACACAAAGAATTTTAGAGCGCCCGCCGCGGGATTCGAACCGTCGACCTCTGGATTGTGAGCCCAGTGCGCGGTCCGATTGATCCACACGTGCGGGATCGGAGGCCAAGCCGTCCGATAATTTCGAAAAAATCTTCAATTTGAAAATTCGTTTTTCACTTCATGTGTTTGTATCTGTAATTTAAAATACACATACAAAATACACAATTTTCTTATGTCAGTTACACATTTTATCAGACATTAAAGATGTAATATTACCATGTCTTTTTTTCTCTGTGTTTTAAGAGTTAATCACGTAAGTCTTAAAATCAGTGCTGATATTTTAAAATTTTGTTTGATATTAATTAATTTAGGCCGTTGCAAATATTTTTCAAAGTTTATGTCGCTCCTCCTTCAAAATTTGTCCGAATAATCAGGGGTTAAAATTTTTTTTTTCAAAAAACTTCAAAATTTCAATAAAAACAGAAGTTAAATCATCTGAAAATAATCTAAAATTAATTTTTCTCCGTTGATAATCATATTTAGCATGTCTGGGCTGGATTTAAAATATTTTGAATTTTTATGAAGTTCCAATGCACAGAACCGCAAAAACTTTTTTTTTTCGCGAAACAATTAATTTTCGTCAATACTTAGATATTTTGGAAACTAATGATTGCAAAACAACTGGACAGGTGTATAATGCATTTTAAAACACTTTTTTTCATTCAAATGTTGAAACCATGGCTCGTAAATTCAATTTTTAAACTTTTTTATTCCCCCCCCCCCTTGACTTTGGCCAGAGGCGAGGGACATAAACTTCAAAAAATATTTGTAACGGCCTTATTATCGTTTCGGTTGTTTTATTGAAAACTTAAATTTGCTTCATTATGCCAGTGTACAATTTTTTTGAATCAACGATTTAAATTAATTGATATTTGATATCAAAGAACAAAACAACAAAAGAATAGTTTTGTTAGAATTTTGACAAAAATGTGTTTTTTTTAAATTGTAAATTATAATTTCAATACCATTTTAAGATGAAATATAAAATAATAAAAATAAAAGTGCACTGTTTCCAACTTATATGCTTTTTGGTACTTTTTAATGTGCAATTAAAAACACTGTAGAAAACCACTGCATGAAATTATTGTTATGAAGCTTAGAAAATTTCCAACAATTTTCAGTTTTTTTTTATCATTTGCTGGTCAGACTGCTGATTCCTGAGACAAAGTTCCTTAGGGTTTAAATTTTGTGAAAACGAATTTTTCTCAATGTTTTCTTATAAGCCTTCATTTTTCAACTCACGTTTTCTTAGAAACTATTGGTTCGCTTTACAATAGTAAAAATATGAAACCATTGTGCATTTTTTGTTCTCTTCATTAAAATAGTATATAATTATGAACCAAGAACAACCTTTTGAAGTGGCTAAACAAACACTGAACACTTAGTAAACCGTTGTGACATTGATAGCCGGGTTGACTTTGATAGGTTTGAGATTTTTCCGCAAAATTAAAAGTACAAAATCAAATACGTACTGAATGGTAATTCAAGAAAAAGTTTTCAATACCAGTTAGAAGATTTTCAAGAAAAAATCCTGTTAATGACACCCTGGTTTACGGTATTTTGCAATTTTTTTACAGCTTTTAAAATATAATTGTTATGATTAGGGCTAGTGATTTTTCGCGATTTCGCAGAAGCCACTTTATCCGTAAATTAAGTAAATACCGTGAAATGCCACGAAATTTTGAATAATTCTTAGAAAAAAAAAACTTTTCAAAGCAATAAAGCATTGATTTTTTTTTATTCGTTCACTTTAGCAGTTTCCTAATAGTATAAATTATAGAAGGCAAATTTAGATTATTTTTTGAAAATATTGTTCATTACAATATTCTTCGATTTACAAAAAAATAAATTCAAATTTTCAGCAAATAAAAAAATAAAAAATGAATTTACGAGCCACGGTTTTAAAATTTCGTCGTCGTCGTGCTAACTTGTCGTACGTGCATTTTGGGCCAAATTGAGTTAAGAATGCCATTTTGTGCAGCTCACAATGCCTCATCTTTTGACTTTTACAGATCCCCAAAATTCGATTTCAATCCTGAGATATTCAATGAAAACCAAAAAAGCTTTGAAAAAGCTTTGAAATTAGTTTTCAAAATATCTAAGTATTGACGATTTTTTTTGCCAAAAATCAAGTTTTTGCGATGCTGTACATTGGAATTTCATAGAAATTCAAAATATTTTAAATCCAGCCCAAACATGCTAAATATAATTATCAATGACCAAGGGTCCTGATTGCTCAAAATCAACCACTCCATTCGTGAGCACAAATAGCAGGCGACGCGATACTGCCCTGATGAATTCCTATCGTTTGTCTCTTTCACACCATTCGCTCCCGAACACTCTTTTTCTAATCTCCTTCTCTCTCTGATTGGCTCAGTCTCCGAACGGCTCAGGCAAGCCGAACGTCGCCGAATACTCTGAACTGAACACATTTTTTCTCTGATGCGCTGCGTTATACTTATTGATTTGGGTTGCCTAAAATCAATGTTATCAATTAAATTGTGCATTTATTTTGATTTCATAACATTTAGACACCATTCAAAAAAAAAACTACCACCAAGAAAAAATCAAATTGATGGCAAACTGAGGGCGTGGAGACAAAAAGACTGCCGCGCTGGCATTTTGTGAGAATGGCTCTTCGCTGAGCATGGTAGTGTGTGAGTGTCGTCGAGCGACGGAGTAGGCAAATATTTTCACGATGTATTTGTTCGCTGAGTGAAAAGTTCGGGCCACTCGCTAGCTGCTTGCGAGTATCATTCGCTCATGAATGCTAGCGGGTAGGAATAGGCGACGAATGGATAGGCGATGAGTGAATGGTTTCTGTTCATTGAACCGAAAATCAGGACCCTTGATTTAACAAAAACAAAAAAAAATACAACATTTACTTTGCTGAATCTACTTTCAGGATTAGCTTCGTTTTAAAAATATTTTAGCAAAATTAATTTCTAAATTTTCAGTAAAATTAAAGTATCTGAATCATAGTTTAGCTGACGAAAATTCTGCATAATTTTAAAAACTTTTACCATTTTTTTTTTTTTGAAAATAGAAAATATGTGTGAGGGGGTTTTATTAGTATCTAAAACTACTGCTTACTATTTAGAAACTATTCTGAGTTTAATTATGCTTAAACAAAATAAAAGGTTATTTTGAGCAGATTTTAGAGTGCCGTGAAATCCATGGTTTCAAAAACAGACATGCCACGCAATTCTGTTTTTTTTTTGCTGTTAAAAATCACTAGATCTAGTTATTATGTTAGCATTTTATTATACTTTTTGTTTCATCTCTCCAAATTACGATCAAATAATTTGATTAGTTTTGAATCAATTGACATTCTAGTAACATTTGTACAAGTTAATCATTTTACATTCACAGATTTCCTGCGAACTTGAATATTAAACTCTTTATTCGTAGCTACGCTTTTTAGCACCCAAAATCCAACGTTTTGACTCGAAACAAGTTTTTTTTTAATAAAAACGAAATAATATACATATTTATTCGAACCCACCGCGCTCGTTCGCTACGCGCGGGCTCACTTTTCTGACTAATTCGCAAAACTCCAAATAAGTTTGGAATTAAATCGAGCGCGCAGCAGCACCTCCCCCTCCCTCCCTCCCCCAAAAAAGCGGGAACTTCACATTTCGAACCCAAACCGGCATATCATGATTTCGCGCACCTTGACTTTCGAGAGCGAGAATCTGGTTATTTTAGGATATTTTGAATAATTAATTTGATTGATTTGAGAAAAGAACGCTGGAAATAAAACAAATCAATCCGAGAAGGGAAGGGACACAAAGTGTCATGTGACATTTCGGAGACCACTTGACACACAAAGTGTCTCCTCTTTACATCTTGAGAATCGGAATCTGTAACATCCTCCTGACGTCGATGGCGACAAAGATGACGTTCTCGAGAAGTGTCAGCCCTTTCCGGGAATGAACTGCGCGAGACTTTGTGACGGCAACACATGGCTTGGCTGGATTTAAAGGGAAGTGAAACTGGGGTAAACATCAATATCGTATTGCGATTGAAGCAAATCTCTTGTGCCACCCACTTTGGGTTTAAAGTGATTACCCGGAATTGAGAGGGAAGATTGTTTGTCAATTGTTTTCTTTTCAAATTTTTGTTTAAAAAATAGTTGATTGAAAATTTTGCAATAAGATTAAATTGATAAAAAATACATTCCTTCAAAAATCAATTTAAACTTTAGCGCCCTCAATTCCAAATAAAATGCAGAAAAACATTTCCATTTTCACGGTTGCCATTAAATTAGGTGAGAAACTAATACCTTTTGTGTCTGGTTAGGCGCGCGTTCACCAAAATTCGTGCTGCCAGCCACTCAATTATTTTCCAACAATTTTCAAGCTCATATTTGTTTAGTCATGCCATCTTGGCACAATATAGAGAGAAAAAAGCCTAGCCAATGTTGTTTTAATATAAAATTTGCCGAAGCAGTAGCACAAAAAACCTCCCCACTTGGAGAAAGCTCTTCGATTCGCCTCGGTCCAGAGTTCGCAAAAAAAAAAATGTGTGGATTATACGGAAGCTTTTTACGTTGAATTTGACCAACAGGAGTGCGCCCTGTTTGGCGGAATCCTCGTGGCGGTGGCGAATTTTATGTCCAGCAGCCGATCCAAACCAATAGAGTAAACCGGTTCGCCTTGGAGTACTCTATTATTACGGCGTTGGGAGTTTTTGCCCCCGATGAAGTGTGGCCCAAAATGATGAGGTTCGAACACAATCATCTGCCTTGGACGGGGGGACACCGGAGTGGCCAAATGGACCATCCGACCCGTGGCCAATCTAACAGTAGCGCCAAGAAATAGCCAACTCATTTGAGATTTATTCCAGAAAAAAAGGCTAAATAATATTGAAACAAAGGAGATGTTAACTGGTAATAGGGTTGGTTAACTCTATGGTAATAAAATTTGGAAATATATTTTTTGATAACAATCGAAACATGTTCTGGGGCAACCATTTCTTGATTTATTTCAGAACACGAGATTCAATCATTTTTTTTTATTTTGGATTTTTTTTGCTGGTTGAACGACCCCATTTTTTTCCTTTCCTCGCGCGATTCCACTCGTTTCAAATCAATTTAAACTAGTTTAATGTGTTCGATAAATCAATCAAACCTCGGGAAATATAATAATTTTTTAATAAATTTCTGCTATAATTTGTTGACGTCAAAGTGGGGAACAGAGCGAAAGAGACGGGACGGAATGAGATGTCGGATTACTGGAATCGGTTGAAGAACTGGATGCTAGAAACTTGGAGATTTTGAGCTTTTAGAGCAAAACGGAGGGGAAAGGCGTGCTCGCGCGAAATAACAACTACATTTTGCCCGTGGCCTTAGATTACAATCGCTTAATTTGGAGATGGTTTTCAAGCGGTTTTTTTTTTGGTTTGATGCTTTTTGGGCCTGATTTGCGAGTCGAATATATGTTATTCTTTGGTCGTTTGAAGTGTGACCATTTTTCTCCTTTAGGCTTGTGTGATCAAGTTTGAGAAGATTTTTAAATGTTTTTCAACTGTAGAGGATTTTTTTAAATTATAGATTTATACATTTGGAAATTCATAATTTTATTTTGATCACGCAAAGGTTGACCTCATATAAGGACAAAAAATAGATTTTTTGAACCAATTTTTCAAAAAAATCTTTTTTATAAATAAATTTTCACCTACCCTTTCAAATCAAACGACTCATCCAAATTGTCTTCATCTGTCCATTTGGGTCGAACCTTTTCGTCCGTTTCGATCGAAAATGGACAGAATTCCATCATCTCGAATCACCCAGATAGACCGAAAAATAAAAACTCCCGCGTCATCGTCGCGAGTTGCGGGGAGCCCAATATACCGAGATACATTTTTCAGTCCATTTCTTCGCTTTTCTAGCCCAGACTTGTGCGATGACGACGACGGCAGAGAACACAAAAATTGTACACTATCATCATTTGTAGGAATTCAGCCGAAAAAATAATATTAATCTCACATGACCGAACACTCCGCCATCAGAAAAGAGAGATGTTTGGAGTGCGATTGAGCGAGGCTCCAACAACATCTTCACCGGGAGATCACATCCATCTAAGGGGGAAGGCCAGAATTAGAACAAGCCAGCAAACAAAACTGGACCTGGATTTGAGATTCTGAAGATGTGGGCTAGTCAGATAGCGCAAAATAGATGAATATCATGCGGGATTTTGAAGTACTCTCGATCCCGTCCCTGTCCACCAACTCCACCTTGGAACGCTATTAAGGTGAAAAGAGATTTAAAGGTGGAGAAAGAGCTAAGTGGAAAGAAATAAATCGGTTTGAGTTTTTGACGAAATTGTTGCTAGTTTTGTGTGTTGGATTCATATGTAGCAATTTTTCGAGGTATGTTTTGTTTAGTTTTGCGAAACATTTTTGAGCAGAGAACTTAATCCGTTTAAGAGCTCACTCGTTGTCTTAGTTTGGCTAGATGTGATTGAGTTTTATTTTGAGCTATTTGAGAACTTGTTTTCGAATAAAGAATAAGATTGGGGCAAGGAGTCTGAAAGGATGATTGATTTTTTTTTGTCAATAATCTAGGAAGAGATTTTAAATGTTATCAATTAATTTCAAGCCACATTTTAACAAGTTTGAATCGAAAAGTATCACAAAATGCTTCATACATTATTACAAACATTAGTCAAATATCGATGAATTTAAGTAAATATTAATTTTCCTCAAGATTTACGTTTTTTTAGATTTTCAAAATTTGTGGAACTACGAAATGTGCAAAGATTGATTCAAAATGCACAAATATATCTTATTCAACAATTTCAAGATAGCTCACAATTGTGTTGTTGTTGATTTTTCAAGTGTCAAGCAGAATGAAGATTCACCCTTCTTCAAGATTTTTCACTTTATGACTATTTTGAACTTTTTTTTTTGATTAAAATGAATGAATTTAGTTGAAAATTTATAAAAAATATATAATGTGATTTTCTTAAAGAAAATGTTAATTCTAAATGTTTGATGCATCAATAAAATCATCTGAATTCTACAAACATAAGAATTTGTTTATATATCCTACCTCTCCTTCACCCAGGGTTACCAGGTCTGAGCAGAAATAAATCTGGCAAAACATCTGGAAAAAAATAATTTTAAATTTATGAAAACATAATAGTAGTTTATGCAACAAGTTGCAAAAAGAGGATTTTTTCAGCACGAGTCGTACAACGTACAACGAGGTTCACCAAGTTGGATAAATACGACAAGTGCTGAAAAAATCAAGTTTTGCAACGAATTCCATACAACATTTTTTGCAATTCCGAAAAACACCCATTTAGTGAAATTTTATGTCAAATTTTCATGTATTTTGTCAATAAATCGTTTAAATCAAAAAAATGTGTTACTTTTCGAAACAAGTGCTGAAAAGTTCAACATTTCAGCACCCATTTCAGTGCATAAATATTTGTTTTCTAGAAGTGGATCTTAAAGGGCTCTAAAAGTGCCCTGAGTACACCCAAAATTCCGAGTCGAGAGAATCGTTCCCTCAATAAATTTTGAGAATAATGCTACCAACTCACACCACCATAACAAATAAGGACGTGGAGTTACCTCGTGCTGCCACCTGTTTTTTTTTAAGTGCAAGAGTGTAAAAGTGCTGAGTCATCGTCTAAAAATAGACGGCGTCCTATCTCGCCCAGCAAAATGAAGTCGATAAAGTAGTCGGTTTCGATGAGAAAAAGTGGAAAACGAGGTCTAAAAATAGCGACGGTCTAATTGAAACAATAAATCTTCAACAAGTGTCATACATCAACATCTGACCACTCCTTGTTCACCAAGCTGTGGTGGTCTAGGCAGTTAAGTCATTGGGTTAGTATGTCAAAGGTCTCTGGTTCGATTCCCGTAGTCGACACTTTTGTTTTGGTTTTGTTTTGACGGAAGATTTTTTTTGCAAATGAACCTCGAGAGAATAATTCTCTCGCCCATCTCGAACTGTGTTCTCTGTGTCCGTAAAAGGTACCACTATTCTCTCGTCTCGAGGTCATTATTCTCTCGGTCTAGCGCTGCCCAGTTTTGGGTGTATCATTCTCTAAAACTTTACCCTTAATCGTTACAATCAAAGAGCTAATTGTTACAGGTTTGTTCAGATGCAATCTCTAAATTTGGTCGCAGAAAATGTTGGTGTCTTCGGCAAAGTTGCTTGGTGAAGACAACAAAATCTCAAAAATATTCCTTCAAAGTTAGAATTTCAAAAACATCCTAATCCTGAACAACCCTAATTTTCAATCAATCCAAAAGTCACCGCTTCCTATTTGCAACAGCTCTTCTGACACCAAAGCTCCAGAACGTCTTCATTTTGCGGTAACTCCAAAATCTTTTTCTTCAAAATCCCAATTAATTACCTTCCCTTTTATTTGCGTCCAAGTGAGCTAACATCGGTTAAAATAATACGGGTCTAAATATTTCGGCCAATTTTGAGCCCGATCGGACAACTTTTTTTTTTGAATCCATGCTTTTTTCGTGGGGAATTGCTGTTTAAAGATAATTGTGAAAAAATAAAAATAAAATGAAATAATCATTATATAGAAAAGACTATATAATAAGTTTATGAAATCTACTAACTCAGCAAGAAATTTAAGAAATGGCTCAATTTGCATTAATTCAAAACTCATCATCGCCTCTTAACAACCGATCACCGCTCCAGAGAAGCCCTCATAGCTTCATTTTAGGGGTGTGTCCCGATCGTAATCGGCAATCTGCAAGAGAGTGAGAAAAGAGCCACAAAAAACACCTTCTTCACAATTGAGTGACCCGCGCACAGACCCAGCGACGAAAAGCGCGTCCTAATACAGAAGAAATGAAAGCAAAACGAGAAAATAACAAGGAGCAAAAAAAAAAAACAGCACAAAAATCGAATTGATCTCCGGGCACACGCGAGTGTGTGCAGCATCGCACTTATTGTTGCTCTCTTCTACTTGCGATGGAGCTCTGGAGCGCGTGAAACATATGTGAAGAAGTGTGCCCGAGTGCGCGTGAAAGAGATTAGATGAAGCGTGAATCGGGCGCGTTTTGTTGGCTCGTGAGGTCCGAAGAAGGGTAGAGGAGAAGGGAGCCCCCGAACAATAATAATGATGAAACGAAATGCTGAAAAAGTTGGAGATTTCGGACGATGTTGATTTGAATTTACGGAGAAACGTAAAATATTTTTTTTCTTCCCTTTCGACGGTCCACACTCGCCTTAAATTCAATATCATATTATGTGGAGCTTTCAATTGGATGGAGAAATATTTTCAACATCAATCAATTTATTGTTTTCCAAGGGAAGGGTCGGTGGTGGTGGTTGAGGGGTCTGTGATTTGAACTTTTTTTTGTCTGTCCAATGATGGGACTCTTTCGCCATTTCTTTCTATTTCTACTCGATGAGCGCATGATGTAGATTTTAATAGAACACTTTGGTCGTCATCGTTTGAAGTTGCTCAAGTTGAGAGATGGTTGGGATGCCAGACGTTTTGATTTTGTGGAATTTGGGAATTCATCAGAAAAATTTAGGTTGGTTGTTTCAATCGCTTTAGAAGAATTTTAATAAGGCTGTTGCTAATATTTCAGGATTTTTAGTAAGACATGTTTTTCAGTGATTTGTTGTTTGCTCGAAACCATGAAGAGATAGAAATTTTGTGTCAAAAAGGCTTTTATGTAAAATTGGACGCTCGATTTGATAGTGTACTCAAAATTCCGAAAGAAACGTTTTTTCATCATCGCTGCCTTCTCCCGTTACTCAACTGTAAAAAATCGTGAGATATGTCATTTTATGGGAAATTTAATGTTCTTTTCGAATCTGTTATAACCCAGAAGGGTCATTTTTTCATTAAGAAAACGTGTTTTCTGTAACTTTTCAGGGTTACTTTTCAAAGTGTAACCATGTTCTACAAAGTTATAGAGCAGACAATATACATAATAAGGGGTTTGCATGTATTCTTTGCAAGTTATCAGAATTATACGAAAAAGTTTATTAAAAAGGTGACGATTTTGACCATTTTTGACCAGTTTTTCGAAGTTTTCACTTCTAATACTTAATTGTGTGCTTTTGAATATATTTTTTTAAAGCTCAGTAAATTTTGCATAAGAATGAGCCTTTGGATGTTTGTTGTGACTCATGCACACAGAAATGAGCAATTCTGGACGAAATCGGTCTTTGTCTTTAATTTAAATTTTTGTATTTTTTAATCCGGCTGATTTTTTTTGGTGCCTTCGGTATTCCCAAAGAAGCCATTTTGCATCATTAGTTTGTCCATATAATTTTCCATACAAATTTGGCAGCTGTCCATACAAAAATGATGTATGAAAATTCAGAAATCTGTATCTTTTGAACGAATTTTTTGATCGATTTGGTGTCTTTTGCAAAGTTGTAGGTATGAATAAGAACTACACTGAAAAAAATGATACACGGTAAATTTTTTTAGTGATTTTTAATTTAACTTTTTGTTACTAAAACTTGATTTGCAAAAAACACTATTTTTTTTATTTTTTGATATGTTTGTACCCTAAAATGCCAACTTTTCAGAAATTTCCAGGTTGTGCAAAAAATCTTTGACCGAGTTATGATTTTTGAATCAATACTGATTTTTTCTTATACATGCTGAATAAAACAATTTAGTATTTTGTATAACTGTTCATCTTCCACAACCAAATTTGAATTTCCAAACCGAAATTTGATATTTTTTCTCAATTTCGGGGATTCCCGGGACAAAATATAATAATTCCCGGGATTCGGGTATTCCTAGTTGAGAAAATCCCGGGAAGTCCCGGAATGGACGCACTATTTAGCATTGTTAAATTCTCAAACTTATATCCGGGTTGTATTTTCATAACAAATTGTGCAAAGAAAAATCGGTCGTCTTGGTCCGCCAGTTTTGATTTTGTGGTATTTTCAAAGAAAGCTATTAAACTACTAGATTTGTTTCGGACACTTTTTATTGATGACCAAATATTTGTCAAATTGTAGTTTAGATTCATTCAAGGCATATTCATAAGAAATTTGATAAATATGCAGCAATTCCCCACGAAAACAGCATGATTCGAAAATAAAGTTCTCCGATCGGGCTCAAAATTTTTCTGGGGGATCCTTGGCCGAAATAATTAGACCCGTATTTTTTTGTTTGGCCATTAGGGTGACCTACGCCGTGTTAGGGTGGTTAAAAAAATGGCAATTTTCGTCGATTTTCGCAAAAACCACTTTTTTCAAAAAATCATGTCTCCGCGCCATTTTATCCGATTTTAGCTGTCCTAGACGCAAAAGAAAGATGATTAGTTTGGCTATTTGGGAAAAATAGTAAGTAGTTTCAAAAACCTAGCTTAACATTTGAAAAGGTCGTATGAAAACTTAAAATGCTGTTTTGAAGGTCTCGGGACCAAAGAGCCTATGTCTGAAAATATTTTTAGCAGATTCCTCGGAAATTTTTACATAACATATCAAAAAATGGTGAAGTTATGTTTTCCATACTCTGAGATACGATTTTTTGAAAATAAAAACTGGGTTTTTCGACGCGCCACGCGCAAAAATCAGAAAATGACGAAAACGGGAAAAAATCGACTTTTTTCACTAAAATTGCGATAACTTTAAAATTTCAGCGATGACCCATAGATGTTATGGTACCAAAAGTTGCGTCTTTCAATTACGAAAATTTTGGTACCCTAACATGTATAGATCATTGCTGACATTTTAAAGTTATCGCAGTTTTAGTGAAAAAAGTCGATTTTTTGCCGTTTTTGTCATTTTCCCATTTTTGCGCGTGACGCATCGAAAAACCCAGTTTTTATTTTCAAAAAATCGTATCTCAGAGTATCGAAAACATAACTTCACCATTTTTTGATATGTTATGTGAAATTTTCCGAGGAATCCGATAAAAATATTTTCAGACATAGACTCTTTGGTCCCGAGACCTTCAAAACAGCATTTTATGTTTTCATACAACCTTTTCAAATGTTAAGCTAGATTTTTGAAACTACTTACTATTTTTCCCAAATAGCCAAACTAATAACCTTTCTTTTGCGTCTAGGACAGCTAAAATCGGATAAAATGGCACGGAGATATGATTTTTTGAAAAAAGTGGTTTTTGCGAAAATCGACGAAAACTTTTTTTTCGAATCATGCTGTTTTCGTGGGGAATTGCTGTATGTATATAAATCAATCGATTTTGAGTGGTTTTTCTGAAGAAAATTCCTAAAAAATAAAAAAAAAATCTTTAAAAAACAAAGAGCCCTGATATTTTGATGCCGTAGAATATTGGGAAAGAGCCCTTCTTTCATGGTGCCAAATATCAGACTTGCCGCATTTATAATTTTAATGTTCTCGAAAAAACACACCGATTTCAGTGAAAAGTAATAAAAAACCAAAATATTTCTTTTTTACTCTGGGCGATTAAGGGTTGAGGTTTAAACAGCTCTTTGCGATTTGTTTTTGGGTTAATTCAAATAATGCAAAAGTTATGCTTAATTTTGTAATTAAACTTGTTGTGGGTGATTGAATTTTAAAATAAGAGAAATCAAATCTGGAGTTTTTTTTAACAAGTTAAATGAGTAAAACCCATATTTTTTTTAGCTTTTTGGTTGTTTTTGAATATCTCTTACACAAGACGGTTTCACAAACACCTAAAAATTAAAAATTTGAAATTTTGTTTATTGGACCTTTTTTTTAACAAGAGATATTTGAAGCATTAATGAAAACATGTAAAATTCTAAAAATAACCAAAAAATCTGTGCAGAAAGTTTTGAAGAGATTATGCTCTTCAATTCAAACCATTCCAAATCATTGTTCAATCTGGCATCCCTGTCACAAAAGCTCCCAACCGAAACGGTCCCACCACCTCTTAGAAGAAAGAGAGCATGAAAACATGTTATTGCGTTCGGAGTTTGGAATCGGTTATGCTCGGCACGGCGGCGGCGGTGAGCCACAGGACCAAACAGTGGCCCCAGCTTCGCAGAGGTCTCTCGCTTCTCTTCTCGGTTTCCCCTCTTCCCTGGCCCCGCTAAAGATATATTATTTGGCGTCTCCACGCTTCTCCATAGCCGCTAGGCTGCGGAGCCTTCGATTAGTGAATGATTTAGATGTTTTTTGGCTGACTTTTTGATCTAATGATTTGATAAAAGAGTGGCGCACGGCAGTTGATCTGGTTTCGGGAGCAATCCCACCACCGAGCGCGCGAGAGCCGGAGTCGAGCAGATGAAGGTCGCTGTCGACTTCTTGAACTTGAAAACAGACCGTACGACTAGAGCCGGGTTCGTGGCCGCTCGGAACGGCTTGTGGGTCAAGTTACTTGCTGTTGTTGTTTTTTTTTTGTGTGTGTCTCGTTGAATGAATAGATTTGTATTATTTTGTTCAATTTAAGTGGTACACGATAGGAGCACGCACGCGGTGAAGGGTTTTACATTTGGCTGGATTTGACCCAACTTGCGGACAATAATGAGAGGTCCTGCTGGGGGATTTGGATTGTTTCGGCTGAGACTGAACGAAATCGGTGTAATTGAAGGTTGATCAAGGTTTCGACAAGGTTGTTTTATAGTTGTTTCATCGAATTGAGTTGTATAAAGATTGTGAAGGGCCACACATGAAATATGATACGACAAAAAGGGACACAAAAGGTTACGGTTACATTTTATTTTAAGAGTCAAGTACCAATCAAATGTATGAAAGTAGGCTTTTAGCAATTTGAAATACTTTTTATATTGGACAAATCTGGAGACTTTTTAGAAATAGATGGTTTTGAAATAATACTAATGAATTCATTTCGATTTAAATAGATTTTGAATTCTAAGACTTCGATTATTTTTTGCATTTTATTAGGCTGGTACAAATTTTATTTAATTCTTTTCCTCACCTTCCCTCCCCACCCCTTTATAATTTGGCTTGAAAAATCAGAGGAATTGAAATGGAGATTTATGTGCAATCAGCTGAAATCAATTTAAAGTGCATTTCCCTTCGTTTAGTATCATTTTTAGCATGTTTGGGTTGATTTAAAAATCACCTGAATTATTGATAATTTTCGATGTTCGCTATCGCGAAAAGTTTTTTATCGTAAAAACTTTTGTTTTCGTCAAAACTTACATTTTTTGAAAAATAATGCTTGCAAAACAACTGAACTAGTGTAAAATGCATTTTAAAACACTTTTTGCATTGAAATGTTGAGACTATGCATTAGAGTGTAACAAAAATGACTTTTTGGCTGGCATTCAGGGGTTTGTTCCGGTGGGCATACTGAGCCCAAATCCCAATTATGAGCTTGATTGGACATAACAGGAGCTGGCGCTCCGCCCTTCAATTTTAAATGGGATTGAACCCTTAAAAAACATTTTTTCAAAAATGTCAATGATAAATCGGGCGTCTAATTTTACATAAAAGTCCCTTTGACACCAAATTTCTATCTCATCACCGTTTCAGGCCGCAAATTATTGAAAAACACCTCTTTTTTCACATGTTCAAAAATGAAAGTGGTACCGCCCCTCCGTCACGAGGTATCAAAAAATGGACCTCGGATTCGTGATCAGGGGCAAAAGTTACCCCTTTGGACAAAGTTTCACGCAAATCGAAGCGGGGTCTGGGCAACTTTTCCCGAATTCGTGTGAGTTGGTAGATAATTACCCAGCTGCTCTTTTAAAATAACAAAAAAAATCTAAATTTGTTTAATAAAGATTTCAATTGAATTGCCACAAAGTCCTCATAAATTGAAAATTAATTTTCGTTTTTTAATTTCTATTTTCATTTTATTATCCCAAACAACTCGGGTCTCACCACGTGCATTCATCGAGCATACATTTCGGCGCATTCCACGCCATTGAAATATTTCACTTCTCTGTTCGTTCTTCACGCAATCCTTTCCTCGACGCGCTCTACGCGCACCGTTAGCCTTGAATGGCTAGTTTGAAGAATTCATTAGCTGGCAAAACTTTTCCCTCATAAACTGCTCAAAACTACCCCCATTATTACTCTACGCTGCTAGTTTGGCTTCTCTGGCTGCAAGCCATTTTGCTCGCTGATACCCCGGACAAAGTTCGCACACTAATTATTACACGTTTCTTCATTTATTACCACCGGAAGCACTTCTTTGATCAAGTTGAGCAGTGCAGCCGGTTGAGGTGGTGGTGGTGAATAAATTTGAAAAATTCCGTTCGAAACTTTTACCAGAAGTAATAAAGAAGTTTCTCTTTCTCCCCTTTCTTCCCGCAGACAACTACGGTCTCATCCAGCGGTACGCTTCCGGCTACGACTGCAACAGTGAAAAGTGCCAGTACGAGAACCTGCACGAGCACTTCCACTGCTACGACACGTTTTGCCGGGGCAAGGTCCTGTACAAGAAGTACGAAATCATTCGGCACCTCAAGTGGCACAAGAAGCGCAAGGAGTCACTCAAGTATGGCTTCTATCGGTTTTCCTCGTCGGACGACTGCAGCATCCAGTACGGGCACTGTCAGCACAACCACAAGCACACCCACTACCACTGCGTGCACGACAACTGCGACAAGGTGTACATTAGTACGAGCGACGTGCAGATGCACGCCAACTACCACCGGAAGCACGAGGCCATCGTGAAGAATGGGTAAGAGCGTTGGTCATTCATTAGTGTAGGAGGATTTTTGAATTGTGTCTTTTATTCGTAGGTTTCAACGGTTTAGGGCCACCGAAGAGTGCAACACGGACCATTGTGTGTTCAAGGGGCAGAAAACGACGCACTTTCACTGCAGGCGGGAGAACTGCAAGTACACCTTCAAAAACAAGGCTGATATGGGTAAGTTGGGATTAATTTAATCATTTATTTCGAAAGTTACATAGCCTTTATTCCTCAAAATATCAACAATACTAAAAACTAAATGGGTTATGGCCTACCGTAAGTTTATGGTTTTTATTTGAAAATTATTTGATTTTTGAACTTTTTTTCACATCTTGAAAATCATCCCAGATTCCTAGAATGTCTTTACTTTCCGACCTAAAAAATACAAAATAAATTCTGAAAAGATAATATTTCACGACAAGGTTCAAGGTTTAGTTTGGCGTCTGTGTCATTGTCGAAAAATATTATTTTTTGATACAATTGCTGAAAAGTTGGACTTATTGGACTTATTTGAAGATTTATTTCAAAAACATACAGAAAAAAATTTAAAAAAAATTCAAGGAATTACAAACTTGTATTGTTATTATTATTATTATTATTAATCGTTTATTTGCCAATGAGCCAACGGCTCGTAGTGACTGACTAGTTTGTTTTGCTTAACATTTTGTTACAATTTACAATTTACAACTTACAATTTTGGTAGATTGTTTTAAAATGTTTCATCGGTAAGGTTTCTCATGTCATGTTGGTGAAAAGTTTGGCGGGAATCGACACTTTTTTGCCAAACGTCAGTCTAACATGCACCATTTAATTTGTGCGATGAAATGTTCCAGAAAATTCACCAAAATGGTAAGATCAACAATACAACTCAAATCTCTTTGAACGAGGCAATCACACAAAATGTAAAATGTTGTTTTGGTAAATTACAATTGATTGAATGGCAACTGTAAAAGAATGCATGCAACATTTTTTATCAGATTTTTGTTAAGAGCGAGTTTTTCACCGATGTGAAACAGGTCGTATCGAGGTGCTCCGATTTGGATGAAACTTTCAGGGTTTGTTTGTCTATACATGAGATGAACTCATGACAAATATGAGCCCTCTACGACGAAGGGAAGTGGGGTAAAACGGGCATTGAAGTTTGAGGTCCAAAAAACATGAAAAATCTTAAAATTGCTCGCATTTCCGTAAAACTTCATCAATTCCAGTTTTCTTAGATGCACTCGAAAGGTCTTTTGAAGCCCTTCAAAATGTGCTATAGACATCCAGGATTGGTTTGACTTTTTCTCATAGCTTTTGCAAATTACTGTTAAAAATGGATTTTTTTAAAACCTTAATATCTTTTTGCAGCAGCCTCCAACACCCATACTCCCATAGGTCAAATGATAGGTAATTACATGGACTAAAAATTGAGACCAAAAAGTGCCGTCTTCTTGGCCTACAGAGCAAAAACTAACGTTGTAAAATGTTTGTTCTAGAAAAATCGTAAAACTATGAGAAAAACTGCGATTGGCCAAAAAGTTAACAACGTAGGCTTATAGTCCATGTAATTACCTATCATTTGACCTATGGGAGTATGGGTGTTGGAGGCTGTTGCAAAAAGATATCAAGGTTTTAAAAAAATCCATTTTTAACAGTAATTTGCAAAAGCTATGAGAAAAAGTCAAACCAATCCTGGATGTCTATAGCACATTTTGAAGGGCTTCAAAAGACCATTCGAATGCATCTAAGAGAGTTGGAATTGATGAAGTTTTACGGAAATGCGAGCAATTTTAAGATTTTTCATGTGTTTTGTACCTCAAACTTCAATGCCCGTTTTACCCCACTTCCCTTGGTCGTAGAGGGCTCATATTTAACATGAGTTCATCTCATGCATAGACAAACAAACGCTGAAAGTTTCATCCAAATCGGAGCACCTCGATACGACCTCTAGAACAAACCGAGCAGAATCAACAAATACTGCCTCTTAAAATGATTTCTTTCCGCGGTGGATTTTCTTGAAATAATTCAAACTGTAGAAAATCCACCAAAACATCTACTACATTGATCATACAAAAAACTGTGGTAGAAAATATCCACCGCGATCTACCGCGATCATTTTTTGACAGTTCGGCGCCAACGAATTATTTCAAGAAAGTCCACCGCGGTTAACCAAAATAAAATTAACAATGCAACTCCGGCTGATTCAAAATAAGAACACTTGTTTTAACTTATGTATCGCTCAAATTTGGACTAAATTTTAGTGAAATGCATTCTTTTTGTCTCTAACAATTTGCTGGGATTAAAAGAATTCACAACCATAAATTTCTGAAATGCATTCCCGTTGCATAGGACGCCCAAGGAAAAGTTTCAGTGAAATGTTTCACAATTAAAAGAGTATGTAATTTATTTATTTTATTGTTCTTGATTTGACTACTGAAGTAACATTGGAGGATGCAGTCAATGCCAAAAATTATAAAATAAATAAAATAAATAAATAAAATAAAAAAATTAATTAAAAATGAAAACTGATATAAAAAACAAATTTGATCATTTACATGTCGAATTATGTCGAAATAATTGATAGAAAATTAAAAAAAAATAGGGTTAAATATTCTGAGTGATTCGATATTATCTGAAATATTTAAAATATAAATGGTGCCTGCGGCAGTTGCTAATATTTTTTTCTAAAAACTTCAAAATTTCAATGGAAATGGAGTTTAAATGTACAACTCCAATACTTCTAACTTACGTGAAATTGTCCGAGGATTCCGAATATGATAAAATAGAGACCAAAAAGTGCCGCTATGGCGGCCTACAGGGGAAAAACTAACGTTGTAAAATGTTTGTTATAGAAAAACCTAAAAACTATGAGAAAAACTGCGATTGGCCAAAAAGTTAATACCATAGACTTATAGTGCATGAAATTACCTATCTTTTGTCTATGGGAGTATGGGTGTTGGAGGCTGTTGCAAAAAGATATTAAGGTATTAAAAAAATCAATTTTTGACAGTAATTTGCAAAAGCTAAGAGAAAAAGTCAAACCAATCCTGGATGTCTATGGCACATTTTAAAGGGCTTCAAAAGACCTTTCGAATTCATCTAAGAGAGTTGGAATTGGTAAAGTTTTACGGAAATGCGAGCAATTTTAATATTTGTTATGTTTTTTCAACCTCAAAATTCAAAGCCCGTTTTACCCCACTTCCCTGAGTCGTAGAGGGCTCATATTTGGCATGAGTTCATCTCATGTATAGACAAACAAACGCTGAAAGTTTCATCCAAATCGGAGCACCTCGATACGACCTGTTACACATTGGTGAAAAACTCGCTCTTAAACACATATTTTTTCAGTATTAAACTTTATTATGTTCATTTTAAAAAAAAATCCTTTTTTATGCATAAATAAGTATGCAGTAATTTGTGTAATGTCTCAGACTATGCATTTTTTACAAATTAATTAATGAAATTATGGGAATTATTGCTTTGCACATAAATTTAAGGGTGAGAGAGATAGTAAAAAAAAATTAATTTACATTTTGTTGGTGTGTTGTTGGCGCAGGGGTAGCGGCTTCGGCTGCGGATCCCGATGATGCTATGAGACGCGGGTTCGATTCCCGCCTTATCCACTGAGCTTCTATCGGATGGTGAAGTAAAACGTCGGTCCCGGTTTCTCCTGTCTCGTCAGAGGCGCTGGAGCAGAAATCCCACGTTAGAGGAAGGCCATGCCCCGGGGGGCGTAGTGCCAATAGTTTCGTTTTGGTGTGTTGTTGTTGTTTTTTTTTTATTATAATTAGGGTGACTTAAACCTATGTATGAACATTCGTTACCACATTTTAATTTAATTCCGATTGAAAATGTCCATTCAAAAAGAAAAAAAAATACTTCAATTTTTGTCAAAATGATCCATAAACTTTTTTGAACAATATAAGTCTAATAATTTTGCGGCTGAAAATTTTAAGATTTTTTTTAATAATTTAAAACATATGTTGTCAATAATCTTGGCGATGTTTTTTCTTTCCCTGCAAAGAACTTTTTTTAATTCAAGATAATTAAAAAAAAATTTGCAAGAGGTATGAATTTTTTTTTTTTGTTTATTTTCCTACTAATGACTGTTTGCGAAATTTTACAAAATTCAAGACAGTCTTTAAAAATGATTTTCTCGGGATTTTAAAACCTGGGAAATTCTGAAATTTCCTTGAATTTCTGAATTGAAAAAATAATATTTTTCCTTAATTATTATGCATTTTTTTTCTTTTTCCGAACGTAAATTGGCAAATAATTAAACCAAATTCAATTTTCCCCCCTTCCAGAAAAGCACAAAACGTACCACCTCAAGGACGAGATGCTGCTGCGCGATGGGTACAAAAAGTTCCTTAAATCGGAGGACTGCTCGTACAAAAACTGTCGCTTTTCACGCGTGTGCAACCACATCCACTGTATGCACGAGAACTGCCACTACGTGCTGCACTCGAGCGGCCAGTTGCTGAGCCACAAGCGCAAACACGAACGCATGGACACCGAGGTCGACTACCGGAAGTACCAGATGGCGCGGAGTTTGCTGTCCAAGTTTGGTGGTTCGTTTCCGGGATCTGGGAGGGGCGAGGAGGGTGGTTCACCGCCGATGGTGGTGAGGGAAGATGAGGAGGTGTCTCCGTCGCTGGTGGATCCGGTTGTCCCGAGGAATCCGGTGCTTGAGTTGTTGGCCATCATGTCGGAGCTGACGTTCCGGGCGTTGCCCCTGCAGATGATGCTGCACATGAGGATGCAGATGCTGCAAAGTATGAGCTACGAGCAGGTTCTGGCGCCAGAGAATGTGGACGGGTTGAGGAAGCTTGCGCAGGCTGAGCTTGGGGAGGAGTACCTCAAGCAGTTGTACAAATTCAACGAAGAAACGTGCCATTTGGGTGAACGTGCCACGATAGATGCTAACGCCGCCGCCGAGTCCGCAGCAGCTGCTGGTCAAACTAGTCCGCTGTCCAGCTTGCCGCGGGGGTTTGCCGATCAACCACCGCTGAAACGAAGGCTGCTGGAAGAACCTCCGGCTTCGACGAGTCAGGAAGCACCGTTCTTCAACGTCTCCACCTTAAGCAAGTCTAAACTCCTATCGAATCCTTCGGTGGACTATCGATTGCTGAAGAAGGATGATTCCGGCTTGGGAGAATCGTCGTCGGAAGCAGGTTCGTCTCAAACGGATCGACAGAAGAACATGCTGGAAAGCTCGAACTTTCTGCAGTTCACCTCAAGCAAGACGCTGTTCAACCGCAAGCGAGGTCGTCCACGGAAGAATCACGTGATGGAGGTTTACAACAATGTAAGTAACTAAAGTCTTTTACCGTTCATAACCTCACTCATCTGTAAATATCTGTTTGATCTAACCCCGATTTTTCCTTTCTCCAGGAGAGAAGACCTATCCTTTCTCTTTACTAACATTTCCAAAAAAAAGAACCACTCAAACTCTGTGTCCGCATGACCTTTCCGAACACATCGACCACCATCACAAGATCTGTCTCTCGGATTCCGGAATCTTACCAGCATCCCACTCCCCCCAAAACAGGTCCAGGACTCCCCGCAAGCAATCTTCACCAGCTTCAAGTTGGAGAAGGCGGATTCCAAGCCAGCAGCGGACACGAGCAAGGAACCGACGGCGATGGTTCCCGAGGTTGAGTTGCGGTTCCGGAAAGATTTTTCTACGTTGAAGACGCATGAAGACAGGCGGAGTCCTCCGAAAGGGTTCTACCCAATGGAGCCGGCGGCGCCAATGTCTTCCCTCTTCGGAACGCCTGATTTTGGAGGCTTTTCCCAAATTCTGGAGAAGCACATGCGCGAGATCAAGGTGGAACCGAGCGCTACCGTGACTCACGAAATGGATCTATCTAACAGGGAGAAGGTAAGCTTCAAATTTAATATGATTTCCAACAATTCCTAACAACTTCCCCTCTCATTTTAGCCCCGCAATCACCTTAAGTGTGTGGTTTGCAACAACCTGTTCGAGACGTTTGCGGACATCAAGGAGCACGAGTGTCAGGCGAAAGAGCCGGAAAAGCCGCTTACGCTGACGTTTCCGCCCAGTTTGACGTTGCATCAGCCACCTTTTCGAGGTGGAGTGTATCCCCAGGAAGTTCCGCTGATGTACCAACCAGTGCCGCTGGTTATGCCACCGTTGCCGCCGCAGCAAGTGGCAGCAGCAGCAGCGAAGGACTCGATTTCGCTGGTAAAGACCACCGGGACGTTTTATCCGGACGTGAATGCGAACAAGTTGAAATATTTTTGAGGAGATGTACAATAGTGAGGTAGAGTGTTTGTAAATCAGGGATTTAAATGTAGAATAGTTAGTAGATATTAGAGGCTCAATTTTGTAAAATATTTTAAAGTAGTGAATTTCAACTGTGTCATACAATCCACGAAATCAGCAACAAGTATGCCATAAACTATTGGCCATAATCAAGATTTTATATAAAACATAATTTGTATACAATTTTTATAGATATTGTTGAGATATTTTTATAGATATTCTAAAGTAGAAAATGTATTAGAGTATTACTGAACAAATGTATTAAAAATGAAAGTGAGAGTCATAAAAGTACTACAAATTACACTAAGATTCAAGTTGCTGTGATTTGATGCCTTCAAAAGTACAGTAATCATTTCAGCATAACTTTTTAGAATATAAAAAAAAAACTCTGTTGGCAATCCAGTTAAAGAAAATAAACGATTGTTAGAATGCATTCCGTTGTATGAATTTTATTTATCCAATCGCTCTTCTGAATCATCAAATCGCATAGCTGTTATTTTGGTGTTATCTTTGAAGGTTATTTTTAATTTGATACTATTTATGGAATACCGCTGCCTGCGAGTCAGGCTTATGATAAAGATATGTATAGTTGTGTGTGCAGTTATGGTGCCCAGAAAAATGCCCCCCTGGTCCACAAGCCGAACACGGTTTTTGGGTTATTTTAAGTATCTGTGCAAAATTTGAGCGAAATTGGTTGAGATTAACCCATTGATACCCGAGCCTGAAGCTGGCGAAAAAAATGCTTTTCATATAAAAATTACATTTGTAAATCGCTAATAACTTTTCAGGATCGAGTTTCACAGCTTTGGTATATTCTACAAAGTTGTAGAGCATTAAATTTCCAATGAGAATCTCACTTTTGGGAATATTTTGATGGAAGATGCGCACATTGCAGGCATACCCTAAGAATATTTGGTTTTTCATATTTTTTTTCGATTTTTCCCATGCAAACGTCCCAGAGTCCTAAAATCACTCAAGGAACAATATCAAGCTTGTGGAGCGAGATTTTAAAACAAAAATAAAAACGTATTCTGGGCACCCTAGTGTGCAGCTGTTGTTCCTTGTGTTGTTCCATACTATCAAGTTTTTTAATGCATCCATACATCAAACGTTTGAGTTACCAAACTGAAGTTTGATGTATTACTATGATAGACTCATCGTCATGCTCAAAAAGTGCGGGTTGAAACGTATCATTTATTTTTTTTCAAAACTGATTGATTTTTGTGAAAAAAAATCTGCGGAAAAAGTCCTAGCATCCTTTTTGTGTTTTTTTGGCATTTATTTTTATTTTTTGGAGGTTGAGTCCACGTTTTATTTGACCTTATTTATTTTCTGTAAAATCTTATCCTGAAAAATTATCAGCGATTTAAAAATGTCATTTTTGTATGAAAAACATTTTTTTCATCAACTGCAGGCTCGGATATCAAAAGGTTAATCTCAGCAAATTTTGCTAAAAATTGGCACAGATAATTAAAAACCCAAAAAACTGTTTTATGCTTGAGGAGCAGGACGTCATTTTTCCTGGGCACCCTACTGCGCAGGCTCAATTCAAGGGGAAGCATACATTTCGGGGTCCCTAGAAACACGCGCACTATGAATTTTTCAAAAGACAGGGCCAAATGGTTTTTCGCCAAAGTTTGTATGGACAACTAGGGCGGTTCGTCGCTGTTGCATACAATCCAAAAAATGCATGCAATTTGTAGGAGAAGTGAACCGCACTAAGTCTCTATAAATTTTTTTTAGAAAGGCATTGTCTAAATATTTTTGTAAGAAAAATCAAATTGCACGTATTCCTGCACAGCAAAAAAAAAGGAGTTATCCTCCTGCGTGTTAAAGGCCTAGCTGTAAAATAAATATTGCATTGTAATATAAAATGTCATGTAATGTTACACCCAGAAATATGTAGTTCATCAGTATGGGAAATCTACTTGACCGAAATGTCAAGCGGCGTTCTTCCATGTTTTTTTTTAAATATTCGATTTTTTGTAAGCCAGCATCCTGATTAATCATTATCATTCTCTTCAAATCGCAAATCGGGCCCTAAATGATTCAAAATAGATTGCATTCGACTATGTTTTAACAACTGATTGAATTGCTTAAAATCAATGTGATCAAAGACACAATTATGCAACTGCAACCTGCACACCATGCAAAATTCAAATTGACGACTAACTGCATTAGTTAGCTTTTCTTCTTTCTGATCATATTCGTTTCGTGTGTGACTACGAGCGGTCAAGAAATTCAGCGATTGGACCAATCGATGGCTGCTTGTGAATCGTTTTAGCTCACGATTGCACAGTAGGGTGGTCCAAATCCGGGCTTTCTCGGGGATACCCCCTAACATCAAAGATTGACCCATCACTAGGCTAAATTCCAAATTTGATCTCATTCCGACCACGGCAACCCCTCCCTCTAATCGCTTGAAGTTTGTATGAAAAAAATCGTCAAAATGTATGGAGAAAAACAACTGTTTCAGTTTTTACCAGTGGAGGGCGCAAAAGTCGTCCAATCTTTATCACAGAGGCGACTCGTGCCCGAATGAAGTACCTGTTCAATGTTATTTTTTTTTATTCTTTATTATAGAGTTTTTCAGCCGGAGGCTGGTTCAACTCTTTTGGATGATTTGACTTCGTGCTTGAAGTCGACCCGGTTACAATGTTGTTTTTAATAAATATTGATTATAGATTGTACTAAATTTTTGAATCTTAATGTTAAAAAATGTTTTTGAAGCTTTTTTCTTTCCAATGGCTTTTATTTTTACGTTTTATTATTTTTATACTATTATGATTTTCTGTTTATGCAAATAATTAATAACACTTATGATTAAGACTTTTTTATCTCGTTAAAATGTATTTTTAAGACTTAATCATTAACGTGGCGAATGTGGAAAAATAGAGCAATCGCTCTGCCAACCTTATCGAAATTCAAGGGAAGTTATTGAATATTGTACTAAATTTCAAAACTATTCATCAGGATGTTCAGAAAAAATACCACATCCTTCACAAAGGAAAACTGTTTGTTGGGCTTTTTTAGGCCCAACTAATATTGAGCTAACTTGGTTACTATTTAAAAATTAAATTGACATTTTACTTTATACTTTTAAGAACTAGGTCGTATCCTTGTAAAATTTTTAGAGAATTGAATTTAATCACTGTTATGTCCTCATGGTTTTGGAATTCAATTTCTGAATAAAAAGAAGGGCTTCTGATGTTAAAAACAAAACTATACTGACATGAATCCGAGATAATGAAAATATTTGTTTTTAGTATCAGTGAAAAAAAAGTTTTCAGAACAAATTCATGCTACAATACATGATAATAATATATTCAACTAAAGTGAACCGGCCCAACAGTCTGAATAAACACAGTCGTTTTTAGAGCATTTAATGGCATCAAATCTGAGTAATTCTCGCTGAAAGTGGACCACTATTTACACAAGGTGCTCAAAAATCAAAAGCAATGTACTTTTCCAATAGCCCCCACCAAGTTATGAAAGAAACCATGTTTGGTTGGTTGAATTTGTCCTCACCTCGGCGCCACGAAGCTAAAACATTTTTTTTAATTGGTAATTTTTTGACTTAGGCGCGTCTACAAAATTGCTAATAACTTTGCAAAACTTCAACGAACCCTTGATGTTTAGGGGTGTTTTGGAAAGGAAATGAGCAGAGCTTTCGAATGCACTTGTCAGAAAAATACCGTTCCATACATTTTTTAGCCATAAAACACCAATGTATTTTTAAAAGTCATTTTTGAAGGCCGGCGCCCCGCTTTATCGAAAAACTGACAAATCCATTCGAAAGCTGAGACGATTTCACATAAAGGACCAATAAATCTAAGGTGTATGTTCCTCCTATCTTTTTTAATCTAATTTTGATTCTGAGAGCGCAGCGCTCCGTTCGTATTACGGGCGCCCAAAATGTTGCATTAGCTTGCCCCAATTTAAGGTTTTGTCAAAAAATATAGGTGCTCACTTTTTAAATGATAGTTTATTATCCAAGGATCAAGATCAGGGGTGCTCAAAGTTTTTGGAGGCCGGGCCAAATTTGAAGCTCAAATGAGCTTTCGGGCCAAATTTACAAAAAAAGGTTTTTGAAAAAAATTACATTATTTTAATTTAAAAGATTTGATTTGTTATTTAAAAAAATCAATTCAAAACAATAGAAAGCACAAAATAACGGTTTTCAATCGGTATCGTTGATTTTATTGTTTCAGGTATTTGAAAAAAAGTTTTTAGCTGAATGTACTTGTGTTTTCAAAAAAAAAACAATGTTTTGTTTTTATATTTCGAAAATGGTGACATTACATGTTGAACAATTCATCTAAAGGCGAAATTTTATCTATAAATTAAGTGTGGCTAATGAAAAATCGTCGAGAGCCAGAATTTCAACATTTCAATGAAAAAAATGTTAGAAAATGTTTTAAGCTTCCGTTAAACTGCAATCATTATTTAAAAAAAAAAAAGATTTGACAAAAAACATGTTAGCGAAAGAACATTTATTTATTTAATCGAAAATTCACTAAATTCATTTTTTTAAACCCAAGCATGCTCAAATGATTTTAAATGCAAAGGAATGCATATTTAATAAATTTCAGCTGGTTGCACCTAAATGTCATTTTTTTTGAAGTTTTGAAATTTTTTGAAAATATATTCTTGCTCCTGGTTTTTGAGCCAATTTTTTAATAGTGGTGGAGGGGTGGGTTGACCGACGGAAGCTTTGTAAAATATTTGCAACAAACTTGATCCTCCGATTTCCACATTTTGTCTGCCTGAATCAGTTGGTAGTCAATCAGATTCTTTATCTAACTGTAATGAGTTCGAATCCCGAAGGAAGTGCAATGTATGTTTGAGGGTCAGTTCATAAAAGTGTCATTATGACTTGCAAATTAATAAAGAAAACTAACATTTTTGCAACTATTACAGAATTCTTCCTAAGTCAAACTTGAACGTTTTTTTAATATTTCTAAAAATGTTTGATGAAAATGTTGACGATATTTACTAGTTTCACTCACATTGAAACGTGTGAAATTGTTTTAATTATAAAATATTTTGAACAAATTATTTGTATCCTAAAGTGGGGATCAAAATCTTGATAAATCAAAAGTTTTTTTTAGTATCAAAAAATAACAAAAGATTAGCATATAAAAGTTAAAAATAAACCTTAATTTTGAAAAAGTATAAAATCACTTTACAAGTGGTCAACGGGCCATTTAACATGATCATTCAAAATGGGTCCGCGGGCCACAAAATATCACCTCGCGGGCCACGTTTGGCCCGCGGGCCATACTTTGGTCACCCCTGATCAAGATGCACTATCGATAATTGACCAATATTTAAGGTTAACCTTAAATTGGGGCAAGCTAATGCAACATTTTGGGCGCCCGTAATACGAACGGAGCGCTGCGCTCTCAGAATCAAAATTAGATTAAAAAAGATAGGAGGAACATACACCTTAGATTTATTGGTCCTTTATGTGAAATCGTCTCAGCTTTCGAATGGATTTGTCAGTTTTTCGATAAAGCGGGGCGCCGGCCTTCAAAAATGACTTTTAAAAATACATTGGTGTTTTATGGCTAAAAAATGTATGGAACGGTATTTTTCTGACAAGTGCATTCGAAAGCTCTGCTCATTTCCTTTCCAAAACACCCCTAAACATCAAGGGTTCGTTGAAGTTTTGCAAAGTTATTAGCAATTTTGTAGACGCGCCTAAGTCAAAAAATTACCAATTAAAAAAAAATGTTTTAGCTTCGTGGCGCCGAGGTGAGGACAAATTCAACCAACCAAACATGGTTTCTTTCATAACTTGGTGGGGGCTATTGGAAAAGTACATTGCTTTTGATTTTTGAGCACCTTGTGTAAATAGTGGTCCACTTTCAGCGAGAATTACTCATCTTAAACATTTAAGGACTGCATCTGCTTTAAATACAACCATCCTGAAAATAAAATAACGATCATGGTTTAATCTACTGTCATAATTCTTCTCATGTGTCCCGAGTCTTGGAAAAACACAGTACTTTTTTGTTTCAATTGTTTCAATTCAATCTATCAATCACACTATCTAAACTTAACATTACATCACTTTCCAGTAGAGCAAGAATCCACTAGTAACCAAGAAGATCGAATAGGTTCAACGCGCGCAGTTGAACATTCCAGTTTTAAAACAAGCCATCACCAGCCTGATGCCTACACGGAGAAAAAGGAGTTCCCAAAATCGTGAACAAGCGTTCATGAAAATGGGAACCACGAACAAAGTGTTCAAATTTCATGGTACGTTTATCAAAATCGTACCATAGGATTTGAACACTTTGTTCGAGGTTGCTATTTTCATGAACGCTTGTTCACGATTTTGCGAACTTTTTTTTTCTCCGTGTAAAAGTGCGCCAAATATAGAGCAATATCTGTGGTGCTCTCGCGCTCTCTTATTTATTCATGCTCTCAACCTTTTGCAAGCCTCTCCCTGCAGAGCTGAGCGAGCTAAGTCAGCTGGGGCCTGTGGGTGGCATTTTGCTCTCTCCCAAAAATGCTGTCAGTTCACGCTCTCAGATTGAACCAGATTTACCAACACATCGATACCGCCGCTGCGTATGAATAGGAAGCTCTTTACATGTGTTGAATTTTTTCCGTATGGAGATTTTTTCCCCGACGTTCAGAGGGTCGAAGTGAACGCGACGAGCATTTGCGCGTGGCTCGCCAGGCTGGCTCGCTTTAGTATTGGTGGGTTGTAAAGAGAGGTAAAGAGTAAAGGGTGGCGGGCCAATGCTTTTTTGGTGCATGCAGCGCTGCTGAACATAGGGCGTCGATTTTGTTAACGTATATTAAAAAAAAATGTAATTGTATGTTGCTGGTTGAAAAAGCACCGCGGTACTTAAATAAAAAAATTATCCACTTGAAATAGGCTACCTGTTCAATGAACAGGTTGAACAGGTGGACGAGTCGCCTTAATTCTCAGATTTAGGACCTTCATTAAATTCAGAATAACTTTCCCCAAGACACCATATTTTAAAGATTTTTTGCTAAAAAGTTATTAGCTTCCGTATGTTTCCGTAGTCAAAATGAGCTCAAATTTGGAATTAAGCTAGTGATGGGTCAATCTTTGATATCAGGGGGTAGGCCCGAGAAAGCCCGGATTTGGATTATCCTATTGCACAGTAGTTCAGATCGCAAGTTTATGTGGAAAATAGATTTTCCGAAAAATTGTGCAGTTCTGGAGCTTTGGTGTCTTGAGAAGAGTTGTTGCAAATAAGAAGGGGCAATTTTTTACTTTGTTGGAAATTAGGGTGGTTCACGATTAGGGTGTTTTCGAAAATCTTTCTTTTCAGGAATATTGTTGTCTTCTAGAAAGTTGTTAGGCTTGCCAACCCAAACAACTTTGTCGAAGACACCAAGATTAAATTCGAAAGAAAAGATCTACAACAAACGCTGACAGAGGTGTTTATCTTTTAACTTGAGATATCTTCATATGAAAATGTCTAATTTTCAAGGGAAAAGTGTATAGGACCACCCTAACGAAATTTAAAAATTGTTAAACTATATGTTTTTCACTTAATTTTACATGTAATCTGCCCTCAGAATTGAGCCAAAATGTTGATTTTTGGTCATCTTTTGGGTTTCTATGTAAAATTATCAATTAGTAATTTTAAATAATCACAAATTTGCAACAGTCAACAATCTTTTCTTCGCCTAGCTACGCGGGCACTTTGTGCGCTGGTGTGTATTTTACGTTACAGAACATTCGACTGCAGCGTCGCCGACAAACACACACACAGCTAAGTCATCAACGTCGGCGTCGTCGGAAGAAGACGACGCACACGCGACTCGCGACGACGCCGCATCGCGCGCTCAGCTCAGTTCTCAACCGGCACTCGGCAAAGTCCCAACCACAAAAGTTGATTGTTTGGAAGAATTCGCGACGGCGGCGGTTCGGGTTTCGCGTGTGTGTTTAAATTCGCGTTAGAGACGTCTCGTTGAACGACGTGGTTAACAACAAAGTGGCTTCGTCAGCAGTTTATTTGATGTGGAAATAATAGAATCAGTAATTTCAATTCAATTTTCGATTTTTTACTTGAATTTGAGGATTACAAAAAATAAAAATAAAACTGATCAAAAAAATTAAACTGACTGTGTTAAATTAATACTGATTCATTGAAGTGTCTGCAAAACGCATCCTGACGTAGTGATAGCCACCAAGTGACGCCATACTAACCATAAAGCAGATTCAACATAATTTGTATGCGCAGTGCAAAATAGTTGGTGTTTACCTCTGCACAAATTAATTAATTGCTCCCTCCAGGGTGGTCTTGCGAGGTCTTGCACCACGATGTATGGAAGTACTTGGCGCCAGGCTGCAGTGTGTGATTGCACGTTGTTATTCCGGGAATGACCACCGCGAGTGTCGAATTGTGTCAACAAATTGGGAACATGGAAGCGAAAATGATCGAGGTCTGGCGAGTTGTGCGTGGGTGCTAAACAAGTGGCTTTTAGTGGTCAGTGGACGAAGAAGGAACAGGAAAATCGTTTTAGAGGAATAATTTAGCATCAGTGTATTGATTCGTCAAGCTTTGTAGGTGTTGCCATAATGGAGGATGCTATAAAAGAGACGTTTGAGTTATGATCGCCATTATGGCAATTGAGTTAGTGTTAAGATTGTAGCAGCTTCCCAAAATTCTTACACTTCCACCCAACACGATTGTATTAGGCGTCTGACGAAGGTCTGGAATCTTATCGTGGGTGACGCCATCGACCACGGCCTCTTCCAATTTACGCCCCTTACATTCCCTAAAGGCCGCTGGCGTTTGGCGCGTCACGCGGCCAATGTGTGTGGCGTTGAGGCGTGCATCGCGAAGAAAACTATAGGGGATAGCTTCGCATTTTGAATCAAAGTGTTGAAAGGGTTTTGTAGAGAAATGTAAATAGATTTATCACAAAAGAAATTTTCATAGAATGAAAATAATGAATTAGAAAATTGGTAATAATTACAACAGTATATTTAAATTGCTGACTAAGTTTAGGAAAATTGGCCATAATAGGCAATTTTCTCCTACATGTAATATCATGAGTATGCTTTACTGTTTACCTAGTCTGTTCTGCGGTTAGCTTCAAATATTTGGCGACGCGTGTTCAAACTACTGTTTCATAGCACCGTCACTGGCAATGGAATGTTGCGATATCTGATGGTGATAAGTTATCATCTACTGGGGCACATTTTTGCAGGCATGTAGATTGTGATATTTTGGATTTAAAGATAGACCAATATTTTTATTATTATCAAAAAAATATATATATATATTAATTATATATTTTTGAAAATATCGACCTTATAATGAAACATTATTTTCAAACGCAAATAATCATTTTTATCTAAAAGGCCATAATTCGTAGTGAAATTACACAGTGAAAACAATCTTGATAATATTCACCACTATTCTAGTGTTTTGCCACTTTATCAGTGTTAACTGAGGTACGCCCTACTATTCATTGCCAAAAATAACGGTTCTAAAAAGTACTTTTTGCAATTCCGTCGTGAAACTACAAACTTTTACTGTTATTTTTGTACGATGATTTGGCATACCTTTCTCTGCTAAAAATAACAGAATCGTAAAGTAATACTTGTCGAAACAAGTGCCAAAAAATCTACTTTTTATCACTGCGGTTGAACTTTTCAGCACTTGTGTCAAAAAGTGATATTAGATTTAGTTTATTTCAATATGTTGCATAAACTACTATTTCAACATTCATTAGTGTGCCGAAAAGTTCTACTTCTTACAAATGAACAACAATTAAAAGGATGTTTGCCAGAATCGCAAAAAAAAAACATTTTGCACTCGTTGCAAAATTTGATTATAAATCATATACCGAAAAAAATCATTTCGGATCTTTTTGCATTAATTGCTATTAAATTTTTCATATTTTTTATCGCTAAATGTCATGACATATTTTTCGTAAAATACGTGAAAATTTTCTTTAAAATTGGTTGAAAACACTAATGTGGGTTTTAATTAAATGTCAGCTTTGAGCTTAACATATTTTAGCACGAGATTTCAGATTTTTTTTTAAATTTGAAACTAAGACTAGCGCAAATGGACTGGTCACAAATTACGGTAACAATCATGTTTTGAAATTTTTTGATCGTTTTCAAAAATTGCAAAATTTTTTAATGTTAATCATGATTTTTTGTCCAAATTTGTCTTGGTTATTGTTCAACTGCTTTGAAATAAACCTTCTGTTACCAAGTTGTAAATGGAAAAGAAACAGTTGCAAAGAACACTAAATCTCTATTGAAGATTGGCTTGTCCAGAAAATTGAAAATTGTAATTTTGGCATTTAATATGAGTTGAATTTATGTGAATTGAATATGTTGCTCAAAATGATTTTCTTAACATGGCAGAAGAAATCCTCGAAAAGTAACACAGGGATTGATGATCACAATATGAGTACGATCAAATCATGCATATAAAACTTAAATAATATAATTCATAACTGATTTATTTTCAAACATTTGATATTTTCATAAAATTATGATTTTTTTGAAAAATCTGCAAGCACAGTAAGCAAAACTAAACTGAAAGTATTTCCCTTAATTAAGGATAAAGTCTAAAGAGAAATTTAAAAATAAAAAATAATATTGTGTTTTATTAGAGTGGCATCTCTGAGACTTCGGACAATTATTATTTTTTGTAAACAGAAACACGAATTTTCGCTCTCGTCGAATGCTATGATTGATTTGATAATATTTTTAATCGAAAGATCAGACAATTTCACGATAGTTTAACTTTTTGACAATTGAACGCATAGTTGCTGAATTATCAACACTCAAAAATTTGACGCTTTTTTGGTGATGTAGAGAAAACCTTTTTTTCTGTTTGCCTTCTTAACGTCATGATTCGAATTCCCAGATGCTTCGAAACCCGGACATCTCATCTTGTTTTATCAATTATTTGGATATAAGTTCGCATTATAAATGTCAAAAATGTTACAGAGGCTGTTTCTCAGCAACGATTGATCCAAACTTTAATGTCTTTGAAGCAATTACCCATATGAAAAATTTACTGATCTTTTTGAAAAAAATTTTTTAGTTATGGTCCAGCTTGTACAGGTAAAAACACACGTTTAAAAACAGTTTATAGTGGCTTTTAGGCCGTTGCAAATATTTTTCAAAGATTATGTCAAAATTTGTCCGAAAAATCAGGGGGCAAAAAAATATTTTTTTCAAAAAACTTCAAAATTTCCTTGAAAATAGAAGTCTCATCAACTGAAAACAATTTAAAATGCATTTTTCTGCTTTGATAATCATAATTAGCATGTTTGGCTCGATTAAACATGTTTTGGATTTTTTTTATGAAATTTCGATGTACAGCACCGCAAAAACTTTTTTTTTTCGCAAAAAAAAATCGTCAATGCATTTATATTTTAGAAACTAATAATTGTAAAACAACTGAGCTGATGTATAATGCATTTCAAAACACGTTTTTCATTCAATTGTTGAAACCATGGCTCGTTATTCCAATTTTGGTACTTTTTTTTATTTTTTTTAACCAGCCAGTCAATTCCTAAGCACAACTTTGCATTTCTTTATTGAGAGCTTATAATTTTATGAAAACTTGTAAGGACAAAGGTGTGATGCAAAATGTAATCTTTTGTTCGCAGATAGTTTCATCCAATAAAAAAATAATTAAACTTCTGATAAATTTGGTAATTTATCCATTTGTATTGCAACTCAAAAGTTATTGGTTTAATTGTATGGTCACATGATTAAACAAACAAAAATGTATCGAAATGTCAATAATCGTTTCATCAAATGTTCAGTGATTCTGGAGTTCAAAAGTGATTTCAGTTTAAGTGGAATGACTCGTGTATTTTCAATCACAATAATATGGCATGTCAGTTATTTGGATTTGAGACATACAAAGCCATTATTCGATGAGTTCATCAACCACAATCGTTTGAAAGTTTTGCAATTGCAGTCGTAGTTCTAGACTGCACCTTCCATAACCCGTATTGTGTTGCAACTTTGGCATCGTTTAAAATTCCAAGTTGAATAGGTCAGCTCACCCAGGTAGAATGACATTCCCGTCCCGCGGCAGAGGCAATCCCCCCTCTAATGTATGCCATTCATTCGCACAGGTACGACCCAAATGACATCATTTGCATCCGCGAGTTCATCGTCGTCTAGCTCAAACCGCAAACAGAAGAGTTCCTCATTAAAAATTCCAAATTCACATCTGCTGTGAGCTTTGTCTTGTTTGCGTCGCCAGAAGGAGATGCAAAACATCTAAATCCTCAAAACTACCACCACAAACGTCGTGGGTAGTGATTATATTTTTTGTTTTATTTTTTTTCCTGGTTTCTTGAATGAAACTCGGTCTCTGTCGTGACGCGGTCATCCCACAACTTTGCGTGCGAGCTTTTGTGTAAGCTCCTTTGAACGACTCCTTGCTGTCGTGGTCCATTTTGCACGCAGATGATGCTGGGTGGCATTAAATTAATCGCATTACTGGTTTTTGGCAGAGATTTAGTGTTCTGGTCAGGTTTCGTTGTACAGGTTCTCCAGGCAGAAAGATTAGAGCTGCATTTGAGAAGGAAAAAAAGAGACACTGCCAAGATTTCGTTTGTGACTTGGGCAAGAGCGGGTCCCTTCTTTGATATCAACCTCTGCTCTTAAAGTCTCTGCCAGGCGGCATGCAAGTGAAGGAATCTACCTTATCTTAATTCCTTTCCTAATGTTTAGTCTCACGATGTGTTTTATCTGGGCTGCGTGTAAAGTGGTCTCGTTCTGAGGAATAAACATGGCCAAGGTAGATAAAGTATTGTTCAACGGGGGAAAATTTATACAAATATTGCAGAATTTAATTTAAATACTGAATACAAAACCAATTTTGAAAAAAATGAGTTCACAACAAAATTCACATTGCAAAAGTTTCTTAATTTATTTCGTTGTTTTGTACATTTAGCAATACAAAAAATTTAAACTAACTCACTCCTAACTACAGTACCCCATGCAACGAACAGTATTCACCAGTTCCTTAAGTAAGTGTGTTGCTAAACTCCAGTTCCAAAGCAAACGAATTTCCTGCTGCAGAAGCAAACTGTGTGTGCAGTGTGTTTGTGTGTGTTTCAGTGTCTCAAACATTATGGCGTGAAATAGGTGTCACTGCAGTTAATTCGACCAAGTGTGAATTCCTGAACTGGACTGCGTGACCGGTGACCGGCACCGGCAAACTTCAACATGGGCAAAACTACGAGTAAATTAGATAAACGCCGATCACAAAGTAAGTAGAAATGTGCACGCTGCATTAACATACACTCAAAATCAGAAGTACCCTTCAAAAAGGGTTTTATCTACCCTTTATCTGTCATCCCAAAAAAAAAAAGGGTTACTACCGGTAAACTTGAAAAAAGGGTGGAAGTAACCCTCAAAACGGGTTTTTTTTTTCTATGGGATGACAGATAAAGGGTAGATAAAACCCTTTTTGAAGGGTACTTCTGATTTTGAGTGTATATATCGATCTACCATGAGGTTTCGAATGTGGACTTGGCGAGGCGTTGGCGAGTTGGGTCACACGGGGTAATTAGGTGCCGTTAACGCGTAAATAGTCGACACTACCGAGCTGGCTGTGGGGTTCAATCAACGTTACTTGGCTGGAATCAGTTCGAGTTAAGGTGCAGCTGCAGTTTGATCAGCAGTTTTTCTTCCCTCACGTGCACCGCCATTCGTAAGGTCGTTTGATTTTATTACTTTTTGCATTTATTTGCATATCATTTGGAGCTCAGCTGGAGGTTTTACTTAATCTCATTTTTTCACGATCCTTCAATGTTTTATTTCTCAATGAACTGAGCTAAATTGATCATTTTTTTTAATTCTACCTACTTGAAATAAGGTAGGATTCTAGTATGAACTAATCAATGATTTTTAATTATTTATTTATCAAATGTTCCGTCAGTCCAAGAGTAGGAGTCGTCTCCCTGGTATCCTGAGCAGGAATAAAGAACTTGGAAAATGCGTAGAAATACTTTTCTTTTGATAAATTATACAGTTTTGTATTTGTGAACCCGTTAAAAAAATCACGGAAGTGCGTGATCAGACAAATCTCACCGTTTTGAAAAAGATGATCATTGACGTTCATGCCCACGACAGACTCGAACGACGAAACAAAGAGAAACAAAAAAGTAACTTTTTCAAAACTATTGTTCGTAAAAACGCAATAACTCTTGAAAACAAAAATAACAGGATTTTTTAACTCTACCCACTCTGTTTTCAATAAAACTTTGTAGACTTGTTGTTTTTTGTTTTTTGTTTTTTTTATTTTTTGTTTTTTTGTTTTTTGTTTTTTGTTTTTTGTTTTTTGTTTTTTGTTTTTTGTTTTTTGTTTTTTGTTTTTTGTTTTTTGTTTTTTGTTTTTTGTTTTTTGTTTTTTGTTTTTTGTTTTTTGTTTTTGTTTTTGTTTTTTGTTTTTGTTTTTGTTTTTGTTTTGTTTTTGTTTTTTGTTTTTGTTTTTGTTTTTGTTTTTTGTTTTTTGTTTTTTGTTTTTGTTTTTGTTTTTGTTTTTTGTTTTTTGTTTTTGTTTTGTTTTTGTTTTTGTTTTTGTTTTTGTTTTTTGTTTTTGTTTTTGTTTTTGTTTTTGTTTTTGTTTTTGTTTTTGTTTTTGTTTTTTGTTTTTTGTTTTTGTTTTTTGTTTTTGTTTTTGTTTTTGTTTTTGTTTTTGTTTTTTGTTTTTGTTTTTTGTTTTTGTTTTTGTTTTTTGTTTTTTGTTTTTTGTTTTTTGTTTTTTGTTTTTTGTTTTTTGTTTTTTGTTTTTTGTTTTTTGTTTTTTGTTTTTTGTTTTTTGTTTTTTGTTTTTTGTTTTTTGTTTTTTGTTTTTTGTTTTTTTTTTGTTTTTTTTTTGTTCATAAATTCAATACATGGGTCTTTCTCCGCCAACTCGCACAGCAATTGCCCTGACTTTCTTTGATTTGCGTGAAACTTTGTCTTCTAAGTGAACTTGAGTCCTGGCTGAAATTCTTGACAAAAAATACTTTCTAAAGCACACGATTATGTTTTAAGGGTGAAAACTTCGAAAAACTGGTCAAAAATGGTCCAAATTACACGAAAAAAATATGTTATAACGTAAATGTTAAAATTTGAGCGATGACTCATTTTCCTAGGTACCGAAATTTCCGTAATTGAAAGACGCAACTTTCGGTACCCAAAAAAGTACAGGTCATCCCTGAAATTTTAAAATTATATCAGTTTCAGTGAAAAAAGTTGATTTGTTAAATTTTCCGAGAAATCCGATAACAATATTTTCAGACATAGGCTCTTTAGTCCCGAAACCTTAGAATCAGCGTTTTATATTTTCATGTTACCTTTTCAAATGTCAGGCTACATTTGAAATGGTGCAGAGTCATGATGTTTTGAAAAAAAAAAATGTTTTTGCGAAAATCAATTTTCGATTTGTTTTTTTTTGGCCCCTGGTCATTGGGGAGGTTTTACAAGAGGGTTGGTAAAACTTGAAAGTCTGTTTGCAAAGGCCTTAGTAATTTCTCAATAATTTCGCGGAAATTGTCTTTTTGTAATTAAAACTAACCCTGATAAACTTGCTTTGCACTTACTGAAACCTCTTCCATGAAAAATTTCAAATGATTTTCTTCTTAGTTGGTTCTTTGAACCTCATCGGTAATTAAAACACCACAACATTTTAGTGCATTATCAAGATTCGATTGTACTTCAATCATACACATTGTAAAACAAACAACCGTTGACGCCAGCCGACCTTGTGATATCGATAGCTTCTTGACTGTTGCTGGCAGCTCCGGTGAGTGCACCTCTGCATTCTCCCCGCCCCGTCTGCAGCCGTGTCAATGACTAATCAACGTTTGTCGTGAAATTTTATGAATGAAAAATCAGACGCGTCCGGACATTGAAGTTGAATAAATTTCTTCATTTAATGACCCTCCGCCAGTATTCACCTTCTGTGGCACAATTCACGAGCTGAGTTTTTTTCACTCTCCCATCCTCCTCCTTTTTATATTTATTTTTTGCTCATTTCAATTCGACAAACAACTCAACCAAAATGGAATTGTGAAGTCATTAATTTAAATTGATCTCTGATTAACTCTCATCAGAGAAATATACACGATGCGAACTCTCGTTGTCTCTTCGACCGGCCTCCGCTCTCTTTTTCTTCCGCCACTCGGACTTCCCCTAAATAAGCCGACCGGGTTCGATGAGATGGCGATGATTCGCGTTTGATGAGCCCTGATGTGTTATGATTGCAGTTCGTGCGCTGAAAATCGGGACCAGGCCAGAGCAGCAGAGCGCGCGGTCAGCTGGCAGTAAATTTTCCACTTTAATCGATATGCACACTGGCAATGCGTGTATGTGCGTGCACGTGGTATTCGCGTGGAAATGAATTAATAATAATCATAAAATAAATTGCTTATATATATAGCATATGGAAGTAGAATAGGGAGGATCAAAAAAGTGATGCAGAGTCAATAATGCTTAAAATATTGTATGTTTTAAATTAAAATTAAAATATCAAAAATCATTGAATTTTTAGGTACCTATAAAATTTAAAAAAAATGGAAAAAAGAAAAAAAAACTCTAAGTTTAGTCAAATCAAATGATTATTCGATTTCATGAGGCACCACCATCGTGGCATAAAATGCAACGCAAAATTGCATCATCCAAGCTGGCTGGTTCTAAAAACACGAATTTGTGTGGCTCGAGTAATGAGCTTTACTTTAAATGTATGGTTTTTAGTTGATGTGTAATGTTTTGGGAGAGGTTTGAAGTTTGAGAACGAGTCGAGTTTAACTTGAGTATGGCTATTACAAATTGTCTTCAAAGATTTGGTCCGAACTCTACTATATGTCAAATTTCAAACTTAATTTTCCAAATTTCAAAACATACATTACACCGACCAACAAAATTTCCGCAAATTTTCAATTCTTTGCACTTTCGACGTGTACTTTGAATTTTCCAAAAATATTTGGTCTGGGAGAAATGGTTTTTATCCACCATGGTCGTCATAAAATTTTGGAAAACGTCACTAAAAAAAATAATCAATTTACGTTTTACATCAGAAATCAATCAGGCCCACTGGCCAACCAATTTGTCGTTGATGATTATAATGGACAATTTTATATTTACTCTTTATTTTTTTCTAAGCCAAACCATTTTTTGCTAATCATCAAACAATTTTGCAAGGAAATTATGTTCTTAAAAGTTTAATAACATCCAAAAAAGAGTAGACATGCAGATGATTTTCAAAATAATTTATTTATTTATCATCTTAACAGACTCCAGGTCGTTTACTAAAATTTTAGTCCAAATTTGAGCGATTCATAAGTTTATCACGAGTACTAGAATCGAACTCTCGACCTTTGGATTGGAAAATCCAGTACGCTGCTAGTCAAAACCCATCCCCTACCGGTCATGATTCCCGATGAGCAGATTTACTCTTTGAAGGGACCTGGCTTTACCGAACTAGACAGCAGGGATGGAATAATCGCAAACAAATCATTTTCGCTTGCGAGCATTCTTCACCCGCGAAAGAGAGAGAAGGCATATCACGCAAAAGAAAATCGCTCCCGAACTTCTCCAAGAAAATCTATCTGTTGATGATTTTTGTGATTTTCCTTGTTAGAACCCCTTAAAATTATTTATTTCTCTTTGTTTACACACATTGTCCATCTACAAATAGTGACAGGTCATTTTTCGTCGTGTGACGTTACACTTGCAAGTGTAGTAGTGAAAAAGATGTTCCGCCTGTTCCGCTAAATAATCAAGATGAGGATTTTTTTAGACTCATTTCACCGATCTTTCGTGCGCGAGAGAGGAGAGCCATGTTCCTTTCGGATTTTTTCTCTTGATGAACGTTCAAAGATTTTCTATTGATGATGATTCTTCCATCGCTGCTAGACAGGAATTGAATCCATCACCTTCCGATTGCAAGGTGAAACCCATAACCTCTCGACCACGGTAGCTCGGCCATGTTATAAAGAGTGTCCAGATTTCGAAACAGTCTTTATAAGAGTCCGGGTTTCGAAGCACAACAAGTCATTTCAACTTTAAAATACTGATAAAAAAATGTTAGAAAATTCAAGGGGGGCACCCCCGGGAAAAAATGTTGTAGCGGTAAAATTTTACGGAAAAAAAATCATAGAAATTGGAAGCTTAACATTGCAAAACAATGCTGATAATAAAAATTATATGCTAAAGCAAAGTAAAAAGCAAAAGTAATCCACTTTAACGACCCCCGGGTCTTTTGTGGTCTCTGTTGCAAGTTTCTGCTCATTTCTAGGCGTCCGAAGATTATGTGTGGTGAGTCACCCATAACCTCTTTTACGCAAATGGACCGACGTTTTACTTCCCCATCCGATAGAAGGCGTGGTCAGGCAAATTTCGTCTCGAAAAATGCCACCGGGTCCGTCTGAGATTGAACCCAGGCCATACTGGGATTCAGAGGCTACCACGCTAACCACTAAACCACCGGACCCGGCTACGAATTTCGAATCATGACGTTATAAATTTGCGGTCGTAATCATTCAAATTTGAAGACCTCATTCTCCTAGAAACCCTTAGATATTTCTTCACGATGTCTATCACCATCGTGCGAAACTGTCACATCACACCTTCCATTAGATCACCCCGATCCAGTGACCTAATTTGATAAGCTTTCCTCAGACTTGGATCGATTAAGTCACCTACCACCAGTTCATTGACTATGCCAACGCAATGTGGGCGATCTCCGCCCGATATCTTTATAGCCCTGCTCGACCCAGTCGTAGCCGTTTCGCTACCGTTTGAAGTCCGGGGCCCCGCGTTACAGCGCATTGCACTTATCTGATCTGCACGTAAATCAACGGCTTTCGTAAGTGCACCAATTTGCATAAATACCGACCGTACGTCCGAACTATAAAGGGGTGGAGTCACCCAACTAGTTTTTTTATACCGCGTGGTTATTTTGGGAAATTATCAAAGCAAATAAAATTCTTTAAACGGTTTTGATTTTACGGGTTTTTTTCCCTTTTTTGCATAAGTTGTCCCCCCTCAGGTAATGATAAAATTACACGGTGCCCGGTAGGTGACAATCTGTTAAATGCCACCGGCCGAGGTTCCTCCGCCAGACCCGGGCGCGGTGATGGGACGCGCGTAATAACCGATGCAGTTATAAAACGTTATTATCATCGACCAGAACTGTCACGGGCGCTTATCGATATTTATGATAGGACAACAGAGGGACGAGTGTTGGGGCGGCTTTCATGTGTTTCGTAGCAGCCACAGACTGCACAATAAAAATGAGGAAAAATATGAAATATTAAAAAAAAAACATCATTATCATATCACTTTTGAAACGAGCTTCAAATATTGTTGGTTTTTTGATTAATATTAAATTTGAGAGGCAAAAACTTAGAATCAAATTTGTAAAAATCAAATTTTTAAAGGGTTTAAAGATGAAAATAAACATTTGTATGCATGTTTCTATTGTGAAATTGTCTCAGGAACGAGAATATGGTAAAATTATCACCGGAAAATTTGATCTAAGGGGTCCCCCGAGCATACATTTACAACTATCAAAATCACTATAAGAAAAAGTATCTATTTATTATGTTAAACTGCCTTACCCAAATCGTTCTCAGTCTCAGATGGTAGTCCCAGATGTCCCCTACAAGCTGCAGGTTGAATTGAGTTGATATCTGGATGGTACACTTTTTTATTTGAGTTTGAAAATTGTGCTTTTTTTTAAACTAAAATGCCAATAACTCCCTTTAGATTCAACTAATTGGGATGCTCTACCCTGCATTTTGTTGCATTTTCAAGTTCTTACAGATGCATTTTGAATTTTGAAATTAAATTGTTTTTTGCCTAAGTAACAGCATTTTTAAGATTTTTGATGTTTTTGAACATTCAAACTTTTTGTCCCGATTTGCCCCACTTCCCGTTTACCTAGAGTGCTCATATTCTGGCCAGATGCTAGTTTTATATGTACAAACAAACCCTGAAAATTTCAGGCAGATTGGTAAGGTCAATGCGAGATGAGTATGGTTTGCTCACAGAGTAATCCAGAGAGAACAGTCCGAACAGTTTTCAACTAATTTGGTGGCTCCGTTCCGACATTACCCTTTGGAAAGGTAGCGGCTTTGGGCGTTATGTTTCGAGCGTTACGGGTTTGATGAAGCAACATTTTCATCAAAGTAAACTCAGGATTTTTCAGATTTGTTTGTTTTGACAACTGTCAGGTTTTGATGACTTTGCTGTTGAAATTTTTTGCTGTTCAAGTTCTCTGATTTATTTGAATTTAAAAGGCATTGATGATGCAGTAAAACGTTCAAATTCAGTCTAATCCTGCAGTGTTCCTCAGAACCATCCAAATACTTTAATTTGGCGGTGGGGCAATATCATCTATCCTGGTCTATTCTTTCCGGGTTTTGTTTTGGTATCTCAAGTTGATAATGAATATGCAGCTGAGTCGTAATTGCCGCTCGTGGATTAGGCAAAATCTTATTGCCTAACCAGAGCAGTTTGCCCAATAGCAATGGGATCAATGAGCGCTATCTGACGAAGTTGGTCCTGTTAAGGTTTTATGAGATGCTGGCGATTGTCCACGCCCCATACAAACAAATTTGTATGTGAACTTAAGTTAACAAGGAAAAAGGGAGGGTTGGGGGGGGGGGGCGTCTGAACCTTTCAGCAGTCTCCAAAGGATTTCTCACTTACAAACACATGCCATGCATTCTTTGCAGATTCAAAAGAGGAAAATCTTACGCAGCGACATTTTTTTTTATTTAGGAAATAATACTTGAGGTTAACCGTCCTTCCTAAAACGACTAAAAATGTGTCTAGTCCCAAAAACAAGAGAAGTCTTTGCACCAAGTCAGATACCACACTGAGGAATATAAATGAAAATTAAACATAAAAACAAAATGATTCTTCTAACAACACAATTTTTTCTAGTGGTATGTTCCGTCATTGCCCAAAAACTGGTTAGAGATATTGTCTAGCCACGGAAAGTCTCTCAAACAAATTCGCACTATTTTCCATTTTAAAGAAAGTTTAGTTTTCTGAAAATTTCACTGAAATTCTTTTGATTCCTTTGGATTGCCATCAGAAAATTCACATGATTGAATTGTTGTGATTGAGAAATTTTTTGACAACTTACAACCACCTGGTTGCTGCGAAAAAAAGTAACGCCTTAAACGTCAGTTTACTTCGAGGCCAAGAAAGTTTTGCTGAAGGGGGGATGTACCACGATGTACCGCGTAACGCAACCATAAATTAAATGCCAGTGCTCCCTCTGGGTTACTCTGTGGTTTGCTCGTGGACTCGCTCTTAAGTTTTTGCGAAATATGGATTTCCTCCTGATTTCTAGAACAAAGTTTTGGAAGTTGTAAGCTGCATCAATAATTCAAAAGCGATGAAAATGCATATGGGACATTTATGCGATCAAGGTCAGTTAAGGGTGATTTGGTAAATTTGAATCCAAGATGGCGGCCAAAATGGCGATTATAAAACATTAAAAAAATATATTTAATTTGAAAATTTAAGTGGTGTGATTTATAAGCAAATTATAATTTCTTGAGTTTTTTTTAATAGGTTTTATAAACATATGAATAACAATAGTTTATAGGACTTTTTCAAAAAAAGAATTCTAGAATTGGAAATTGAAAAAAAAATAAGTTTGATCTCTTACATCACATAAAATGAAATGGAATAATAATGATTTGTCTGTATAATACTTGAAATGTTTTTCTCTATCAATTCAATAAAAAATAATTGTATACTTTTATATTGAGTTTATATTAGGGTGCCCTAAAAAATGACCCCCTGCTCTACAAGTGAAAAACTGTTTTTTGGGTTATTTTAAGCAACTGTGCCAATTTTGAGGGAAATTTGTTGAGATTAACCCATTGATACCCAAGCCTGAAGTAGGTGAAAAAAATGTTTTTCATTGAAAAATTGCATTTTTAAATCTCATATAACTTTTCAGGATCAAGTTTAACAGCTTTGTTATGTTCTACAAAGTTGTAGATCATTAAATTTACAATAAGAATCTCACTTTTGGGAATATTTGGAAGGAAGTAGCAGGTCGTGTAGATCAAACCGTAAGAAAATTGTGTTTTTCATACATTTATTCGATTTTTCCCAAACAAACTTCACCTTCGATTATCAATAGGTAAATGTCGACCAATTTTGCTCATATTTGGCCCAAAGTCCTAAAATTGCTGAAGGAAAAATATTCAGCTTGTGAAGCGAGGTCTAAAAAAAAATTCCCATATTCTGGGCCCCCTTATGTATATTCATCAATGAATAAAAAATCATGAACAAATTTAAATTGTTTTATTAAATTCAACAATCGTTTGCAACATTTAAAAAAAATCGCCTTTTTGCAAATTTTGTTAATATTTTCACAGTGTGAGTTAAGAGATACCTGAATTAATATGTTTGTATTCAAAACGACTTGAACGATCCACCCAGTAAACCAATCGAGGGTCAACGAAATCAATTAAACCCAAAACGGGCCTCCAGCTTGGCAAATGGCTCGGGTAATTGTTTTACGAGAACCACTAAAAAAAACCCCCGCCAAATGAAAGTACTATTTCTCCACACAAGTCGTGACTACTGTCCACTCTTGGTTGAAAATCGCATATCGCGAAACCTTATCACCTGTATCTTTATTTTGATAGCAGTACGCATCGTAAAAATGCTTGACGAAGCAAAACAGAAAAAAGTGGTGCAAAAACGCTTAACGCGAAAGAGAGAAGGTACGAAGCAAATGAGAGAGCGAGAGCGCCGGGAACACCTCGGAGGTACCTGCAGCAGTCAGGTCTTCGAGGTAGTGTGCCGTGGCCATTACCGTTGCTCCTCGTGATCGCAAAAGTTCGCGCCTCGCTCGGAGCTCCAAGAGTCTGCAGTGGTGGCCAGAAGTGCGCTTGTCGCCGTTTTTTTTGCTGATTATGCACTCTGGCCTGAAAGTGCCAGAAGTGCCTGAAAGGTTCGCCAGTACGAATCGGTGCGGGGTTAATTACGGATCGTGCCTTGTAGCTTCAACGCCAAGTTCTGGTGGAGTTTTTTGAGGAAGAGACCGCTTCAAAGTGACCTTCGAGCGTTATAATTAGCACTGTGTGAAAATAGCCTAAATAAGCGATAACCAAATGAATGCCATACTCAAGTGATAACAAGTTCCAAAACAAAAACGTTAAATCACCGTTTGAAAAATGACCCAACCGTCTCCAAAGCCATCACCGTCCTCGTCGAAACCATGGTCCTCGGGGGCGATATTTCGGTCCCAAAGTGTGCTCGCCTCATCGTCGCTGTCTCTCTTTGAAGGTATCTCCTGGAGTCACAAGTTTGGATCGCTGAACCGGCGCCGGAAGAATGCCGGCGGCCCTTCGATGGTCATAACATCGTGCCCCCACCTGGAGGTGCCCGGATGGCTGACTCGGCTGGATCTGGACGAGTATCAAGGTAAGAAGAATTGACATTTTTTCTGTAATTTAGAGAAAGTGTTCTTGTTTGTAGTTCGTTCCAAGAGGGATTGTATCCCAGCTCAACTACGACATTCATAAACTATACCTGATTATAAATCCGGGCCCGCTGAAACCATCAACGTGACAACCCATAGGTCTGTTTTAGGAATTTTCTCGGCCCTCACACTAAAAAAATATGATTTTTACATCAAACGGAATTCAAAACCAGACGTAAAAACTCATCATGTAATCGAAAATCAAACGTAATATTATGTTTGGTTTGATGCTGAACAACCAAATTCACCGTCACAAAATATAGAACAAAATTGTATCCGATAAAATGTAACATTAAATCATTTTTAACTGAACATTACATCTAAGATGATGCACATGACTGGAGCGTGTTTTGTCGTGTAATATTCTGTGCGATGATTTATTTTTACATTAGAATACCCCAATTATACGCTGATTTGCTGTCTTTCCACTTCACAGTGCAGCGTGGTGCTGCAAACGTCAGACATGTTTGAGATTCAAGAAAATCGGTCGAGGTCGCGAATAAGTTTTTTCGGTAGATTTTTGAGAAATGTTCAGGATTTTCATTTCGATTGAGCTGAAAAGCGTTATTAAATTAATTACTAAGGTAGGTTTAATGATTTTTTGTTTACATTTGTCCTGTCATTTTAATTCTGAATTCTTAATTTCAGTCAGAAAAAAATTCCTCCCATTTTTCCGGACGATGACGAAAAAGGAACACCTTTTTCAAGCACCGGTCCGTCTCATGTTCAAGCTGCTGGTCAAGGTTATCCAGCAAACGACCACAAGGAGACAGCTGTGCCCCAGCAACGACGCACGGTTGATAGTGCCGCGGAGGTTTGCGATTGATGCAGACGGCGGCATTTAGCCAAGGAGGCCGCTTTCCGGTACTTAACTGTTCCGGTGCGCACAACAGTTTGGCGGTCCGGGTGTGGAGCGGTGTCAAATCGACGAAGCTATCCTGAACGGCGCATCTTTAGGACAGGTGGGACAAAAACGGACGGAAGCCGTTGGCTGGGGCCTTGCTAGACAACCGCAACAAGCTGATAGACGCGTACGACGATCTGAGACGAGCTCGTTGTGCAGAACGCGATGAAAGTGTCTTCTATAGTTGGACAGTTCCTGGCACAGCCGGGCGTTCCGGTAGTGACAGAAGAAGGAAAATCGTAGGACACTTCGCTCATCGCGACCACCGTGAGTTGGATCATACTTTATCCGGAAGCCGGAAGTGCGATGAGGTTGATTATTCGTTCCGCCACGGCAAAAACACTCGTGCTTTGTTATACCCTTTTTATGATAATAAATTCAAATTAAATGTTTTTTTCAGTAATAATGTGTTTTTCTTTCTCTGCCCAAAAAAATCCAATCCAATAAAAGTAGATTCTAAAAGGAATGCTTTCCAATTCATTGCGTTGACTGTAATTTTACACGACCATACCAGTCGGTGGTTTGGTCGTGTAATTTTCAAATCAGATGTAATTTTCCGTCTTATGTGACGCTCCAGTTATGTGCATCATATAAGACAGAAAATTACAAGATTTTTTCGAAGTGTGTAGGTTACCGAAGCCTTGTGGGAGAGTACTTAAACTTATGTAGTATGGCTGATAGAAACCGAGAGTTAAACTCTGTTGTTTCGTATGAAAGACAATTTAACCACACTCATTTTTTGGAATATTGTCTAAAAAGTAAGCGTGAGTCAAAATCCACACAAATTCTTCATTCAAATATTGAAAAAAAAAACCATTCGGTCCTTTTTAAATATTTTTGAAAAAATCAAAGTGCACTTGTTTCTGAGGACCCCAAAGTTCATGTTCTTTGAATTGGAAATGGGCATAAATTTTGTAGGTCGTCGTTATTCTTCATAATTTTTAATTTGTTTCAGCGGGCAAAAAATCATCTTTTGAGCTCTAGTGTATAAATATGAAGGTGAACTTTAAAAAGCTTGGTTTAAAACCATCGATTTTAAAACTTCATTTGAAGTTGAAGCATGAGCATGAGCATGAGCATGAGAGATCACCCATGGTTGTCCTTCTCCGTTGCTGAACAGAACCGTAATATCCTTTCAGCACTACTGATCATAGGCTTCGACTATCAAGTGGTATTTCCCTTATCAACAGCATGTATGAATGCTCTGAAAAGATAAAACACCATAATTGCCAAAACAAGATCAGTTGCGAATAGGTAACAGTCATTGGCCACCAACGGCGCCCGCCATGTCAGTTTGTAGACCTCGATTTTAAGGGACGGGAATGTTAGTTAGCGCAGGTTGCTACTAGGGCAGCTGATTTACTCTGTGCTTACACCCCACAAGCGCCAGGAACCTGAAAACTTGTTAGTAGGATAGGGTGTTTGGTCAGGATTCATCATTGAAGATGATGATGCGACCCAAAATCATAGTGTTTGTTGAAAGGTATTATATATTATTTTCGAGGCATACAATCGGATGCTGCGGATGAGACATTTCCCGTTTAACTGTTGTTAAATTTTTAATGAAATGGTTTAATCTTAGACAGCCGGCTGTGGAAAGATAAAGCCAAATAATGTTTATTTATAGAATGAGGTGTTAAACGCAATGCTGCAATGATAGCGTAGTCTGATTTTTAATCATATAATCATTTAATTCATAAATTTGTTACGGAATAGACGATACGAACTCAACCATCAAGTGCCTTCCGATCTTCTTTCTGTTAACTAGATGAGGTATTGATTTTCGTTGCCTCTCGAGCTACGATGCTATGGAGAGGGCTTAACACACAAACAACCGACGTCGAGCCCTCCGAGCTACGGAGCTATGGGAAGGTCTTTTCAACACAAAAAATACTCGCGCACCACACAACGTTCTTGATGAACCAAAATATTCTTTTACGCGATAAACCTAACGAGCTCAACCGTCAAATTGCCTTCCGACCACCGATGAAGAAGAAAGGGCTTTAAGCACACCAATTAATATATATAAATTCCAAGATCGATCTTGTTTTATAGCTACAGCGCAACTCACTCCTGATTTTCACAATCGCGAATACAACACAAAAAGAACACCACAAAAATCCATCTCACAATCCTGATTTGTTTTTTTTTACACTTTGCACACAAACACAACCATCCGCTTGCACTGGTGGAACATATCTTCTCCTCGCAGCACACAATTCACGACAAAAATGCGAAACAAAAGGCACAAAAAAAAATCACTTTTCACTCCGAATATTTTTTACGACCACGCGCTCCCTTTGCCAATTATGCACTCTTTAAAACTTCATTAGAAGTTGAAGTGGTAAATACTGAAATTATAGAAAGTACAAAAATGATCGTCTGTGAGTTTATCAAAAACAATTTTAAAAACAAATAAAGGGAATAAAACTGGAATAATGGATTTCGTTTTAAAATTTAATAGATCGCGAGAAACATTACTTTTGTTTATTTCATAACTTCAAATTTCGCAAACTAATTTTAGGAAAAACGTTTTACGCAAATCGACTTTCCATTGTTTTCTTGTATTTGGATGACACGTTCTCCATTCTATTTTTTTATGTCTAAGTTAGCCATTTTGCATATAACAGATTTGATTGACTGATAAAAAGTGCTATGAAATCGTTTGAAAACCCATATGTTGAGAAAGGATTTTCTTATCGATTTTAAAAGGTTTAAAAAATACACGGTTTGCGGAAAACAATGTCCTGAATTTTTAATATCAATTTTTATCACAGAAACTTTATTTTTACAAATTTCATCAGGCCCTCGGATATTTTTTTCATTTTTGTATAGGTTTAAGTGGTCCAAAGTGCCACATTTTTATGATTAAAAAGTGATTTTTGGAAAGTTTAGAAAAAAATATATTAAACATATTTTGGGTGTTAAGTAGAATTGACAATGAGTAATTCTCTACCAACTCACACGAAATCGGGAAAAGTTGCCCCGGCCCTCTTCGATTTGCGAATCGCGAATCCGATTTTTGATATCTCGTGACGGAGGGGTGGTACGACCCCTTCCATTTTTGAACAAGTTGAAGTGTCCGAGTTTCGAAGCGTCCGGGAATTCGAATCATGACGTTATCAAGCCTCCTGTGCAGGCCCGTATCCAGGATTCATCAATGGGGGGTGTTTCCCCCCATAAGACGTTAGGGGTGTGTGTGTGTGTTATAGGAAGGGCGTATACAGTCACAGCTAAAAAAGTAGTAATCCAGCTGCATGTAAAAGGCGTGGTTGTAAAATAAATATTGCATTATTTTATGCAATTTTATGTGATTTTACACCCTGAAATATGTAGCCCATCAGTATGGGAAACCTACTTGACCGAAATGTCAAGCTCATATATGCGTTTATCCTTACAGCTTTTTATCGGTCTGATGGCCGAGTGGGCTAAGGCGCCAGTTCTTACTGTTGGTGCTGAATTTGAATCTCGTCGGTTACAACTTTTTTTTGTGTTTGCAAAAATTGTACATGCAGTGTGTAATATTAAGTGTTTATTTTAACGAAGGTGATGTGCATGCTTTTGCATGCGATTTTACCATCGGATTTTTTGCTGTGGTCAACAAATGCGTACCAAATGAAAACGTGAAATTTGCTTTATATATTGTAGCAGTAATGCTAAAAAAATATCTAAACATCAATAAGTTCATGAAAATATTGTTATTCTTGCATATATTATTGATGTGATATACACAGCAAAAAATCCGATGGTAAAATCGCATGTGAAAGCATGCACATCAACTTCGTCAAAAAAGACACTTAATATTACACACACAGCAAAAATTGTAGTAATCCAGCTGCGTGTAAAAGGCCTGGGTGTAAAATAAATGTTGCATTATTTAATGAAATTATATGTAATATTACACCCAGAAATATGTAGCCCATCAGTATGAGAAACCTACTTGACCGAAATGTCAAGCTCATATATGCGTTTATCCTTTCCATTCTTCATCGGTCTGATGGCTGAGCGGACTAAGGCGCCAGTCCGTACTGTTGGTGCTGGGTTTGAATCCCGTCGGTTGCAACTTTTTTTTCGTGTTTGCAATAATTGTACATGCAGTGTGTAATATTAAGTGTTTATTTTGACGAAGGTGATGTGCATGCTTTTGCATGCGATTTTACCATCGGATTTTTTGCTGTGCACTGCATGTACAATTTTTGTTAACTCAAGAAAAAAAGTTGCAACCGACGGGATTCAAACCCAGCACCAACAGTAAGGACTGGCGCCTTAGCCCGCTCGGCCATCAGACCGATGAAGAATGGATAGCATAAACGCATATATGAACTTGACATTTCGGTTAAGTAGGTTTCCCATACTGATGAGCTACATATTTCAGGGTGTAATATAACATAGAATTTCACAAAATATTGCAAAATTTTTTTTACACCCAGGCCTTTTACACGCAGCTGGATTACTACTTTATTTGCTGTGTATGTGATAGAAAATATTGAAATAACGTTATTGAATCCTTGATAGTTTAGATTGTTTTGTTTTCAATTAATTTTTTTCTCTTCAGTAATTTGTTTTGCCCCTAAATTTTCGGAGGCATTTTTTATCTTTACACAGCTTAAGCCAGATTGGTAACGAACTCGAGCATCTCAAGCCAAATCAATTCAAAATGGAAATCAACTCGTTTTATCTATGCGTTTTGGTTTTCGCCGTTTTTTTTTTATTCTTCAAACATATCATGCTTATAGCTTATAGTTTGTGTTTTAAGGAACAAGTTTGCCGAAGACATCAGCGAGATTTGCTTTGGCACAAACGATAATCCCTTAGTTTGATTTTAGTTTGAAAAAAAAAAAATTAAGGCGATGTGGACGTGTCTCTTCGATGTTTTCAGCAAAGTTGTTCTTTAAAACCCAAACTATAAGCTCATAAAGTTTTTGGAAAATCAAAATCAACAAAAAGTTTTCGCAACAAACTTACCAGATTTCTAGCTTTCTTTGATCGAACACAAACCACTAATTTAACAACTACTTTTGGTACTCCGATTCCTGAAAACAATATTTTGAGTTTTACTTACCAGTTTATTGGGCAGTCTTTTTCAACAGCATTTTTAAAATATTAATATCTTCTTTTGTATATCTTTTATAAATTTTACTTTTTAGACATTTCCCATCATCGAATTTTTATTTTGATATCATGTGTACGCATTTTCATGTATTTTATGGTTGATGATTCTGAAAAAATAATGGTTCATTAAAATTGTATCCATCTTAAGCACGAATGTTTTTTATGATTTAGTTTTCTAATTAAAATCACAATAGATAAATTGTTGTGTAAAAATAAACCCATACTTACTTAGATTAACCAACATTTTGTTAAATTTGCCCGTGCAAGTATTGTCGTGCAAGAGTTGGCCCGCCTCTTCCTTCCACTGCCCCTCTCTTTCCTCCAAACATTATCATAAAGTCCCCTCGCATCAGAAGTCCCCATTGCGAATGCTCTTCATAATTTATCACCTGCAAAGAAATCATCAACAAACATACTCACCAATTGCACTTCCACAGTTGCAGCAGTGTACACTTCGATTTGCCACGTCAACTTACCCAAATAGTGTGATTTTCACCTTTCACATCCTCTTACTTCACAATTAACAACACAAACTCAACAAATCGACCGCTCTCGTTCGAATCCTGAATTCAAATGACAGACGTAAACAAACCCAAGTTCATCTTTTAAATATTCAACCAATTGTTAATTATATTCAACCAATTTTTTTTTTATTTTCCTAAAACCAAAGCTAACAGTCGAGCACGTTCATTCGAGTTCGGGAAATCTGTTAGCTTTTACGAAAGTTTTACGAAATTAAAACCAACAATCTTAATTGTTAAAATTTCTGGGCACAGTCTAACCGTGTAGTTTTCAAATGGCCATGTCGTGGATACAAAAAAAGCAAAAATCGACTGCTTTTTTAAAAAAACGCTGAGTTATATGGCGTCATCAAATTGTTTATTCGAATCGAACTTTACTTGTTAGGGCAAGTTGAAATCTCTTGAGAATTTCAAATTTATAAGCTTAAAGTAGCAGAATTTACCTACATCCATCCCTGCATCATTTATTCTAATTGCTCAAAATGCTGCCATGTTTGATATTAATCAAAATGATGACGCTGAATTGAATCAGCGTCAACTTTCTTTTAAAAATTGCAGTCGAATATTCGTTGTCGAATATATCATTTTTTTCCAAAATATTTGACAATGTTTTTTTTAACTGGCGAAAATCGTAAAACTTTGGGACAGTGCCAAAAAATAGAAGATTTGTTCATGTTTCGATATGATAAACAGTTTCGCCAAATTTCGAATTTGTACTTTTTTGTTTCCAGTTGGGGAGAAATGACCCTATATAAAAAAAACTTTGGCGTACATAGTCAAAGTTGGATTTGGATCTGGCTGATAAAGATCTAGGTATTTTACTAACAAAATCAAGGAGGGCCTATCCAGTTCGTCAAAGGCTTTATAATAAAAATGAGGCCTTATTAAGCTAAACTTCAGTTTCTTTTTTTCAAGGCGTCAACGATCAAAGTTTTTATTTTTTAAATAATTCTTATGAAGGCGTACTAAGCGAGAGTTTAGTTTTTTTTTTCAAGGCGTCAGCGATCAAAGCTTTTTTTATATTTTCTTGTTGGCGTATTTAGTGAATTTTTTTTTTTGCGAGGTGTCAACGATCAAAGTTTTTTAAATTATTTTAATAAAGCCAGAGTTTAGTTTTTTTCAAGGCGTCAACGATCAAAGCTTTTTTTATATATTTTATTGAGGGCTTATTTAGTGACAATTGAATTTTTTTCAAGCCGTCAACGATCAAAGTTTTTTTTAAATATTTTCTTGGGGGCCTATTTAGTGAAAGTTTTTTTTTTCAAGGCGTCAACAATCAAAGTCAAAGAGGGCGTATTTAGTGACAGTTGAATTTTTTCAAGCCGTCAACGATCAAAGTTTTTATTTAATATTTTCTTGATGGCCTATTGAGTGAAAGTTTTTTTTTCAAGGCGTCAACAATCAAAGTTTTTTTTTAATTATTTTATGTGGGTAAATACGCCTTTATAAAATAATTAAGAGTATAGTTTTGTTTCAAGGCGTCAATGATAAAAGTTTTTTCAAAATATATTCTTGAGGGCGTATCTAGTGCAAGATGAGTTTTTTTTTTCAAGGCGTCAAAGATAAAAGATTTTTTTAAATATTTTATTGAGGGCGTATTTAGTGAAAGTTGAGTTTTTACAAGGGGTCAACGATCAAGGCTGTTTTTTTAAATTATTTTTATAAAGGCGTATTAAGCGAGACTTTTGTTTTTCTCAAGGCGTCAACGATCAAAGCTTTTTTAAATTATTTTAATGAAGGTGTATTAAGCGAGTTTAGTTTTTTTGAAGGCGTCAGCGATCAAAGCTTTTTTTATATATTTTCTTGAGGGCGTATTTAGTGAAAGTTGAATTTTTTTCAAGCCGTCAACGATCAAAGTTTTTTTTTTAATATTTTCTTGAGGGCGTATTTAGTGAAAGATTTTTTTATTATTTTATGTAGGTAAATACGCCTTTATAAAATAATTAAGAGTATAATTTTGTTTGAAGGCGTCAACGATACAAGTTTTTTCAAAGTTTATTCTTGAGGGCGTATTTAGTGCAAGTTGAATTTTTTTTCAAGGCGTCAATGATAAAAGATTTTTTTTAATTATTTTTATGAAGGCGTATTAAGCGAGACTTAAGTTTTTCTCAAGGCGTCAACGATCAAAGTTTTTTTTTAAATTTTATTGAGGGCGTATTTAGTGAAAGTTGGGTTTTTTTTGCAAATATTTTCATGAGGGCGTATTTAGTAAGAGTTTAGTTTTTCTCTTGGCGTCAACGAACATAGTTATTTTAAATATTTTTAGAAGGGCGTGTTTTGTGAAAGTGGAGTTTTTTCTTAGCGTCAAATGTTTTTATGAGGGCGTATATACTGAGAGTTGAGTATTCACTTGATGGCGTATCTAGTGAGAGTGAAGTTTTTCCCTGGTTTTCAAACTTTGATAGTCATAAAAAATGGCGGCCCTTCGGGCCGTGTTTTAGTCGGGGCGTTAGGGGTTTAAGCCATTTTTTTCCATGGGGGGTGTTGAACACCCATAACACCCCCCTTAGATACGGCCCTGCTCCTGTGATCAAAATAATATACGTAACTTTCTCCATACAATTTGCCGATGCTCCAGAATCGGTTCCAGAGTGGCCAAAGTGTCAATTAGTTAGCGTAAGAACCTTCCTTGGGCTAATACGAACCCAACGCAACAAAAAGCACCTCGATCCCACGCTCCGTTTTGAACTGATTTGCGTTCGATGGAAGGGGTCGTACCGCCCCTCCGTCACGAGATATCAAAAAACGGACCTCGGATTCGTGATCAGGGCCAAAAGTTGTCCCTAGGGGTACAAAGTTTCACGAAAATCGAATAGGGGTTGGGGCAACTTTTTCCGATTTCGTGTGAGTTGTACAATCGAATGAAAGTTCACTAATGAAAAAGATTTTTTTTAAATGGTTTCCCATTCGAGCTTTTTTTGTTCATATTTAGAAGTTTAGAGATAATTATAAATTATAAATATTTCGTTTACGTCACATTGTGAGAAAACAATATTCCTTCCCGTTTCTAAACAAAGCAGCCATTGTTTTATACTAAAAACGCTAATATACCAAGAATTTTGAAAATTCGTCACTTTTTGTTTACTAAAATGCAAATATCTCGGCTTTACGTGGACATAAATCAAATAATATAAAAAAAGAAAAATGTTCTCCGTGGAACTTTCTACAAGCTGCATGCATTAGTTTTGGTTGCAAAAATGTTTGGCTTGTTTTGTGGATTGATCATTGAAAAATTTTCACACAAAAAAAAACAATTTTACCTCTGAAACGCCCTGCTATACTATGCAAGGTTTAATAGACTATGTCTGTGAAGGAATTTGTTAAGGGAACATTAAACTATAACATGAAGCCCCAGACGATCAAATTTGAATGACTTTAGTATGTTTGTTACATGCATTTCTAAAAAAATACTCGAAAAATGCACATTTCATTCAAGCTCAGCACGCGAGCTGTAAACCATTTTTAGAAAAAAAAATTGTATGGAAACATTGTTCCTGACATCCTAATCTATCTTTCAAGGGGAGAGCCCCAAGGTTTTGATTACTTTTAATTTTTTTTGGGACGCCCTAGTGCATTCTCAATAACACAAAAAAATCTTTACAATTTCCTTTTTTATCATTGTTGATCCGTTCTTTGGTTGATGAGATTGTAGTTTCATTCAAATAAAAAAATACGAAATTAAAAATCGCGAAAAGCTTTTAGAAAAGCGAAAGAATTGCTCAGATGTAAATAATCAGTCTATCCAATGGTCGTTGGCGCTATGTGTGAGCAGGATACGCTGAACGTTCTGTTGTCCTGTTTATTTTTTTCCATATTTTTTTATCACGCTAACGCTTGCAATAAACTTAAAAAATTCTTCCATTTAAGGGATGAATGAAGCTATTGTCTTTAATAAAGCACTATAAAATAAGCACATATTAAACTGATAATAACATGTTATAAGACTTGGCTGGAGATTTTTATCCTGTAACTTCCGAATGCTCCATAATAGCAAGACCATGTGATAACTTTCGATTCTGTAATCCGACTGAGGCTCTGGACATTACTGGCTGTTCAGCACCTCCAGTAGCGTGTGTCTTGAAAATAAATAAAATAAATTTTACTTTAACTTTACATTGCAACTTCATTATATGCAACTACCTTCACCGCCACACTGATCTCCTGCAAGTGCTGCCGATTTTCATCTAACAATTTAACCACATCCAAGGCCAGCCGCAGCTGCTGCTGCTGCTCCGATTCCAGCGTAGTAATTTCGGTAAACTTTCTCCTGGCACAGTTGACCAGCACCGCCAGCAGAAGCACTCCGACGGCGGTCGCCACCACCACGAGTGCATTGGCGATGGCCCAAAACTGCTGATCGTGGGCGTAATAGTAGCTCGCCTTCCGGTAGAGATGCGTCCAAGGGGTTAACTCGGTTCCGTCCTGCACGGTTAAGTAGTTCCAGTGGAAGTCCATGATTCCCATGTCTTGGGAGAGGGGGTTGATTTCTGACAGTTGATTATTTTAAAGGGCGAAGGGTTACTGCGTTCTTGTTTAATTTCGGTGACTTTTGTTTTATTTATTGTTAATTTTTTTTTTCACTTTCAGACAAATTCAAACAGTTCAACGGCGTCGAAGACTTCCTGTATTACAGCGAGGCGGACATCAAGAAGCTGGGTATTCGCAACAATGCTCACCGAGCGCGGATCATCAGCAGCCTGGTAGCACTGCGGGAGAACCCATCAACAGGTGAGTTGCAAAAAAAAAAACGGCCCCTTTAATGCGCCACTACCATAGATGGACGCGAAACAAGGTTCGGCCCCTCCAAAACAAAGCAAAAAATGGGGGACTCGCGAATCATTGGCCACAAATAGGTTGCAAATTGGATTTACTCTCGGTGGCCAAAACCAATTTCTCCCGCGTGAATAGAGTGGATTGTGGTCGTCCATAAGCTACGCAACAAACACTACAATACAATTTGTCACGTCTTTTCCGGTCTGACCCCCCCCCCCTTCCCCATCGGGAATGAGAAGTAAAAAGTTCGCTGGCCTGTCCACTAATTTAATTGCCGGGTGTGCTCAGCACGAGTGCCATTTCTGGATGGGGCGATGTCGAAACCATGATTCCACACACCCCGGGAGAACGGACTCGGTTGTGCGAGATGAACAAGCCAGATGCGGACACGGAGCGCGCGCGTGAAGGCCCGCTGTGATAACGAGCCCCGGACGGAACCGAAATCAAGATCGGTCCGGGCTGATAGTGGAGCGGCCAGAGGAAACTCTCCCGAGTTCTCACTTCTTTTCCAATTACAAAGTTGGGATGATGATGGTCGGTAGGGGAGATTTGGGAAGGTTTATTTTTTATTTATTTCATATGGTTAAAATGCAAAAATTGAAGAAGATTGAATACAACATTTATGTTTTTAGGATTTTAACAACCCGAACAATTAAATATTGCTGATTTGCATTAATTTATATTTAATGGGGTTCCTTGGTCGAAATAATTAGACCCGTATTTTTTAGTTTGGCCATAAGAGTGACCCGCGCCGTGTTAGGGTGATCGGAAAAATCGCCATTTTCGTCGATTTTCGCAAAACCACATTTTTTCAAAAAATCATAACTGCGCACCATTTCAACCGATTTTAGCTAAACATACGAATTTAGCTAAACAAACGACACAAACGAAAGGGGTTTTAGATAGGCTTTCAAGGAAAAATAGTTGAAAGTTTCTATATCTATATCTAGCCTAACATTTGAAAAGGTCGAATGAAACTTTAACATGTTGTTTTGAAGGTCTCGGGAGCACAGAGCCTATGTCTAAAAATATTTGTATCGTATGCTTAGAAAATTTTACAAATTATATCAAAAAAAGCATATGAGTAATTCTCGCTGAAAGTGGACCACTATTTACACAAGGTGCTCAAAAATCAAAAGCAATGTACTTTTCCAATAGCCCCCACCAAGTTATGAATGAAACCATGTTTGGTTGGTTAAATTTGTCCTCACCTCGGCGCCACGAAGCTAAAACTTTTTTTTTAATTGGTAATTTTTTGACTTAGGCGCGTCTACAAAATTGCTAATAACTTTGCAAAACTTGGACGAACCCTTGATGTTTAGGGGTGTTTTGGAAAGGAAATGAGCAGAGCTTTCGAATGCACTTGTCAGAAAAATACCGTTCCATACATTTTATAGCCACAAAACACCAATGTATTTTTAAAAGTCATTTTTGAAGGCCGGCGCCCCGCTTTATCGAAAAACTGACAAATCCATTCGAAAGCTGAGACGATTTCACAAAAAGGACCAATAAATCTAAGGTGTATGTTCCTCCTATCTTTTTTAATCTAATTTTGATTCTGCGAGCGCAGCGCTCCGTTCGCATTTCGGGCGCCCAAAATGTTGCAATTTGCTTGCCCATTTTAAGGTTTTGTAAAAAAATATGGTTGCTCACTTTTTGAATGATAGTTTATTGTCCAAGGATCAAGATGCACTTTCGATAATTGACCAAAATTTATGTTTTTGGGTTCTTCCAGGCAATTTAATGTCGAAAAATTGTTTTTTTACTTTTTTTTTTGTTAAATGCTCACTTACAATCGGGTGGACGTTTTTTAGTAAAACTAATGAATTTAGCATGTAGGAAATTTCACCACGAACATTTCTCTCTAAAAGAAAACGTAATTTCGATGCACCAGTGCCAAGATATTTGAGTTTTAGTGAGAAAAAAAGTGCCAATTTTACAAATTTCTCAGAATTAACAAGCACGGCCTATTATTTACATGCGGCATATGCTTTGGAGGCCAGAATATGGTTTCTTATAGTTATTTTAGTTTATTAATGACTGTCAACTGAGACGTAAACAATCGTACCACAAAACCATATAATTTTTTTTCCTAAAAATTCTAAAGTTTTGATTTATTTTTAAATTAAAATTGAAACCAGCCAAATCAAAAAACAACATTCTGACATTCTCAAAACAATCAGAACATGAAAACAAAATTCTTCCTAAAAAATTCTGTGAGTAAAATATCAGTTAAAGGTGAGCGAAAGATGAAACATGACCGAATTCACTAGCGATTACAATTACAGCATATTACTGTAAATAACATTAGGGCGTCGCTCCAAATCTTCACTGTTTATCTGAAATTTGATTCCAGTTCCGATTTCAGCGACCAAAATAACTATAAGAAACCATATTCTGGCCTCCAAAGCATATGCCGCATGTAAATAATAGGCCGTGCTTGTTAATTCTGAGAAATTTGTAAAATTGGCACTTTTTTTCTCACTAAAACTCAAATATCTTGGCACTGCAGCATCGAAATTACGTTTTCTTTTAGAGAAAAATGTTCGTGGTGAAATTTCCTACATGCTACATTCATTAGTTTTACTAAAAAACGTCCACCCGATTGTAAGTGAGCATTTAACAAAAAAAAAAAAGTAAAAAAACAATTTTTCGACATTAAATTGCCTGGAAGAACTAAAAAACATAAATTTTGGTCAATTATCGATAGTGCATCTTGATCCTTGGACAATAAACTATCATTCAAAAAGTGAGCAACCATATTTTTTTACAAAACCTTAAAATGGGCAAGCAAATTGCAACATTTTGGGCGCCCGAAATGCGAACGGAGCGCTGCGCTCGCAGAATCAAAATTAGATTAAAAAAGATAGGAGGAACATACACCTTAGATTTATTGGTCCTTTATGTAAAATCGTCTCAGCTTTCGAATGGATTTGTCAGTTTTTCGATAAAGCGGGCGCCGGCCTTCAAAAATGACTTTTAAAAATACATTGGTGTTTTGTGGCTATAAAATGTATGGAACGGTATTTTTCTGACAAGTGCATTCGAAAGCTCTGCTCATTTCCTTTCCAAAACACCCCTAAACATCAAGGGTTCGTCCAAGTTTTGCAAAGTTATTAGCAATTTTGTAGACGCGCCTAAGTCAAAAAATTACCAATTAAAAAAAAAGTTTTAGCTTCGTGGCGCCGAGGTGAGGACAAATTTAACCAACCAAACATGGTTTCATTCATAACTTGGTGGGGGCTATTGGAAAAGTACATTGCTTTTGATTTTTGAGCACCTTGTGTAAATAGTGGTCCACTTTCAGCGAGAATTACTCAACAATCAATTTTTTATACAAAAAGCTTTGATTGGAAGCATTGATATTGGTTAAATTATAATAAAATCAGGTTAAATTATAATAAATTATAATAAAATCAGAAAATCCAATAAAATAGCAACACAAATATTATTCTTTTCCTTTTCATTGAAATTAATACAGTATTTTTGAATGAATACAATCGATATTCCACAAATATAATGAAAATTAAAAAGTTTAGTTAAATGCACTTGTCTTCTGATTATTATTTTTAATTATTTTTTTAAAATATTTTATAAGGGGTTGCACAAACTTTGTAAAAGTGCGTTATTTTATTTTTAAATAATGTGTAACTTTATACACTTTACTTTAATAATAAATCGTGTAATAAGGATTTTTTCAAAAAATATTCCTCAAATTTCAATAAAATTTCAGTAAATTTCATTCTACCCTAATCAGATGTTAGGTACTCTGATTCATAACCCACACATCTTGAGTTTAAATCGGGATTCGAAGTGCAAAATAAGTTTGAAGCAAAGATAATAAAAATCGCATTAATTATTTTGAATTATTATGTACCTGTTAAGCTTTCTTAACAGCTAAATCATATTCGAAGGTTCTATACTGCCCATATTCGCATAAATGTCCCATATGCAAAAACAGCAAGCTGAAGTTTGTCTCACACATAAGGCTACGTATTAAGTTTTCACGAAAAAACTGAACTTCCTCAAGATTTCTAGAACAAAGTGCTGGATGTTATAGGCTTTTCTGAAAGATCACACGATTTTGAACCAAACTGCATCAATAGCTCAAAGACGATGAAAATGCATATGGGACATTTATGCGATCAGGGGCAGTATATCTCATTTCCAAAAATATTTGATGAACATTTTGATTAAATTTACTCAACCACATTTAACGTGTTACCTACAGTGTTTCAGTAAGATACATTTTTCAACACAATTTTTGTTTCATATAATCGGGATCAAAATATGCAAAAAGAAAATGAAATGGATTCGGGTAAAAAAAAATCATTTCACGGGCCATACTTTGGTCACCCCTTATCAATATTTATAGAAAAAAAATAGTTTAATGAGTAGAAAAGTTAAAGCTGTATGCAGTAGATAAAAAATATAATCAATGCCAAAAAATATTTGATTAAGGATACATACAAATAACATTAATTACAACATAAGGAGCAAATGAAAAAATATTTAAAGTAGAAGAGAAACCCCATGTTGCGATGTTCCAGGTACATCCACCACACTTAGTTCAACATGCTGCGAATCAAAACAATACCTTCTACAATAAAAAAAATACTTCTAATTCCCAAATTAGTGCTCGCTTATGGCTAGAAAGCCATAACAATCTTATTGACTAGGCTCTGCAAAGAAAACGATGTTAGTTAAAACCATTTCTAAACAACTTAAATTAAAGACTAATATTTTCAATTATTTACATACCACTTTTATAAGGATGGCTACCAAATTATAACAAAGACTTCTATGGACGAACCAATGATGCAAAAAAATCACAGGTAAAAACCAGTTCCGTTTAACAGGGACACATTTAAAGGTCTCTAGCCAAAGCATTTTTATTATTTATTTCTATACTTTTAAAGAATCCAACTTTGGAACTATGTTTCTATCAGAGATTTTTCTTACTTTAAACCCATCTCAACTAAAATGAATCTCAAAGCCCGCTCTCTCCTATCGTTAAAAGAGAGAACTTTCAAATCTACGTGATGTACTATCTTGTCGTAAGTCGGTTTTTGGCGTTTCGAGAAAAACGCGTTTATTTAATGTTTGATAATAAAATAATCAAAAACTCACGTGTGACAAAACGTTCTCTGCCTAAATTCCTTTTAGCCAGTTGTCGCACTTGGGGATCTGTGAAGGTCAGGAAATTGAACCTGCAAAATGGCGTCCTTATCTCAATTTGGCCCAAAACCAACGTGCAACAAGATAGCACAATCACGACGAAAGCACGGTCACCGAGGTCGTGCGACAGCATCAGCACACCAGCTTCTCAACGACGACGAGATTTGATGTATCGTCGTCGCTTTTCGTGGGCCGTATCTTTTTCTCGGTGGTCCAATTTGCAAACTGTCATGTAAAGTGATCTATTCTGCGCTCTTTTGATGGCGGTTGCCTCGAGGCTATTTTTTCACTTTGTCAGAAACAGATGACGGTATGGAGTTCATTATCACTGTTCGGCCACAGATAAACAAACAATTATGTCGTAGATTTTAATGTTTCTCAAAACTTTAATTTTAATTCCTTCATTTCGAAATTCACAATGTGACAGATACACGCTAACAAGAAACAGCACAAAATATGACTAAACTTTGCCTCTTGGGACAACGTTTTATCCACAAAGTGATTCAAGCTTTCATATTTGTTTGTCTGTGAACCACCGTTGACTGTTAAGCACGTGCCACGAAGCTCGATGGCAAGGCAAATTGATGAGATAATGTGGATCGGACCGATATGATAACATTTGCATACGCCACCGACCCGGCATCAGGCGCAATAAACTGTTTGTTTGCTGTGAGGGTATCGAAATGAGATAACGAATGAAATAATTGTTTGGTCATGAAATGGGAGCCTTCTGTTCCGTTGAACTTATAAGTATGCATTTGAAAACTGAGCACTAAGAATAATATATGAATAGTTTCACTTATATATATTTTCAGTATTTAAATTTTATTGATTTTTGGTAACGACTCTACGATGTTAAAACAAACTATGCAGTTTATCGCTAATTCATCGGCTCATCGAAATTTAATTTAAATAATGAAACAATTCAGTTGAGCAAGGGTTATTCTAGTAAATATGTTATTTCCCATCTAATTAGTACTAATACGGCAAGCCAACCACTCATCACCACAGGCCAGTTCAATTGACCAGCTACTTCATCTTCACTCAGTCTGTTTACAACATCCAATCAGTTCTGTAGAATCGCCTCAATTGACCGCGCATCCATCAATTTACACCAGCCCTTAATCAAAAATGAAACGAAGCATCAGGAGACAACAGCAGTGCATTCTGAATGCCTTCTGCTGCATCCCTTCAGCCGGTATCTCAACGCTCTTATTGAACCTTATTTTATAGTGATTTTCTAAAGTGATTTCTATCTTCTTCGTCTCTTTCACAGGAAGTTTAAAACGCGCAGAAACGCTACGAAAAGTGGTCCGGCACAGTGTGGCGGTTGATTCCAGTCGACAAGTGGAACAGAATGAATCTCAGGATGCTGTGTGAGTACAATTTGATATAAAAGCTTTCACATGTTTATGGGTAAGCTGTTCCCAGCAAGCTTTATGCTATAACGTATGTCCTCAAGTTGTTGCATGCAAGTTGAATTGAAATTTTCAATTAGTTTCTTATTGATGACAATTACAAATTAACAATTTTCATTTATTTTGAATCACTTTTTTTAATAACGAAATAATTTTATTTTAATTACAAAAAAGCTAAAATTACAAATTCAACTGCTTGCATACAAGTCAAGTGTTTCTGAAGGGATGATTCTGCTCATGCGCAATAAGAATCCTAGTTTCAACCCGGTAAAACCTTCTATTATGATTCCGGGAGGTAGCATAAGAATCTCCCTGTCATCATGGTTCAACACATATGCAGTGCCTTTGGCTTTGAATGATTCCCGAATCGTGGTAGCTAGCAACTAATCAATTACCAAAATGAGGAGGGATTACAACATCATATGGAATGCGTAAAGCATACGCCGTTCTATATTCATGTCGTTTTTCGGGTTCTTCTGTCGGTCGGGTGGTTTGTATTGTAACCTGGCCGTGGAGTGAGGGATTAATGGTTTTGGAGTGAGGGTTTTTTTGGCGGCATCAGGATGTTCTGTTGTTTGTCGTGGGGCTTTGTTGTTGGATTTCATTTGTCGTTGATTGTATAGGTGGTTGATGAATTGGATGATAGCAAAGGAGGATCTGTGAGGATTTTATAGGTAATTGTTATGTTTTGGATGTGGGATAAATGTTTTGGAAATTTCTAGGTTATTAGCAAGTGTTATTTTTATTAGGGGTTGAACTTCTTGGTAAGAAATAAGTTTCTCTAAGTATTTATCAGTTTTGTATAAATTACTCAATATAAGTATTTGAAGCTTCCCAAAACTTTGTTAATTCAAATACTAAAAATATAAAATATCAATTTTTCCAACATGCTTAAATTTCACGTTATCACAATATTACAAATATTAATTACTATTTGAGAATATAATTTTATTCAAATAGTAATGAATATGTTTAGTATTGTGTTAACGCACTATTTAAGCATGTTTGAAAAAATTTCGCATCATATTCATAAACATGTGCAAACTAATTATCGTTTGATTGTCATTGCTGTATTGAATATAGAAAATATTGTTAAAACGGTTTTTATTTTTGCTTAATACAATAACCAGGGTTGTAAAAATATCGTACTTTTAGTTCTCAGTGACTACAATAATCATGCCCGGAATCTTATTTCCAAACTTTCACAGCCCTTCTTTCCGTCGCGAAATCATCAGCCAAAATGATGGCTTGTCTCTATCTCGTGTAAACACAATCCAGTGTGACATTCTTTTTTTCTCTCTCATTACCGCATTCACAATAATTCGCTCTGTTAAGTTCTGTTAGCCACAATAACCGACACAAGACAAAATTTGCATTTTTACGGGACGTAATGCGTGGTCGGTGCCCAATTCCCCTCTCGCGTTCTTTTATTGCGGTTTTCTGAGCAAACAAAATAATCTTCGGCGAGTGTGCGTGAGCGAGGAGAAGAGATAGAAGTGATAGAAAGAAAATGCTCTTGCTGTCAATCAAGCCATAGTGACTGTCGCTTTGCCCTCTGATATTTTAGTGCAGGAATCTTTAAATGATAGTTTTTTTTATCACTCATTTACAACACTGCAAATAACCATTTTTGTAAACATTTATAACTTGATAGTTTGATAAAAACTTCTATATGAACCCATACATAAACAAAAAAAAAACCTATTTAAAAAAATCAAAATCTGTGCAATATCTTTTTCTAATTTTAAGCCAGTAAAATTATTTGTTGATAATGAATCGTATAAATCCAATTATACTTATTTCATGTGAAATCCAATTATCATTCCTTTTGGTACAAATCGGATTTACAGATTGCATAGAAAAAAGACGTCGACATGAAATTTGCCCTCTTCAGAATCAAAACGGCACACATTTCAAGAAGGCGCGTCGTTACTGTATGCTTCTGAATGAATCAAGCCCATATTCACAGTTGAGTGTGTTCTCATGATACGATTCAAAGTGCTAGCAGGTTGATCCTTTTTATGACTTTACTAGATAAGTGTAACTTTTGATTTCTCTCTTGAGTTTTTACATGATCATTAAGCTTAAAAGAGATAATTTGATAAAAAGACCAAATATTGGATCACTTACCTTATTTCATATCCTTCCAAAATTCTTCATTCAGCAACAATAACACCATGTGTGCTGGGCCACAATGCCTCCTTCAGTACAGAAGAAAGCCATGCTGTGTTTGTGTGTTGTAACGCAAATTCTACGAAACGAGCATAAAGAGCTCGTATTTTCTGCATTTCGGACCAACCTTTCCGGCGAGCTTGACTTTTGCTCCCGACAAGCACCCCTCCTCGAAAGGACGCACCCCTGTGCATGGTTGTGCAAGACGCCACTCACTGTACACACTCAGTAATACAAGTGTAACTGCTGCTGCAGGAGCAAAGGCGGACCTACCGTGTACCGTACTCGTAGTACTACGCGGACGTGCTCATGAATCATACACAGCTACCGTGCGAAATGTGTGATAACCAGGCCGGACCAGAGTTGGAGGGATGGGGTAAAATTAAAACTTTCAAATAGATTAAAAATCGTACCGAAATTAAAAATTCTAAATCATCGAAATAGTAGTTTATGCAACAAGTTGCAAAAAGTGGATTTTTCAGCACGAGTCGAACATTTATCCAACGAGGTTCACCAAGTACTTAAGAGGGGTAATATTTGAGCTCAACGACCCAAATCAATTTTTCCGAGGACTTCGGATAATCGAATCTTGACTGTATCCTAAAAAAAACAACGTCGTCACCAGATCTTAGTCGCAAAAAATAATTTATCTATTTTAACAAATTCTCAGGATATTTCAATTTGTATTCTCTAAAACATGAAAAATTTAAAAAAGAACCTAAGAGTTTGTCAAAATCCTATTTTTAAAAGAAAAGAATAAGCTTTTTTTAAATAAGATGGACCCATTTTTATTTCGAATAAAATATTGCTTTGTAAAAATATAAGAGAAGGGAACATGTTTTTCGTTGTCTTATTTTTGATTGTCGTACTTAACTACTGTAAAGTGATTCAGATTTTTTCAATCCAAAATGGCAAGAACAAGCATTTGGTGATTCAACAGGCAGTCAACTATTCAAATATGATAAAAATTGAGGCGAACTCGAATTTGATCTTTGGTTTTTGCTTGTTTTTCAATTTCAAAAGCAACCTTTTTAGAGCGAATTCACGAACAAGGCTTTGATATAGACGTCGTTTGAAGCTCACCATCAAAAATCTGCCTTGCATATTCAGGGGTTGTTTGGACATATATCACTAGAATTTGGGCCAAATATGAGCACTCTAGGTCAAGGGAAAGTAGGGCAAATCGGGAAGTTCAAGGCCTAAACATGTAAAAAATCTTCAAACAATTGTAACTAAGGCAAAATTAAATAAAATTTCAAAAAACATGGAACATTTTTATTGGTTCAAATTAAAGTGAGCATTTAAGCATTTTAGGCATTTTAGTGAAAAATAATACTTAATCCACCTTTAGGTGGATGGCGCCTTCCTCATATTTATACTCATAGTAAATTCATCTTAAATCTCTCAATAATCTGTCTCATTTACTTTATTACTGCTCATAACTTTTGATAAGGTTGCCAGATCTTCAAATTTTCAGGCTCATCAGAAAGGTTTTTAATGGCCCATGATAGTTTTGCGTGAATTATTTTATTTTAAATCATAAAATAAGTATTTTATATCAAACCCCAACTGCCCCTAAGCCCTCCCACGCAGCAATCCTTCTTCAGCGGCACATCGTCGCGTCCTACGTCCTTCGCGTATACGTTCTTATCAGCCGGACCCTTATCAAACCGCAGTCAGCCCGCAGGCAGTCGTTGTCGTCGTCGTCACTGATGTGTAGCGTAAAAATCGCAACCACCCACCACCCCCTGTAAGGACACTCAGCACACCCCATAACTCAACTCCCACTCGTACTGGTATTGGTGAGTTCTACCATGGGCGGAACTCCTCGCAGCGAGTGCCGCCAGGACATGCTCTCTCTTGGGCAAATTGCCTCGCCAGAGCCAGTCCAGCAGTGTGTTTTCTCGCGTTCGGTTGTGTTCTGGGGTTTTCCCTCTCGGGCGGTGTGTGAAAAATTTTCCTCCTTTTTCCAGTTTTTTGGTTATGAGCCATTTTCTCCTTGTTGGAAAAACAGGCTTATTGGAAATTGATTTCGCTTCCCGATTAGAATAGTGCGTCTGAGTGAGTGAGAAATTGAAGAAAAGTTGCCGTAAAAGTGGTTCTGCAAGTTGGTAGTGATTTTCCCCAAGTGAAGGAAAAAGTGGGTGGGAAAATTTATGCAAGCATCCTGCAGAGATTAGCTCGCCCCAGAAAGGGGTCCTCTTCCGGACGGAGTGTGTTTTGGTGTTGGAAATTGTCACCACAACAGGATTCGTTCAATATTTAATGCAAAAGAAAGGCTGGTTTGGGAAAATTTCCTGTAAAGAAAAAAGTTTTCCCCGAGCAGGTGCACCTCCCTGCTTTGCCCAAGGATTAAACGCCACCCCTCGAATGCGCACACCCTCGATTCAGTTGTAGGTTGCTGCTTCATTCACACATCGACTGTCCCTGCATACAACAGAAAAAAAACACGAAAAGGATCTTTTCCACCCAGACGCCCACACAAACAGGAATCGGCAAACAACCAGCCAGCCCTAGGACTAATTAAAGTAGCGCGACCCTTTTTCGTCGGCCAGGAAAAAAAAAACAAGCAAAGTGTGTGGAACGGTTCCATGATTTAAGGTGTGTATAAATCCTTGTTCTTCAAGTTTATCTTTCCTTTTTTTTTGCTGCTGCTGCCACTCATCGTATTTGGTTTTTCTCAATGGGAGACACTCACCGGTGCAAAAAGGAAAAGAACTCAAACGGAGAGCGACACGACTCACCGAGTGCTCGTGCACCCATTCGGAGCAGAGATGCACCTCTCAAATACTACTGAAAACATTGTTTTGCGATTCTGAATGAAGAAAACGTTGTACTAGCATGCTTTTTTTTTAATAATTTCTCTTGTATTAATAATTATCAGCAACTTTTTCACAATTTCAATTTTCTTAACCTTTAAATTATTAAAAAAAAAACAAAATAAATGACTATTTGATTAATATTATATTTAACATTCAATTAGCTGTTGCACATTTTCAAAAAGACGAAAAAAAAATATTTTATGAAATAAATCAATCAGTAAATTTTTTAACTAATACATTTTGACTTGAACGGTGAATTAAAAAAAAAAACAACAAATTTCAAATCAATAAATTTCAAAATACATTGCAGACACGATTATCCTAAGGCCTCGGATGAATTTTACTAAATAATGTATTTTGTAATTTTATAGGCAATCAACAGTTCAAATTAGACTAAAATGAGGTCTATGAATCGAAGTTGCTGTCTAAAATAAGAAAATTAAAAAAAAACAAGATTTTTTATTTATGTGGTTCGATTATTTGAAGCGCGGTACAAACCTTCGGATAATCGAATCAGGACTGACTGAGTTCCTCCCAAAGATGTTTACGTGGTTTCAAAGATCGTCATCTGTGAGTTCTCTTCACTTTTTCTTAACTTTAACATAGACATTTCATAAAAAAAATATCAGAATGGAAAAAAAAATAAAATACGATTAGGTATCTATCAAATCACATGATTTATGGTCGAATATTATTATCTGAAAAACCATCCGATCAGTTAATTTTTTATTCTTAAATTTATTTGTGGTTCCTCAAATATTTGTATCCAAATAATGTTCAGTTCTGATACAATTTTCGTACATCTCTTTTGATTTGGGTTGATTGAAAAGATGAAATCTGTTTTAAATAGAAAAAAATGTAAATTATCCGGATATCCGAAAAATGCATCTCCGGTTTTGAAACCGAAAAGCCTTAGGAGATTTGTCAATTCGCGAATGGTAAACTTATTGATTTATTCGTGTTGCTTATCTCTACTCACATCTCTCAACTCTTAATTAATTTTGAAATCAGTCACCGGGAAGCACGTGATAGATATGGATGTAAATTAATTGGCCCTTTTAAAATGTAAGTTATAATTAATAATATCTGAAAATACCTTTTTTATTGATTGGCTTGAATCGAATTAATTTGCCCTTTTGAAGTGTAAGTGTTTAAAAAAAAATCTGAAAATTATGTTTATGGATGTTTGAGGAAATAACACGAGTTTCACTTTTTAACATTAAAACAATTTAAGATAACGTCATGATTTGAAATCCGGACACTTAGTAGCATAACATTTTTGTTACAGCTGGCACACATTATGTAATAAGTTGGAAATGTAGAAATATCATCAGGATGTAGTATAAACAGTTAGTTTTAAGAGTATGCATGCAAAATATGTCTTTTATAACAATTTTTCATCAGAATTAGAAAATTAAAATGACTTGTACTTCGAATTCCAGACACTCGATTTTGCTTATGAATCGCACAAATTTGGACTGAAATGTTCGTAAATGGCATTCTTTAGATCTGAAATAAGCTGTTGACATCAAAACAATCGATATTTTTTATAAAAATTTGCTTTTAGGAAATTTTAGGAAATCAAAACCTTTACTTTCTGCTTTGCCTTCCCGGTACATCGGTCGCCTATGAAATATTTCAGTGAAATGTTTCGCAGTTTTGGTAAACTTATAATTTTATTTTATTGTTTTGGCATTAACTACATTGAATGCTGACTTGAACGCAAGCTTCAAATTAAAGTTGATGTTAGAATTCATCAAATAACACAGTTTTTATATTCATAATGCAAACTTATATCCAAGGCAGTATCTCAGCAAATTGTGGTCTGATCAACGATGTCGGTAAAAGAAAGTTGTAGAGAGTTTTTCAGCTTTTCAAAAAAAAATTTTTTAAAACGTTTACCTTCCGAAAACAGTGCGGTTTGTTCAAAAAAATCACAAAAATACTTTAGTTTTCCAAATTAATTGATTTTCAGAAGGTTTTCAGGAAGATTTTGAAAAAAAATCAACGGGAGTATAATTTGTTAAAATCGAATGTGTAAATCTGTTCTCCGTCTTCCATTTTTCCCAAACACAGTCCAGACGCCAATATCCGAAGCCTCGATTATCTAATATTTCGATTTTTCGGAGCCTCGATTATCCGAAGGTTATTTTTAAATTTAATAACATTTAACATACAACTCGAATTCTTCGACCAACATTTGAATGATTGATTACCTTAAAAATTCCTAAACTCATTTATTTAAATATTTCATCTCCGCCATTTCGGCCGCCAACTTTAAATCACTTTACAGTAAATAGTTTAGGGGACAAACTTAAGCTCCACAATCAACAATAACAAAACGGAAAACCCCTAAATAACCTTCAACTTCGACAACTGATCAGAAAATCCCTTCTAAAGATAAAAATTTTCGAATATTTTCATAGAACTTTTCTATGGACAACACCCCAATTTGTATGGAGACTTATTGTTTCATCCAAATAAAAAAAACTGGAAAAAGCGAAAAGTCGATATGCAAAAACGTTACTTAATCAAATGAATGTGAGGATGTTGGCACCAACATCCTCACATTCATAAAGTCAATACATTCAGTAAAAATAGCAACATGTTTAACAAATCAACTTTATTACTCATTTCTTTTGATAGGGTTCACAGACTTTAAATATTTCTGGCTCATCGGTAAAGTCTGATAAAAAACCTATCCAACGATAGTTCGCATGGATGATTCAGGCAATATTCACAATATCTGAAATCCGGCATCCAAAAAGTGTATAAATAACACTTAAGTGCTAATAACTTTTGATAGGGTTGTCAATTCTTTGATGTTTTAGGCTCATTTGGAAGGTCTTTCCATTATCTAACTAACAGGTCGCATGAAGGACCCGGACATCATTTTCATTGAAATATCTGAGATGCGGCCTCCAAAAAGTGTATAAATAACACTTAAGTGCTAATAACTTTTGATAGGGTTGTCAGATCTTCAATGTTTTGGACTCATTGGAAAGGTCTTTTTAATACCTTCCTGAAAATGTATAACATGATAGGTTTTCTTGCAAAAACCACCCTTTTTACAATCTTCCGGACATTCGCCAAAATCGTTTTTTTGCATAACTTTTGAAGTACTTAACTAAACTTGCTGATTTTAAATAGAGACCTATGGGACCCAAAGACGGATCGAATGAGACTAATACGGTCAAAATCCGTTTATGCAGTCTCGAGATAATTGAGTGACAATTTTTTGTCCACCCACCTACACACATCCACACAGACATTTGCTCAGAACATAATTCTGGGTCGATATGTATACGTAAAGGTGGGTCTACGAGGTCAAACTAATAAGTTTATTTTTTGAGTGATTTTATAGCCTTTCCTTAGTAAGGTGAGCAAGGCAAAACGTAGAGAATTGCTCAATTGCTAAAATATATTTAAACATTCGATTTACGATGTAAAATGTTCTTATGTGTTATTTACACAATACAAAATAACAATGAAACAAGAGAGCCTTTGAAAAAGCCGCGAGAATGTTGAAAGAACTCAACAGCCCTTGTTTTGTGTTGATCGAACAACTCACACTCAGACTCTCGTTCTCTTTGTCCTCATCTCACATTTTTCACTCACTCTCGCTCTCGCTCTCGTCTCTCTTTTTCGTTCACGCTCCCCCGCTCTCTCCCGTGTCAAATTTATGTTGTGCTTGTGGAAACTCGTGGTTTGATTTCTGTTTATTTTCATGCCCCACTGGGTGGTTCGAGGGGGGAAGGGGGCAGTGGATTTTCCATACACAAGCCACCCCCAGCCCGAGCCGAGTGCAGTCACAGTCAGTGTGGTGCGGTTGGTTTCCTGTGTTGATACAAAAACAGAGGCACGGTGGAAGTCAGTGTCTTGCGAACCTTCGTGGTGAACGGACACTAGAGCTGCGGTATTTTTTACTACCTAAGCTCAGAGTTATTTCAAACAAAATTCACAGTCTTTTTAAAGACTACCTGAGTTACTTTCCAAAATTCTAAACAGTCTTTTCAAGACTAACCCCACCTGAAATTTTGTTGTATTTTACAAACGAAGCCATCTTTTAAAGAGAACTTTGCTTGCAAAATGCGTCAAAACAAAGGTAAACGCAAATCTTCTGAAGATTTGGTCGTTACGTCGGTGAAGCGTTTGAACGCTAAATCGGCTAACGGAAGCAGAAAAAGAAAACAGCCTCATCCGAGGTCTGATTCTGATTCTGAAAGTGAGGTCAATCCTCCAATTCCATTGGCAAATAGTTTCGGTGTTTTATCCGAAACTGTTGACAAGGATCCTTCTCCTCGTACTGAGCCTTCTGCCGTCGAGAAACGAGTAAAGGCTCCGCCAATTGTAGTGACTTCCGTCTCCGATTTGGCCAGCTTTCGAACGCAACTGAAGAATTGCAAGGAAACTTGCAATTTGAAGGTTTCGTTCCAGCTTGGTCGAAGAGGAGAATGTCGCTTGTTGACGGAATCTTTACAAGATCACCAAACTTTTGTTGGTTATTTGAAAAACCACAAACACAATTTCTACACGTATGAGACCAAGAATGCTCGTCCATTCAAGGCGGTCCTAAAGGTCTCTCCAACGACTTGTCGGTGGATGAGATCAAAAACGAACTTAAGGTGTTGCTTGGCTTTGCCCCATCCCAAGTAATACCAATGAAGAAAAAATCAAACGGGAATATTTCTCGCTTTGGTTTGACTTCACAATTTTATCTGATTCATTTCAACAGAAATGAAATCAACAATTTGAAACTTTTGGACAAAGTACAGTTTTTGTTCCATGTACGGGTAAAGTGGGAGCATTTTAAGAAACATGGCGGTAATGGCCAGAATCTGACCCAGTGCCGGCGTTGCCAGGCATTCGGTCACGGTACTGATCATTGCGCCATGATTCCAAAATGCATGGTTTGCGGGGATTCTTCTCACGACAAGGACAATTGTCCCGTGAAAGAAGTCACCCAATTTAAATGTGCAAATTGTGGTGGAAATCACAAATCAAATTTCTGGGATTGCCCCATCAGAAAAAAGGTTTTGGATTCTCGTGCTAAGCATCAGCCGAAAACCAAACCGAAATTTTCTCAAAGTCAGGTTGTACCTGCATCTTTAAATCAAACGTTCGTGCTGTCTCACTCGAACAATACCCCTACCATGGAAAAGTTAGGTAACACTAATGGTATTTCTTATGCCAACGTCGTTTCGGGTTCGGGTTCATCCACGAATTTTAAATCCTCTACCAATTTTCAAATTGGGCAGGTACCTCAAATTTCATTTGAAAATTTTTCTGCTGGCAACGCTTTGGGATCTTCTGATCTCGGCGATGTTACGTTTGAAAAAATGACTTTTTTGCAAAACTCACTGTTTGGTTTGATTCAAACAATGAGTAATGCTACATCCATGATGGAAGCTATCCAGATTGGATTAAAATTTGCGAATGATGTTGTTCTTACCTTGAAGTTTAATCATGGATCTAAGTAATTCCATCAATATTATGAATTTTAATGCTCGCTCTTTAAAAGCGAAAGAAAATGAATTTTTCAACTTTTTACGAGTTCATAACGTGCATGTTGCTGTTATAACCGAAACATTTTTAAAAACTGGCACTTATTTGAAAAGTGATCCAGATTATAAAGTTATAACCAATAACAGAATGAATCGAAATGGCGGTGGAGTTGCAATAGTTATCCACCGTAGTATGACTTATAGCACGTTACGTGACTTTAAGTTAAAAGTTATTGAAAGTTTGGGCATTGAACTTGAAACTTCTTTTGGGAAAATTATGATTGCAGCTGCATATTTGCCTTTCCAATGCACTGGGGAAAATAAAAATTATTTCAAAGGGGATTTGAATAAACTTACTCGGCATAGATCTCGATTTTTGATCATCGGTGATTTTAATGCCAAACACCAATCTTGGAATAATTCAAAAGTAAATTCCAATGGTAAAATTCTATTCAGAGATTGCACTTCTGGTCTTTATTCGGTTTTATACCCGAATGGGCCAACTTGCTTTTCTTCTGTTAGAAATCCATCAACAATTGATTTGGTTTTGACAAATCAAAGTCAGTATTGTGGTCCTTTAGTGACTCATGCTGATTTTGATTCTGATCATCTTCCAGTAACTTTTTCACTTTCTCATGAAGCAGTTACCAGACCCAATAGTTCTGTGTTTAATTACCACAAAGCTAATTGGGACAGGTATCAGCATCATATTGAGAATAATTTAAATCATGATTTTGTTTTAGAAACCAAAGCTGATATTGATTCAGCCTTGGAATCTTTAACTAATGCAATTTTGGATGCTAGGAATATTGCTATTCCTAAAGTCCAAGTCAAATTTGATTCTCCCATTATTGATGACGATCTTCAGCTTCTGATTCGTCTGAAAATGTTCGCCGAAGACAGTATCAACGTTCTCGTGATCCTGCACTGAAGCGAATTCAAAAGATTTGCAAAAGGTTATTGACCACAGATTCACTCTCCTGCGAAATGAAAAGTTCGCAAGAGATGTCGAACAAATTAAACCTTATTCCAAACCTTTTTGGAAACTTTCAAAGGTTCTTAAGAAACCTCAAAACCAATCCCTTCTTTAAAAGATGGTGATAATATTCTATTAACTAATGGGGAGAAAGCTCAAAAACTTGCTCAGCAGTTTGAGAGTGCTCATAATTTCAACTTAAATGTTTTGAGTCCTATTGAAAATCAAATTTCAATAGAATTTCAGAATATTGTTGAACAAGAATTTTCATCAGATGAAGTTTTTAATACGGATCTGAATGAAATAAAATCTATTATCAAAAAATTTAAAAATATGAAAGCCCCTGGTGAGGATGGCATTTTTTACATTTTAATTAAAAAATTACCTGAAGCAACTTTAAGTAGCTTGGTCAAAATTTGCAACAAATGTTTTGATTTGGCATATTTTCCCAGTAGTTGGAAAAATGCCAAAGTAGTTCCGATTTTGAAACCGGATAAAAATCCTGCCGAAGCTTCAAGCTATCGGCCCATTAGTTTGCTTTCATCTATTAGTAAATTATTCGAAAGAATAATTCTTAATAGAATGATGACGCACATTAATGAAAATTCAATTTTCGCTGATGAGCAGTTTGGATTTCGCCTTGGGCATTCAACTACTCATCAGTTGTTGAGAGTTTCAAATTTAATTCGAAGCAACAAATCTGAGGGCTATTCTACTGGCGCTGCTCTTCTAGACATAGAAAAAGCATTTGACAGTGTTTGGCATAAAGGTTTGATTGCGAAATTAAAAAGGTTTAATTTTCCGATTTATATCGTGAAAATTATTCAAAATTATTTGACGGATCGTACTCTGCAGGTATGTTATCAGAACAGCAAATCTGATCAACTACCTGTACGTGCCGGCGTCCCTCAAGGAAGCATTTTGGGTCCAATTTTATACAATATTTTTACTTCTGACTTGCCTGATTTGCCCCAGGATGTCAGAAATCACTTTTTGCTGATGATACAAGCATCTCCGCCAAAGGTAGAAGCCTTCGTGTCATCACAAGAAGATTACAAAAAAGCTTGGATATTTTCAATTCTTATTTGAAAGAATGGAAAATTACTCCAAATGCTGCAAAAACTCAACTTATTATTTTCCCTCACAAACCAAGGGCTGATTTTCTGAAACCAAAAAGTCATCACATTATAAAGATGAATGAGGTAAATTTAAAGTGGGAGGATCAAGTGAAATATCTTGGACTTGCTTTTGACAAAACCTTACTTACAAGGATCACATTGAAAGTATCCAGGTTAAATGTAACAAATATATTAAATGTTTGTATCCACTTATAAACAGGAATTCTAGACTTTGTCTCAAGAATAAACTGTTAATTTATAAACAAATTTTCAGACCTGCCATGCTTTATGCTGTGCCGATCTGGACAAGCTGTTGCTTAACCAGGAAGAAAAAACTTCAGAGGATTCAGAACAAAATTCTGAAAATGATTCTGAAACTTCCTCCCTGGTTCAGCACCAGTGAACTTCATCAATTAGCCGAAGTTGACACTTTGGATGTTATGTCCAATAAGATAATTGATGCATTTCGACAAAAATCATTGCAGTCTTCAGCTGCATTGATCCGCTCTTTATATAGTTTATAAGTTAGTTTTAAGGTATCCCTTTTCCCTTTTGTACATGTAGGACCTCCTACATTTGAAATCACTGAATAGCGAAAGCTACAATATTTCATGAATAAATGAAAGTTGCTAGTATTTAAAATTGAGGTGAAAAGTCATCGATTGTGATTGGACACTCAATAATATTTTAACTGAATGAATGTACATGGAAAAGAAAAACTGAATAAATATAAATTTAAAAAAAAAAAAAAAAAAGAGGCACGGTGGAAACTTTAAGCTTTACGACACGGACGGAAATTGAAAATCTACTGGCTGCCCTGGACGGGGGTCTTGGGGGTGAATCAAGTGGAAATGAAACTTTTGTTTGTAACTGCGGAAGGAATTCGGCACGTTTTGGTGATAAAAGTGCACCTTTTTTGGTACCTCTCAGCAGCAACAGGGGATTTTAAGTTGTAATTGTTGGCAGACTTTGTAAATTATTATGTTTGTGAAGGGACCTTATGAAATTGATTTAAAAATTGTTTACAGTATTTTCATCGTAGATCATGAAAATCTATGTCAAGATAACACGAGATTTCAATATTGTAAACAAATTTGGAACATCTAAGAATAGTTTGTTTATAAATCACTAATGAAATTCAATGTAAAATTTGAAATTGAAATACCAGGAGCAAATAAAGGAATTTTATTATAGTAACAAAATTATTCAACTCCAGGTAACTAACCTGAAATAAAAAAGAAGTACAAAATTCCTTTATTCTAGGAATTTTGCCTCCTTTCCTTATTTCGTAGAAAGAAGCTTAAAAACACTTTATGGCATGCACTTTTGCACCTGCTCATGGTCAAGTCCGTGAAAGCAAACTTTTTCTGTACTGGCTATAATCGGATTAAATAACTTTCTCTGAGCTCAAATTTGCATCATTCAAAGTTATTAGTTATACTTTTCTCGATCCATAGAACAACAAACTAAAAAAAATCGCCCATAATCCTTTTCCCGTTCTCCCAAGTGGCAATCAGTGCCCAAATCCCATTAGGTTCTACACTGCCCGGGCCAGTCTGCGATATGGTCACATCAAAATTCCAGCCATGAATGAGACCCGGCCACCATTCTACACTGTAAACAGCAATCAGTGAGAAAGTGCATCTCCTTTTTCTTTTTTCGTCTTCTGAAAAAAAAACAGCAGGATACGGAAGTGGAACTTGCGCTGAAATTTAAATTTATCTTGCATCGTGCCTTGGCTTGCACCAAGGATCAAGGATACTTTCTTTAACGAGATTCGGTGGGGTGAAGCTTCTGTAGACTGCTTTTTATGTTGCATTTCTTTATTCTATGTTGTTTCTTTTATTATTCCTCCGGATTGTCCAGTGTTTGCTACATGCTTGCATCCAAATTTACTTCTGTTTGCAATGGAAATTTATTTAGTTATGGAGAACATATTTCGCTTAACAAACTGTAACCCGAAACGTTTACGACCCTAACGTTTACCCCCGTCTGGACCATTTTATAAAAAAAAATCAACTCTCGCACTACTAAATGAGCAATTTAGCTCAAATCGTCCCTTAAGCCACCCCCACGAAACCGAATACTTATGAAACATGATTCATGCGCCCCCTCAAGTGGCCAACAATTAATTGTTTTATGAAGCCAGAAAGCCAGAAACCCCTCCGTGGAACCGGTTCCACTGGGGTCACATCGGGGGATCTGTTGTTGAACAGAATCCCTTCTGAAGCGAGAGAGAAAAAAATAAAACATTATTTCCCGGCAGGACACGGCAATAACAGAAAACGTTCCTCATCCCTCGAGAGGGTGGCGTCCCTAAACTTTACTCATATCGAACGGGGGAATGCCAGTTGAGAGAGTTTTGAAAAATAGAAAATTAAAAAAAAAAAAGAGGAAACAACTGTACAAAATGATTGCATTTCTCCCCCGGTTTTTAAAATTAATAGCTTTCTGCCCAGCGGGAGGCGAGTTCAAGCGGGGAGGTAATTTTGGTCTAGTTTTCAATGTGGAAATTCTTTTCAATTGAATTGCCTTTCTTAAAATTTGCTGCGTTGAATCAACAATTTATCAACCCGCTTATATTCAATGCTTGCTTTCCTCATATTTAGAACTTGTGAACAAAGTTGGAAATCTAGTATTCGGGTAATTCTCCGCCAACTCACACGAAGTCGGAAAAAAGTTGCATCGACAAAACTTCGATTTCCGTGAAACCTTGCTCGAAGGGGTAATTTTGGTCCCTGATAACGAATCCGAGGTCCAGGTTACTTTACTACACTGAAAAATATGATGTTATGAGCGAATTACGCTTATATCTGTAAGCCCATACAATCCAATTGAGCCCATACATCCAATTGAAATGTGGTCAAAGACAATCTTATGGGAAATTGGACGAGCTTTCCGGTAAAAATATTTACGACTGAAAAATCAAGTCTGTCATATAGAAATTGCCAAAAAACATCAAAAAACATATTTTTTCAACATTTTTATTTTTAAAACCGCTGTAACTTCACAAGGATTGGACTTAGAACAATGCACAATGGTCCAGATCGCAAAATTAAGTGGAAAATGGATTTTCCGGAAAATTGTTAAGTTTTGGAGTTTTGGTGTCTTCAGAAGACTTGTTGCATATGGAAAGGAGCAGCTTTTGGTTTGGTTGAAAATTAGGGTGGTTCACGATTAGGGGGATTTTGAAAATCTAACTTTACAGGAATATTTTTGGGAATTTTTTCGTCTTCTAGAAAGTTGATGGGCTTGCCAATCCAAGCAACTTTGTCGAAGACACCAAAATTTTATCTCGTAATCTACGCCTTCTACGACCAAATTTATAGAAAGCATCTGAGCAAACCTTAAAAAGTCAGTTTTTTTAACGTGGCAGGGGTTAGTTTTAGAGAAAAGTGGTATTCGGGGCGCTTTTAGAGCTCTAAAAAACAAACATTTTTATTATCTGACAAGTCAATTTGGACTTAAGGGTCAAAAGTTACAGCGATTTTAAGGTAAAAAAGATGCAAATTTAAAACTTAAATATCTCGAAAAGGCGCAAGCCAAATTTTAAGCACCAGGTTGCATTTGAAAGAGGATATCCAGCACTACAAACGCTGAAAAAATCTCAGGGGTGTTTTTCTTTAAACTCGAGATATCTTCATTTGAAAAAGTCTAATTTTCAAGGGAAAACCTTATGGGACCACCCTAACGAATTTCGAAAATTGTCCGATTATATGTTTTTCCATGTAATTTTGCCCACTGAATCTGAATCTGCCCTCCGAATTGACCCAAAGTGTCGAAAAATCGATTTTTGGTCATATTTTGGGTTTCTATGTAAAATTATCATTTAAACCCAAAATAACAATTTTTTGACACTTTGGGTCAATTCTGAGGGCAGATTCAGATTCAGCAGGCAAAATTACATGGAAAAACATATATTTGGACAATTTTCGAAATTCGTTAGGGTGATCCCATAAGGTTTTCCCTTGAAAATTAGACTTTTTCAAATGAAGATATCTCGAGTTTGAAGAAAAACACCCCTGAGATTTTTTCAGCGTTTGTAGTGCTGGATATCCTCTTTCAAATGCAACCTGGTGCTTAAAATTTGGCTTGCGCCTTTTCGAGATATTTAAGTTTTAAATTTGCATCTTTTTTACCTTAAAATTGCTGTAACTTTTGACCCTTAAGTCCAAATTGACTTGTCAGATAATAAAAATGTTTATTTTTAGAGCTCTAAAAGCGCCCCGAATACAATTTTTCTCTAAAACTTAACGAAAAAATTCTCAAAAATATTCCTGTGAAGTTAGATTTTCAAAATCACCCTAATCGTGATCCACCCTAATTTTCAACCAAACCAAAAGCTGCCCCTTTCCATATGCAACAACTCTTCTGAAGACACCAAAGCTCCAAAACGTAACAATATTTCGGAAAATCCATTTTCCACTTAATTTTGAGATCTGGACCACTGTGCAATGGTCAATATGGAGACTTTTATGTAAAACAAGCCTTACCCGCTAAACTTCGTCTTGTCTTTTTTTTTATTTCTCGATGTTTTTAACTTGCTTGCTTATTCAGCCTCCTGTGATCAAAATTTTATTTCACGTAACATTTCCCATACAATCTACCGATGCTCCGGAATCGTTTCCAGAGTGGCCAAAGTGTCAATTAGTTAACGTATAAACCTTCCTTGGGCTTATACGAACCCAACGCAACAAATAGCACCTCGATCCGACGCTCCGTATTGAACTGATTCGCGTTCGAACAAAACCGTCGAAATTTTTTATATATATAGATTGTCTGGAGAATCGACTCTCGTGTTCGATATTTGAAAATTTTGACGTTTAGAGCACTTTTGAAAAAAACAGTTTCAGTAAATGATTTTTGTATTTTTTTAGATGAGTTGCTCCATCCTGCATTTTTCGTGAGTCTTTTTGTAACATCTTAGGCTATTTTCACAAAAATGTTGAGCGAAAAAAAAACGTGGGCTCACCTTTAAATTTCACTTTTAAAATTAAAAATCAAAAAATCTCATAAAAGTGGAGTGTTTTTTTCTTTCAGTGTATTTTTTTCGGAAAGCCTGTCAAATTTCCTACAAGTTTGTCTTTGACCACTTTTTGATACGATGCAACGGCTTCGAGATACAGCAATATTTAAATTACGAAAAACAAAAATATTGAAAACACTTACGCCCTTCTCAAATGTCATTATCGAGTGTAACTGGCTCCATAGGATAACATGTCTACAAAGTTTCATTGAAATCTGAGAGGGTTGATAAAAAAGTACCTAAAAAATTCCTGTTTTGGGCTGGAATTGCTTTTAGACAAAAACAGAACAAACAATTAATACACTGATTTCCAAATTTGTTGTTTGAGTAGTAGTAGTAGATTTCCAAATTTGTTGCTCTAAAATCTCTTGTACCTATTCAGACTGTAGTTCCGATTTCTCCCCAGATGCCGGAAGTAACCTAAAGATAATTTGTTAAATATGTTTTATATGAAACATGAAATTCTAAATCTTTCTAAAATTTTAAATTGACTGGTACATATTATTTGTTGTCGCTTCTTTTTTCTACCAGGCATTCAAGCTTTTCAACTCATGTCATACAAATAAATAAAATAAATATATTTATAAAAGACTTATTTAATTTGAATCACATTGAATAAAAAATTGGGGTTTATTTCAAATCCAAAGAACAACAAAGAATAAAAAATAATATTTTCTTTTAAGGTTGGTACAAATATTTTAAAATGTTTTTGCAACCAAAAAAAACAAAAAATAATCACATAACTTCAAAATTTCAATGGAAGTTCACGTGCAATAGCTGTCAATTTTAAATGCATTCCCCTGCGTTTAGAATCATTTTTAGCATGTATGTAACTGTTTATTTTTTTTTATTCGCTTTTTAATTTTCGATGTACAATACCGCATAAAGCTTTTTTTTCGCTGAAATTTTTAGTTTCGTCAAATCTTACATTTTGAAAACTAATTATTTGAAAACAACTATAGCTATGGCTTGTTATTTTATTTTTTATATATTTTTATTTTTTTGACTCTTCCCCTTGATCCCGGCCAGAGCCGAAAGACAAAAACTTTTAGAAATATTTGCATCGCCCTAAGCTATCTTAAAACTGCTATCTTTGTTCAAATTGAAGTGTAGTTTATCACCAATTAACAGTATTGAGCTAATTCTATGAATTCAAGAGTTTTTGTAAATATTGCTCGGTTTGTTCTAGAGGTCGTATCGAGGTGCTCCGATTTGGATGAAACTTCCAGCGTTTGTTTGTCTATAACGTGAAATTTTCCGAGGATTCCAAATATGTCAAAATTGAGACCAAAATATACCGCTATGGAATCCTACAAGGCAAAAACTAACGTTGTAAAATGTTTGTTATAGAAAAATCAAAAAACTATGAGAAAAACTGCGATTGGCCAAAAAGTTAATACCGTGAAATTCCCTAACTTTTGACCTATAATAGTATGGGTGTTGGAGGCTGTTGCTGAAAGATATTAAGGTTTAAAAAAACAAATTTTAACGGTAATTTGTAAAAGCTATGAGAAAAAGTCAAACCAATCCTGGATGTCTATTGCTCATTTTGAAGTGCTTCAAAAGACCTTTCGAATGCATCTAAGAGTTGGAATTGATTAAGTTTTACTCAAACGCGAGCAATTTTAAGATTTTTTAGGTTTTTTGGACCTTAAACTTCAAAGCCCGTTTTACCCCACTTCCCTTTGTCGTAGAGGGCTCATATTTGGCATGAGTTCATCTCATGTATAGTCAAACAAACGGAAAATTTCCGGGATTCTAAAAATATTTTTGCCGCTTTGTAAATGAGGGCCCGATACTCTTCATGGGTTATGGGAAAAATTTACTTAACTTTACATCTAATTTTTGGGTAAAAATTGAGTTAAACGAATTTGGATCACAACAATGTCCGCGGATCATCAAATGTTTTTTTTGCGTTTATGTGATTCATTTTTCATACCTTATTTTTTCTCAAATCCACCCATTACGTTTCAGAACACTGACAAAGTGATGAACCTTTCGACCGGCACAACATAAATTTCCGCACCATTCAATGCCATAAATCCTTCCCCCGAAACCTCCATACTTCTGGAATCATCCTCCTTTTGCAACTCATCTCAACACTTGCCAGAGAGAGAGCGCCTCGGAACTGACACTGCCTCATATCATCGTCGTCGGCACCAGTTCGGCGTCTTGGCCTATCAGTTTCATTTTCATCATCGCATCTTTAAGCCCTTGCCGGGGAGGTTTTCCCTCGATATCTGCTGCCAGACACGTGCCTCTGTTGCGCCCAAGGGGCCGTTTTTGGCCCCGACACTGATGGCCGTGACTACGCTGAGACGTTCGGGATAGCGGACGCATTACGGATCAAACGGGGATTCTTTTAATGGTTTCAACCCTTGAAGATATTGGAATGAAATGATTACAAAAATATTCAAAGTGATGGGCATTCCAGGGTTAAGGACGTCCAGTGATGCACGAAAATGGGGATGCGGGGGTGAAAATCTGTGACAAACGAATAATGGGCGATATGTTTAGGGTTCGTTTGGAAGGGTTATTTCGATACTCTGCTGCGTAGGTTTCCACCCTCTTTTTGATAAGCAAATCCGTAGCAGAAGAGGAAAACTGTTAAAGTTGGATATGTTATTAGATGTATTACCACATCTGCAACATATGCTGCGTGAACTTTCAGTAAAAGGGGTTGCAAAAAGTATCAACTTGGGGACAATTTAGCAAATTTTAAAATTTACTCTTTAAATCGTCACCCTTGCTGAAAGTTAGCGTCAATCCTTAATTACCACATTTTTAAAATTCGTCATTTTTCAAAACATCCCCTCCATTAAATCCACTCGCAAAACTCTTCACAAGAATTAATTTGAACATCAAGTGCTGGCGCAAACACGCTGACGCTTTCCCCCCCATTTTGGTTCGAGTTGTTTGCACGTAGAATCCTTGCCTCATTTTCCACCCTCGCGATTTTGCGCCACAAGGATCCCTCACCTCTTCCGAAAGAACAACTCATTGTTCCGAGTCGAGAGCCGTTGTTTGCCGAGTGCGTAGCGCAATTGTTGTAGATATTCTTCCACCACCACTGCTGCTGTTGAATGCTGTTGGATTTTCATCTGATGTTTGATTTATAGCCAGCGAAAAGGTTGTCATCGTGACAACCAGACTGAAAGCCAACAGGACAAGCAAAGAGCAGGACTTTAGAGCGTGGTTTAACGGGGAAGTCCCCTTCAAAACTGGCATAAGCCAGACAATGCGATGTTGCATTTTCCACCAGTTGGATGGACGGACGATGTTGTTTGGGTTGTTTTGCTTGTAGAACTGTCTGGGAGTCAGTTGAAGTGGGTCCTTGAGTTTTTAGCTTTTTTTACTTCTAGAATAAACTAAATATATTTTTATTAAAATTTTAGCTGTTAGCTCAACTGTACAAACTTCTAGAAACTATGCACATTTTGAATGGTCCCTCTTTAAAATTGTTGTTCATTTCAACCCTTCCACGTTCGAACGAAAATTAATTCCACCCTTAACCAATGCAGTGCTAATGCCATTTCCTGGGCCATTAAAAGAGTACTTGTTCCGGATTCACAACCCAGACTAACTGTGCCCACAACAGCAGCAGCATCAGGTCTGCACCTAATATGATAAGCCACAGACAGACAATTTTATAACCGCACATATTCGCTTATACGGGAACCCCGTTCGGACAGTGCCCAAAAATTACTCCCCCACATATTTTTGGCCGGACTTCGACTTGGTAAATGTCCATTACGCCACTCGAGATAATTCCGTTCCTATTTTGGAAGCCTGCATGAGTGGTTCCTTAATGATTTCCCGCATTTTAGGAAAATCCTTTTTTTTGGAACATAAAATTGCTTTTTGTAACACAGATAGCCGTAACTGGGAAACAATATCTCGTAAATAATTGATCGTGACTTCTTCTGATAATCATAAAGCATCAAATTAGATTTCAAAAAACACTCCATCCGTTATGCACCCTCGGCTTTTTTCCGCTACCAGCACCGATTCTCTGATGTACGATTCCGATAGCGCTCTAATAAGCATGGCTGAATGTGTGTTGAAATTCATCAGAGGCTTGAATAATTCATAAACTTGGTTGGATATCTAGATCCAGCAACAACAAAGTAGGGCCGGGACTTGGGAGCTACCACACTCACACACGCGCGCGCGGAAGGGCTTTCCGAATTCATTATAAAAGTGACATCAACGACAACATTATGCGAAGCCGGCTTAAGGGGGAAGAGGAGAAGGAGTTGGTGGAACACATCATAAGACATTTAATCACCGGTAGGGCACATATGCTGAGGGGCGAAATGAGGAGCAGACAGCATCCTTGAGCCATGGAAGATATGGAATAGATTATTACACTGGCTTACAAAAAAAAAAACAATTTTCTTTGAGCGAGTTTTTTTTCTGTAAAAGATCAAATAACAGCAATTTTTCAAACAATGATTAATATTGGTCATTCTATTTCGAGTGTAATCCCTTCATGAAAAACTAACTTAATCCATCTATGTGGTGTGGACCACACAACTCTATCGAAAGGACATCAATATTACCTAACTGGTCATAACTTGAGATATGAGTCGATTTCTGGTCACTTGTTACAATTCGAATATGACACATTTTTATGCATAATTTTTAAACTACTTATTGAGACTTCAAACCATTTTTAAACACGATCTATGGAACCCAAAACCAGATCGAATGCTACCGATTTGGGTCAGCTAGTGCCGAGAAACTTGAGCTTAGCTTAGCTTGGTTGACCGTACTCTAGCCGAGCATAAAGCTCGCAAAAGATAGGTTGGTGCCGATAAAGAAAATAAATGCGCCAGGAAGCTAGTGCCGAGAAACTTGAGCTAGTCATAAAAACACACACATGCGCAAAAACAATTATTCAGTTTTCGATTCTGAGACGATATTCTTTACTTTTAAAAGAGATCACACATGTTAAAATTGACCCGGGAAATTTATTGTAAAACAAAATAATAACCGAAAAAAATCTTGAAGAAATTCAGTGAAACATTGTTTGCATACATTTGAAATACGCACAGTGCTCCCGAAGGTAAACAAAAAAATATTTAAGGCGTAAAGGATTTTTGTCGAAAGCTTCGATCCATCGTCTTTTTCAATAAATATGATTCTTAAAATATGGCATTCGTAAAATTTTGTTTTTTGAGTTTTAGTATTTTAGATTTTTTATTAAGTTTGTTTTAAATGTAACAATTGTTTAGAAAAATCCTACCATTTAAAACATGTATTTTTTTTTAATCTGCTCTGTTAGTTTAAAGGTATTCCATTTTTAATACGAGCAAAATTTTTTTGAGGTTTATATCCCAAAGTAGAGAAGGTGGGCAAAATAATAAAAAAAAAATTATAAAATTTAAATGGCAAGCAATGGTCCGATTTTAAGGGGGGCAGCATCTCAGTATTTATAGGGTGTTAAAAATTGTTTTTATTTTCAAGAATTTCAGTTTTCATAATATTGGTAATTTCTTTTAACCAATGCATTTTTAAAAGAACTTAAATTTGTTGAAAAAATTCAATAAATGAATATTTTGATATATTTTGGTATACCCCGTCTAGAATTTTTTCTCGAAGTTTTTTGTATTTTTTTTATTCAGCTCAAGTTTTGTAGGACCAAAGTATCCATTTTATGAAATTGATTCACCCATTAACGGCTCCATACAATTGTTGCAGCTGTCCATTAGAGTGACAATAAAAAATCGACCTCAGGGATACCCTCCGATTTGATTCCGGCAAAAAAGTAACAACGAAAGTTTTGAGCGAAATTAGTTAAGGTTTAAGGATCGCGATAGATCGTTAAAGTTGATGAAAAAAATCATTTCTTATAAAACGTCTTCTTTAAATCGCTAATACCTCGTTGGGTTTAATTCGGATCGTTTTGCGGTCTTAAACAAAGTTTTTTGTCATATAATTTTACATAAGAATCTCACACAAGAGAATCAGCTTTGCGATTTTCAAAAAGAAGTAATAAAGTAAACTTCTGAAAAAAATTCGAAAGGTTCAGAAAATTTCCAACCTTTAATCTCAGACAAAATCATAGCAAATTTTCTGAACCTTTCGAATAAAAAGAAAGGTTTAGAATTGGACAAATACTGGTGGAAAAATTGAAAAACTGTCAAAATCATACTTTATGTAGCCACACCTTGCAACGGTGCACTTTGTAAATTTTTTAGTATGTTCTTTTGGGTTGCCAAATTGATTTTTCATTTAAAAGTGACACGAAATATAATTTATTAAGATTTCTATTTTTCTAAAAATACAATTAAAAAAATCATAGTTTTGCGGCAAAATTGTTGACAGTATGAAAAATCATTTTTCTTTGCGAAAAAAATATTTCAAAATCGAAAAAAGCGTTTACCAATATTTTCCCAAATGGCGAAAAAAATATTTCAAAATCGAAAAAAAGCGTTTACCAATATTTTCCCAAATGGTCCTCATCGATACCTACAATTTGCCGAAGATATCAAAATATCGGAAAATTCCAAAAGATACAGATATTCGAAAATTTACGTACTATTTTATATGAACAGCTGTCAAAATGGTATGGTACCTTCTATGGACGAACCAATAACAAACAATGGCCTTTTTAGTCATAGGTAAGACCCCGAAAGTTTTAGCCAAATCAAAATATTCAAAAAAAAATAAAAATATTACATCTAGGAAGTGGTACATATTTTATGTCAGAAAAAATGTGTAATTTTACCACTATTCTGATGTAGTGTCACTTTTTTAGACTAAATTGAGGTAAAATTACATCATAAAAGAAGTAATATCCAACCTTCCAAATTTACACAATTTTTTTACTGTGTAGAGAATTGCTCCGCTAAGGGTTCGGGTCTGAGGTTTGTGACAGCTCATGTTAAAGATATAGGAAAAGTGCGTGACAGGGGGATGGAGGAGGGGGGTCTGAAATCCCCTTAAATCTCTGGACGTAATATTGGAACAAACCCTAACAAAATACCAGCGCGCTTACTAACTAAACAGGTTGAGTGGAATACCAACAGAGTGAATAGGGGAAGGTGGGGCAAGACGACCATATGGGGCAAGAGGAACAATTGCTCGTAAGGCCGTAATTTTTACAATTTTTATTATTTCCAGTATGAGGAATTGTTGCTAGCAATGCAATTAGCTGATTCTACTACCACATAACCGCCAAAACGACGTAAACGCCACGGGGCATAAGATTGAATGAAGTTTTTTTCAAAACCTTTGTTTCCTTATAATATTTGGAAAGTACAAAATAAGGCTTAGGGTTCGTTTTAAGGCTCATTTTTTCAAAATGCTATTTTTCCTAGATCAGTAGTGTCCCTACCAATGACTTGCACGTATTATAAAGTATGATTTATGTTTTGGTTATTTTTGTAGAGAGCTTTTAAAAAATCATGTTTAGGTGGGGCAAGTGTACCATATGGATTTTTAGTATGGAAAAAAATACGAATTGCTGCAGCAACATATTTTATTGTGAAAAAAATACATAAAAGTTCTTAAAAACTGATAAACAACTGTTTAAAAAATAGTCCATACACGATATAATAATATCATGAAAATTTACTATTTTATCATCTAAGTAATATTTTTTTTTCGTAAAAAAGGTAAAATTTCTAGTAAAATATTATTTTTTAATCTAAAAATGAAAGAAACGTTTCAAATACATCCTAATCTGATGTATCTAAGTGATAATAGTTCAAATGTCAGTAAATTTGTATGTTTTTTCATGCATTGTTCCTCTTGCCCCAGCGGGTTGTTCGTCTTGCCCCACTAGTTGAGTAGAACGTACGAAAAATCAAAAATTTCAAAATCAATTTTTTACATTAAAAAACAGATTTTTTTTAAAACTTGTTCTATCAAAGTCTCAGTCAAGACCTGGAATAAGATGATTTTAAAAAATCCGACAGATTTTTTAACGTTTTTAATGGGTTATAACGAGCATTTCCTTAACTTGTTACACTTGCCCCACTTTCCCCTATTCAGAATCGACAAACGGTAGAACTAAAACAATGCAGATCAGTTTTGCTTTTTTAATAATGACTTTTTGCTCAGATACATTTATTTTAGTGAACTATAAATGGCTGATTTTCGAAATTTATAAGGCGTCATCCATAAATTACGTACGCTCTTAGGGGAAGGGGGGTACCGTAGGTGTGACAAGATGTGACGAAGGGGCGAGGGGGGGGGGTGTGAAACTGTGACGTCACGCTAGGTTTTATTATGATTGCATAATATTAATTCGAAATGTACACAATTAAATTAAATTCTCTTTTCTAAAATTGTTTGCTTACCACTCTTTAGAAGTATCACATTATAATTGATTATATAGCAGCATTTTTTTTATTCAGCTTCAACTTCAACATTTTGCAAATTCTTGCTTGATAAAAATAAATGATTTATAAGCAGGGTGTTCATGAGAAAACTGCTATTAATGGTTTGATCCAATAAGTTGCTCTAATAAAAGCTTTGAAAAACAGTTTTCAAGATTTTTTAATACTTGAATGTTATACAAGGTCTTCTAGTTTTTAAAAGATACCAAACTGTATTTTCATATCGCAATGTTTATTCTAAAAAATTAATAATTTGGCAGCTAATTATTTTTTTCATATTAAAATTGGCAAAAATACCAAAATTATGCGAGTTTAAAGAAAACAAAACTATAAAAATCCCATCAAAACCAGGAGGGGTCTGGCAAAATGTGACGTACTTTTTTAAGGAGGGGATGGGGGGGGGGTCAAACTTGCGTGACAAAGTGTGACATACCCAAGTAACATTTTCCAGGAGTACTACAAGAGCTCTTCAAGATAGCTACAGCATAGCAGTTTGGACCGCGGTAGGATAAAATTCTCTTCGAAACTTCTTCAGGAGTTTGGAAGAGTACATGAAGAGAGTTTTATCCTACCGCGGTCCAAACTGCTATGTTGTAGCTTTCTTGAAGAGCTCTTGTAGAACTCCTGAAAAAAAAATTACTTGGTTAGGGGGGAGGGGGGTTAATTTTGGCCGATTTTTGCGTGACATACTTTATGGATGACGCCTAATGAAAGCCAAATTTTACAATAAGTACCAGTATTACGAAAAATTCATACCAATCACATGTGTGAACCAGTGTAACCACCAGCGGGAAGCTTTATGAAGCCATCAGCGAAGAAGCTTCCCGGTTTTCCATGTCGTGACAGATAAGCCTGGGCTCGCCCAAGTTATTGAATTTCATCTTTACCAACTGAGAGCTTCATCGCAGCAGCAGAGCAGAATTTCGCCCCGTGGTTATCGATTTACGTATATGGCGCGCGTCTCTGAAAAGTCTTTCCTGTGTATTTTTTTTAGCGCAAAGGCGAATAGTAAAGACTCGGTTGGCAACCGACATGTGTAAGTACTTTCCGGTGCTCTTCCGATTGGAGAAAGGCTTCCTCCGTCCATGGTTGAGGTTGGGACGACAGGAAGTGATGGTCTTGTCCCGGTCCCCTGTCTGCCTTATGGTCTGATTCCGATGTTGGCAAACTGCCTGTGTGAACCGCGTGTCGCATTCCAGAATGATGATAAAAATGAATTTTCTTATCGTCGGTTGCCACGCACGATGCGGGAACGGCAGAGCAGCTTTTCCATGCGGCGAGCAATCAAAATTGTAGTTTTGTAAGGATAATGGCTGCGATGAATGGGTGCTTTTATGCCACTTGTGAACATATACCGGGTTATGACACGTCTCTGCGTACTCTTGAATAGACGGTTGATGTTTGTCTGGTGTGGAATTCGCTGGAATGTTTAGATTGCACTTCGTATAAAAAGAAGAGAACAATTATGAATTGCACAAAGATTGCAACATGTGGGCTACATTTTTAAATTGGAAATGTTAGCATGCTCATTAACATAAACATTAACTTAAGTTTTTCGTGAACAGAGTATCAATTTACAAGAATAATGAAATGAATATTCTCCCCTTTGGCAGCGCCGTCGAAGCATGTGTTCACTCACACATGCTAACCAATTCAATTACCACCTTGGTTAACCTCAACCAGCGATTGTCAATCCATTATGGGGAGTTATCGGTCGCATATTCCCGTGTGCCCCGGTGTTGGTCGAGTGGCCACCACACAATATTGAATTACACTCTTAGTTGAAAGGGGTAAACTTCAACAAGTGTTGATACCCCACCGTATTGTCATGTCTGCAGTCTGGAAAACTTTTCACTTCACCTTACAACGAGGTCTTTACAATTCAAGACAGGTGTGGCAAACTTTTATTTTCCTCCAATTCCATTTCATCAACCGCACACCTTTACCTTAAAATTAATTTAAATTATTCAAACGGGTTCCGCGTGGTACTTTCGCATCCGCCATTTCCGGTGCATAATTAATGCTAAAGCTGGCTGTAGAATGTGCGAATTTCAGCGCCACTATGCGAATACCAAAACCGCGCTCAAGTCAAGACAAGGTTCCACGAACAAAACCAAAACCTCAGGTTGGTGGCTTCTCGCGAAGAACGCTCGCTGTGTGCTCAATCAGCATAGTAATGAGCCTCCCTCCAGTGCCATTTCTTATTAGTTTTACTGGATTTCCCATCACCTGAGCTTTCACTTCCCTAAGGACGCTATTTTTACGTTGCTGAGTGAAGAAACGGATCCCACTGTCATGTCAGGTGTGCAATAGAAAGGGCAAGGTTTACAGGGCTCTCTAATGGTAAGGAAAAGAATTTTTCTGTGCGCAGCACAACGGAAAAAGCATCTTTATTTTCACCTCTGGAAAGTGACTACTAATGATGGGAAAACCGCGCAGTGGGAAAATAACTCGCTGATTGAAAATTATGACCTGGCAACGTGACAGTGCGGAGTGCATTTTGTAGTTTAGTTTTCCTGGTAGGGCCAAGAGCCCGTTGAACCTCGTTACTTCAACGAAATCACCGTGATCGTGGTCAAATTAAGTCAAGGTTGAAATCGAAAACCAATCTTGACACACCCTGGCTATTACATTTGAGTTGTTGTTGCAAAAAGTAGCCATTTTGCTTAATTATTTTTTTTTCATACAATTTTGGGAGCTGGTAATAAAAAAAAGGATTTGAAAATGTATGAAATTCTGTATCTGTAATTTCTGATCGATTGGTTTCTTTGGCAAAGTTGAAGGTATGATTAGGCTGTTGCAAATTTATTTTTTCAAAAAACTTAAAAATTTTAATGTAAATAGAAGCTTTATCAACTTAAAACAATTAGGAAATGCATTATTCTGCATATATTAAACATGTTTTGTTTTTTTTTTGTGAAATTCCATTTTTTTTGCAAAAAATACAATTGAAACCTAAGATGTTTAAAAAACAAATGGCTGCAAATCAACTGGGCTGGCGCAACATGCTTTTCAAAACACTTTTTGCAAAAAAAAAAATCATTTTTTAGACCGAATAAAATTTGCAATCAAAAAGAACTTAACAATTTAAAATAATATCATTCTCAAATTACAGTCACTTTTAGGTTCTCGAATCTCGATTGTATTTATTCTTGCATTTAAAATAACTTATTAATATTCTTGGTAGTGACACTTTAGTGAAATTTTCTGATCTCTCAAAAAAAAATCCAAACATAAAAATCAAGCATAATTTTTAAAAAGGTCTACAAATATGAAAAAAATTTAATTAAATTATAAATTTTGAAATTATTTTTAATCGAAAACATAAGAAAATTTCTCAAAAGTTTCAACAAATCAAATAAATAGTTTTCGAGATATCGTCAGTTGATAATTACAGACTAATTAGGTGACACTTAGAAATACTTATTTTCATCGATTCGAATTATTTGTGAGGCTGTATCTTAGAAACTAATTGTCCCATTGTAAAAGTCTCAGAGATAAAATTGCAAGAATTTTTTTCAGCTTTTCAAAAATATGAAGTAGTTTAGAGTAACATATTTTTCGATGCCATATTTGATTAAGCTTTAACACAAATTTTGTTTTTGATTTCGATATTTTTAAATTTCAATATTTTCGAAAAAATCAAAAAAAAAAACAGTTTTTGCAATATGGGTATCAAATGATCGGGAATTTGTCACCCAAGTAGCACTCATAACTTGTTGACTGTTGAATAATAGTTAGACAATTGTTTTTGATAAACATACGAGAAAAAATCTGAACATAACTTAAATAACAGTTTGTTTCACTGCTTATATAACTGACTTATGTAACTATCGTGTTTTGTGCCACAAAAGTGTTAAAACACAGTCAAAAAAAAAACGAAGTTGACTTTATAGCTGTCCGCCACCATTGCTAGTACCAACCACTAGTGTCTTCCTTTTTATCTACAAGGACTTCGCCGCCCTGGGCTCCTAAGTGTATGAAAGTATGGCACGGAGCGACGGCGCCGAATACCCATATTTACACAAAGAATTTTAGAGCGCCCGCCGCGGGATTCGAACCGGCGACCTCTGGATTATGAGTCCAGTGCGTGGTCCGATTGATCCACACGGGCGGGACGAAAAAAACACAGTCAACTTCACTCTTTTCCAACTTTAAAACACAACATAGGGAAAATTCTCACCTATTTGGGAGGTATAGAACTCGGTCCTTACTCCATCCAATTTGCTGATTTACACTGTTTAAACAATTTATTTTGGAACACCTTCGATAGAAACTTGCTTGCTCACTTCCGTTTGAGGTATTTATCACTTGATTTCAGTCGAAAACGCTTTTTACGAGCTGTAATTAAATGTCAAAATGCTGATATGCCAAGATGCTGTTCCCTCATCTGCAATGTTTTCCTTGAAAACAGTTTGTTGAATAAGAATAATATTGCACTGTTTGTTTCACTGCTTATCTAACATTGTCATGTGACTTCATCTTCTGAAAAATGGGCGTGGAAAACCATTCTATAAATAACCTTAGGTTTTCTCGCTTTGTTACACAAATGTTATCGGAGAATAGGTTATATAACTTATAATCAACAAACATATTCAACTTGACATTGCGTGTTGTTAGGTGGTGTAAATTTGTACGTGAGGTATTTAGAGTTTCAATAATGTTTATTTTTCGAAGATTGCAATAATTTTAATTGTTGACCGATTATTTATAAACAAATCGCCGGTAAAAGCTACACAAAATATCAGCTTACGGAGTTCATGATAGAGAAAACAACAAATTAAAACCACACAAATTTTCAATGTTACTCCGTGGTACGGTAATCGATATGACAGTTGAAACGGTTTGTTATAACAAAGTTACATAATGGAGTTATAAAAGCTGACTTGAGACAAACTTATATAACTTTATTTCCAATGACAGCCTTTTCTGGAGTTAAGTTGTATAGCTAACTGCTATATAACAAAGCTGACAGCAGCCTTCTTATTGACGTTTAGGCCAGCTTGTTTACTATGAAGCCTCGTGGAGAGATGTGGAAGCGCGCCTGGACCTGCCGTGGAGATAACAACAAATCGTCGAAGTCATCGTATCGAATCTTGGGAAAGACGAAGTTCATCAAAAAAGGAAAAACTAAATGTTCGCTATGAAGAGGGTTTCACAAGAATCCACAGTTAGAGAGCGCGAAAGGATTGTTTTTTTTTTTCATACAATTTCTTTTTTTTTAATAAATCGGGCAGAAACAAGCGTACCAAAATAGTCAGTAAAACTATTCTTATTGGCTTCGTCGTTGATTGAAATTCTAATAAGAACTGTTTATTTACATGTAAGTTGGGTAACGGTTAGACAACTGTTTTCAATCTATCTTTCCTGTTCAGTGTGCGCTTTGATTTGACAGCACAGCCGTAAACCACGCCCCCTTTTTTCGTTGAATCCCTTGTTAGCTAGCACAGTGTTGTCAAATACAATTGTACAACTTACTCTGATAACTTGCATCTTATTCTGCCAAGTTATACAACAGAAAAAAGTGCGCTTTTTCCAATGCACAGGACTTGTAGAACACGTTGTGGTAACGAGGCCGATCGGTTATACAACCAGTTAGGAAATACGTTTATCTGACAAAGTGTGTTGCTTGGGCATACATTTCGATAGTTACAACATTGATTGTTAAATTCTCGGAATTTTCACAAAACTATGTAATTTTGAAAAAAACTAAAAATATGAGTTATTGACAATAAGCGTAACAAATATTCGTGATTTTGTCATGCATTTCTATAAAAATATTTTTATTTTTGAAAATCAAAAAAAAATACAAAATTACGTATTTTCGAAAAAAAAAAACTTATAATTTGGATGATCGAAAAAAATTCATAGCATTCGAAAGTTCAATACTTTTTTGAGAGTACTCAATATTTTCACAAAACTACGTATAATCGGAAAAATTACCCTTCTGGGTTATTGCAAATTCGAAACAATACATTAAATTTTTTTGATGAATAGTACGTTTTTTTTTAGTACACCTTTAAATCAAGCGTCCAATTTTACACAAAAGTCTTTTTGACACCAAATTTCTATCTCTTTCGAGCTCCAAATATCACTCAAAAACGTGTCTTAGTAAAAATCCTGAAAGATTTAGGGGTCGTACCGCTCCACCGTCACGAGGGATCGAAAAATTGACCTCGGATTCGTGATCAGGGACTAAAATTACCTCTAAGAGCAAAGTTTCACGGAAATCAAAGATTTCATGTGAGATGGCAGAGAATTTCCCACTTGTATTGCAATAACTTAAATTTTGGAGTATTAATCGTGCGCTCGCCTATAAATTTGGATTTGGATTTCAGTTTATTTTTTCCAAAAAGCTCGTCAAATTTCAAGTTTCTCAAGTTTGTCTTTGAACCACTTTTTGATATGATACAACGGCATCGAAATACAGCAATATTACGAAGTACAAAAAATATTTAAAAATTACTTATGCCTTTTGTCAAAAGTCGTTCTCGTCAAAAGTCGTAAACTTCTGCTTCTTTAAGCCTATGATAACATGACTACAAAGTTTTATTGAAACCGTAAAGAACGAGTTCAACCGATTTCTTATTTCGCATGGAATTTCTAGCATTTAACAATTGATACGTTAATGCAAATCAATCAACATCGATGTCTCTGTGCTCTCTTGTTCTAACTATATTGGAAATCCATCATGCTTAGCACAAGAGAGCACAGAGGCATTGATATATTTATATCAACTTTTGTGTATGTGTACTTTGTATATGTACTTTGTATATGTACTTTGTATATGTACTTTGTATATGTACCTTTGTGAACTTTTGAATATCCAAAAAACTTCTTCGTGATCCTTTGAAAAAACGTGAAATATTATGAACCTTACCAAAATTTTAATACTGCTATTTCAACTTTTTTATGCTAACCAACGATTTTGAACCAAAATTAAAAAAAAAAAAAAGAATGAAACATTACATTATTTTAAATGAATCGCAGGTAGGGTAGTTTTCCTAATAAATTGTACGTCCTACTAGTAAACAGTCCATCGATAATCGAGCCAATGTTGCGCAATAAATTACCCACTTTTCCACACGAGCCCCAGATCGGCAAAGCTCTTCCCGTCTAGACGTAACAAATTTTCCACCACGCCAATAAAATTACGCACCTACTGACTGGACATTGGTCCATGGTGGATTAGGTGTCTAAAGCTCACTCACCTGCCCACCAGTAATCGGTCGGATTGCCTCCGGCGGTGGTGTGTCAGCAGTGAACAATGCCCAACCACCGCGTAATTCAATTAGTCTAATTGATCCATCCCACTCGTCCCGATTAGGGGAGAGTTGGATTATTATCTTAAATTTAAAATTTAGTAGTTTTTTTTAAGTTTTGTTTAATAATTGTATCATTGAAAAACATAAAAAAAATGTTTTTCAAATCAAATTTATTCAAAAAAAATCCGAATTTTCTCTAAACATCGGAACAACCTGCCAACAAACACACACACAGTGAAGGTGGCGTCAGTCAGTCGGGAATTAACAGAAAACCCATGCTTCGTTGCCCGGGAAAGCGGGGAAAGTCCCGTTAATGTATAAACTAGTTCGTGGAAAATGAGCATTAACTGGCTGCTTGTTGCCCGCTGGGTGGAACGAGAGAAACGTCTGTCAGTCCAGGTTCATGGACAGGATGGATGGTCGACGGCTTGGTTTGGTCCACTTCCGCTCGAAGGAACCGTAATTCGGCATTATTTCACCTTCTGGAGTGGATAATCCCCCCTGAAATGCAGTACACGCTTTATTATGTTTGGCAGAAGCCACCACAAGAAGCTAATTCCACACTTTAGCACTCCATTATGGGAGGCTTTTACGAGTTTACATTTTTTATGCGTTTCTCGATAAAGAGGATGATTTTGCCTTGGGGAGTGTTGAGTAGCCAAACAATGAATTTTAAATGATGTTTGCAAGTCGTTTGATTCAGACTGAAGTTAACAAAATTAAATCAAAGACATTGATTCAGTACTTAACAACTTGGTCTTTAAAAATTAACAGAATTTAAACAAGTTAATACAACATAAACTTCATTACATTCAACAACAAAAACATTTTCAATTTCAGCGTACAATGCATTTTTCCTTCCCAGTACACAACCCAACAAACAATGACTGACTTCAACAACATTTTCATTTTCCATGCATCAATGCTGTCGTCTGCACTTTCAGCTTGCTGGCCTTTTTGGCTTGTTTTTTGCTCCATTATAAATCACCCCCCAAACTACTGCTCCCGAACGAGAAGGGGAGCCTCAGCAAAACAACAAGCCAATGTTGCCATTTTACCACCCTCCCAACAACAACAACAGCACACTTGTAGAGTCGGGGTTTACTAAAATCAACAACCGCCGCAGTTACTCATTTTTTGCCTTGTGATGGAAAACTCGACTTTCGCTCGGCAAACCACGTGATTCAACCCCCACTTTGCAGAGTGGCACTCTGGTTGGTCATGGTAGGGGCTTGCAAAAAGGACAGTTTCCAATTAGGGTTTGTTGAGTTACTTTGCAGGTTTCTTTAAATAATTTACAAAAAAAGAAGAAGTCTGTTTGAAAGTTCCCCTCATTTTTTTTAATAATAATCGGAAAATTGAATGAAAACCGAACCAAATCCTTAACCCGTCAAAAATACGTGCTTTTTCCCTTAACTTTTCCCAAAAGCGGGCAAGCATCGTGATGATGGACTGTAATAGCCACTTAACTGGAGAGAGAAAATATCGAACCGGGTCAGGACGGCCTGAGCGATATTGCATAATTTTTGCATATTCTCGCTTTAATTGGTACTGGTTTTACCGGTGATTGTTTGTTTCTCTGTCTGTTCCTGGAAAGCTTATTGCAACATTTTGAAATCATTTTTTTCCGAGCGAATGATAACTGTTTTTGAAGATAATTAAAATTTCGTGCATTTGAGATAAAAGTAGCTTTCGGATAGTTTACTTTAAATCATGTGTTCAATTCATGTTAGTTAGTTATCCGCAAATGAATATTATTACTTAAATGAATAATTGAATATATTGGACAAATGAATAATACACACCTGTACATTTATTCTAGAGTCAGTTCCATACAGCGTCAGTGTTTATTTGGTCGAAGTGTACTAATTCATTGGCAGATCTGATTCTAGTTGTAATGTACGACAAGACAAGACAAGACAAAGTTGTCCCGGGAATTCCCGAAATTAAAAAAAAAACAGATTTTGGTCTGGAAATTCAGATTTGGTGATGATCGAAAATAATTTTAAAGCATTATTATTTGTATTTGTCATATATCAGTAGCATATTTAGTGTATAGGGAAAACTGTTAAAATTTTAGTTTACCTATCGCAAAATGCCTAACGCTTTAAATATTTCCTATATGATTTTGTATATTTTTAAAATATTGAGATATCTACGTATACAGTAGGGTGCCCAGAATATGGGAGTTTTTCTCAAAACCTCGCTCCACAAGCTGAATATTGTTCTTTGAGCTATTTTAGGACTCTGGGCCAAATATGAGCAAAATTGGTCAACATTGATACTCGAAGGTGAAGTTTGTATGGGAAAATTGAAAAAATGTATGGAAAACCCAACTTTTTTACGGTTTGGTCTCCACGGTGCGCTACATTCATCCGAATATTCCCAAAAGTGAGATTCTCATTGGAAATTTAATGCTCTACAATTTTGTAGAACATACCAAAGATGTAAAACTTGATCCTCAAAAGTTATTAGCGATTTAAAAAAGTCATTTTTGTATGAAAAACATTTTTTTCACCAACTTTAGGCTCGGGTATCAATGGGTTAATCTCAACCAATTTCGCTCAAAATTAACACAGATGCTTAAAATTACCCAAAAAACCGTTTTCCGCTTGTCATTTTTTCTGGGCACCCTAGTATACAGTCATCAGGGGGGACCCATTGGGTCTGGGGGGTGAGATTGGGTCATACAAATTTCAGCATTTTTGTATGACCCAATCTCACCCCCTAGACCATATGGCAACCCTGATGACGGTATTTATGATTTAAATTTGTAAAAAGATCAAATCAAATTATTTTTCATCAAACAACTGACATGTGCGGCAAATCAGGACAAATGAAACTAGTTAAGACAGATATTTAGCCATTTTTTAGCATGAAGTTTTGAACGACTTTGGTTAAAATAGGAACAGAACAAAACAATTTCACAGAACACCGATTTTAAAATTTATTGCTCTAGAATCTCGGACTGTATTCCTGTTTTTCCTAGTTGGCGGTAGTAACTTAAAGATTATTTTAAAATAGGTTTTTGCAAAAGTTTTTTTTGCGAAAGTTGAACTTTTCAGCACTACTCTAGTAACATTTTTAAACTTACAGGTTATATAATGTATGTATGTATGTATGTATGATCCCCATACCCGCAGGCAACTTGGTCCTGAAACACATGTGAGCGCTAGGTGAACAATTCGATCATCTTTTACTCCATAATCTGTACACCCACGTGCATAAGTTTTTTTGCACGAATTTTAATGCTACAAATACCGGCGCGTAGATCAAAATGGTTTCCCGCTTCCCTCCCCAAGCGCCGGAAATTTGTAGCGGGTGTAGGGACACTTCGCATAGACGCCCTTGCTCCCATCACGTCACTGAGGGTATGGAGCGACGAGAAATTAATAAGCATGCCCCCCCAGTCGAACCTTCATTAGAGAAGCAGGCAATCCACAACTCACAGCGAACGACCGAGGGAACACCCTACCGCGTATATAATAAGATTGGCGTGGTTGTCTTCAATGAATTGTCAATATGTGTGAGGAAATGAAAGTGTTCTTTTGTATTAAAAAAGGAAAGCTCTCACCAAATTACGAATTCTTCATATCTAGATGGGCATTTCTATCTTGAAGTCCAAGTTTTTTCAAGTTCAGCTTTCAAAATCCATGAAAGCTTCATTCTTGAGTTGCTCTGCTTCTCGATCTTCTGTTCCTGGCACTGTTCCCGCCGTTTCCGTGTTGGTTTTCTCCGGCAGCTCCAAGCAGCAATGACATGTTGGACGGCTTCCGGTGCGTATCGCGAATGTAGTCATTCACGCGATTGATGATCTTGTCTCGGACACGTACGACACAGTGGCCGGAGGTTTGGGCACTTCTCAACATGGCGCGGATGAAGCTTTTTTCTCCAATTTCACCTGGTGCACATCGAGTTCCGGTTCATTCACAAACCGTCGGAATTACTTTGTCGAAAAATAAATTTTAGTTTTAACTCTAACACAAAAAAACTCCAGAAAAATGACAAGCACAGAAAAATTTGCGTCCAACCCGCCACGCAGCCTACTTCGAACATCTTAAACTTACAGGTTATATAATGGTTCTCAAAACCCTCATAAAACCTGAATAAGCATTTATGGCCTACTTAAAACCTAAAATGTTACTAAGGGTGGTATCAATAAGTAAAATTTTATTTTTTTTATTTTATACTTAACACATGGATGTTTGCAAAAACTCCATTCAATAGTCGTTTATTCTGGATTGCAAAAAATGTTGTAAGCAACTTGTTGTAAAACTTGTTTTTCCAGCACTTTTTGTATTTCTAGATTTTTTTTAAAAAAACATCCAATGCGCCAAGAGTTCCCTATGTACATAGGACATTTTGAAAAAGTTATAGAGATTTATCCGATAAATGTACGACTCCTGCTTAAAAATACTTCTTTCAGAAACTTGTTGCAAAAACTTTTATTACACAAAACATGAAATTAAAAACTTATGTAAAATTTTACATTGACTGGTATAATTTTATTTGTTTTCGCCTCTTGTTTTTTTTAGATATTTTCAAAGAAATATTCAAGCTTTTCTGATCATGTCATATAAAAAAGAAATATATTTATATAAGTTTATTTAACATAAACCACATTGTAGTTCATTTAAAATCCAAAGCACAACAAAGAACAAACAAAATAATTTTAATTTAATTGAAGCGATTTAAAAACTGTCGTCCTTGTTTAGAATAAAGTGTACATTATCACCAATTAATATAATTGAGCTAATTCTATGATTTTAAGCTTGAAAAACATAACAAATATAATGAAAACATAGATTTTATGAATGTTTCGAAAATTTCCCGGGATTCCAAAAATGTTTTTCCCGTTTTCCGGGAAATTCAAAACCCGGGAAATTTGGACGCCCTATTGGATATGTACAACTTGTGTTGAAAAATCTTCTTTTTGCAACTTGTTGCATACACTACCATTGCCGAACATACCAAATTCTTCAGAAAATACCTTCTTCTGTTACGGGCTTTCGAGCATTTTCATAACAAAGCAATCCTCTAGACATTTTTTATTCGGATGAAACTTTTCAGTTTTTATCTAACAGAGACAAAAACCACAAATAATTTCTTAAAATGGAAAACAACACCAATAGTTTCCGCGATATCGTGATTTGACAAAATGAGCTAATTAGATGACACTGAGAAAAACAGATTTTTCAGTATTTTTAGCTTTATTTAAGCAACCAGCAATCCAATCAACAAAGTCAAAAAAAGAAAACTGAAGAAAAAGTTGTTTGACAATATTTTAGGATTTTTCCAAACATCGGCAGTGGACTGATGTCATGGTGGTGAGAATTTGGTTCAGGTGGAATTCATTTTATTCCCAATTAACAAATTCTTGGCAACCTGGTCTTAGACAGAAACAGATTTTTTAAAAGTCTCTTGCATTTCGTATCACCACCCCGCAAAAAAGTATGGAGACTTGTATTTAAAAACTGATTACGAAAAATTGCTTCTTTTGAAATATGGGATGCATGGACAAAGTTGCATTCAAATACAAAAAAATACAATTAAATGTCGATAAACGAATACTTAGACAATTTTTTTTGTTTAAACTTACACAAACAACAATTTTAACTAATTTTCTAATCGATTGACTCACTTTATTCGCAAATTATCCCTCTCATAAAAGTCAAACACCCACCAATTATCCCAATGGACGATTTGGCAGCCCCGGTCCAATCGAAAAACGAATTGCATACATTTTTAAACATTTGCTCTCACCTTCGCCTCAAAATGGGCAAAAAAGGATCCCGAAAAAGTGCGCACACTTGTTAGTTAACTGCCCAAAATTCAATAACTCCCATTCGATTGGTTCAACCGCATTCCAAACAGGGTCGATTGGAAATTGAATTTTTCGTTATTTTTCCTCCTACAGTGGGAGCTTGGGTGATTGGGTCCAATGCCATTATAGTAGAAAAAAGAATAAAAAAAACTGTGAAGAGCAAACAGAAAGTGAAAGTGAAGGTCTGTTTCAAAATGGGAGGCAAAACCACGCAAGGATCAATTCTCGGTGACATATCACCGACCGCGGCCATCACATCGATTGAGCCCTGGAGCGGGGCAATGATTGTGTTTGTTGGACAACAACAAGATGGACGGATGAAGGTTCTGGAATTTGAGGATGAAATTCAATCGATTGCGGGTTGTGGCTAGCGTGAGCAGCCGGTGGGCAATCGATGACCAGGTTGTGGGATATTGAAAACTGTGAGGTGGAGTTGATTTGAAATACCTTCTGGGTCATGATTTTCGGTTCAAAGATTAGAAATCACTAACTCAGTGTTGATTTAATCGGTGCCGAATGAAACGAGTAAACAATCGTGAGCTACCACGATTCGCAAGCAGCCAGCGATTGGAACGATCCCTTCAAACAGTTGCTTGGTTTACTCCGCTTGTTGACGACACTTACACAAGAGCATGATCAAAGAGAAGTGAAAGAGAGTATTTTGTGCAATCAGGACTCTGCTTTCGAGTTTAAACTTTTTTTTTTATTTATTCCAGTGCAAATTTGATTTAAAGTTCCAGTCTCGGTTTTTATTTTCAATCTTTAAATATTCAAATTGAAATCGATGAACGGTTCTTTATAAACTCCCTCAGCCAGTGTCCGCGATGATAAAATTGAAATCGTCCTGCAACCGACCATCACAGATACCCACACCCATATCTTCTCACATTCCAACAACGAAAATAATTTTATTGTCTGCAGCTCGTCGTCGACTTCTGGCTCTCCACCCTCGTGTGGACCATTTTTCTCTGCTCACTTTTCCATCCTGGTATAGCTTTTCCTCCTTTCTAACTGTTATTATTTCCCAAACACGCGCGCGGAAAGCTTTACTTACAGCTCAGGGATGATTTTTCTTTCGCTTTTATGTCATTTCCTCCGTTGTTCGCCATAAAGCCAATATTTGTGCGACAAAACCGTCAACTGCAAGCCTGACACAGCCGGACGAGGACGACTCGCAGATTGAATTACATTCAAAAGTCGATTTTCGCTCGTCGATCGATCGTCGCTTGTGTTTACCCTAAATGGTTTCGCCGAATCGTTAAATGGACGCCGAGAATCGATGTCCACCAAGAAAGCCAAATGATATTATCCTCGTAAATGCTGTTAGGAGAACGCTTCTTGTGTCCTTTAAAGAGCGTCGTCAGTTAGATTGGGGCCATTTTTCCTAGCGAGGAAAAGTTTTTCCTGTTCGGATGAATGCTGCTGTAACCGTCGCCGCGGTGCGGTTTTAGCTTTTCACAAAAGAATGCCTAATGAGGAAGTGGATTTTTTAATTAATTTTGTCTCCTTTTTCTTGTCTCCCAACAGCTATGAGTGTCTGACGGCCAGCAACGCGAAGCAAAGTAAGAGCCTGGGCGATCTGTTAGATATGGTAAGTGCAATTTGGCGATGAATTAGTAACCTAGGGGTACTTGACAATAGATTTTTGATTCATTTCAATTACTCCAAACTAGACTACTTTTTGGTGTTAATATCTAATCTAATCTAATCTAATCTAATCAAACACAAGCGCAGCCAGTCCGAAGAAAGCATCCTGGAAGAACATGTGATTAGATTACGCCCCATGTTCTTTCTTGTCAATATTAATGAATGTAGTACATTCGAGCATCCCCGAAACGTATTACACTCATAAAAGCGGCCAGGCCTACTGCGTTGCATTAACCGCAGAGAGGATTCTGTGAACGGATCACATTTCACAGAATCTACAGGGGAGGAAGGATGCGTGGACATACCGTACCAAACGCTCCGGAAGACTACTTTTTGGTGTTAATATTAACATATGAGAATTTCTCGTTAAATAACAATAATGTTTGCTTTTTTTTTTTTGAAAAATCTTGCAACCCTTCAAAAATTCAAAGATTTTGTTAACATTTATGCCTTTTAGTAGTTTTTGAAATGTTGCAAGTAACCATCGGTTCATTCTGAAAATTCCATAAGATTTGGTAGAAATCCAAGACCGCTAATTGAATTTGAATGAGTTTGAAGAAATCGTTCAATGTCATATACTTCTCATAGTACTTTTCACATGTCCTGTATGTCTGCTCATTTAAAGAGGTAATTAAATGAGCAGAATTACCCAGAAGCTTTGAATTGTTTTGTAAACAGTTCATACAAACATGTATCCGTGACTCGACTTTAATTATAAATTAATAACCCAAATAATGTTTGACAATTTTATCTACCAAAGTCTTAAAATTCAGCTAAAAATTAAAAAAATAACACGCTGCGGAAAAATTTATCTAAAATTGGTTTCTGAGCTTTTTGTTTTTATATTACGATTAAAATGTTTAAGTTTTTTGAAAAAATATACAATTTTGAAAATACCGTCAGTGGATGTGAATTTTGGTAAAAAAAAACATTACTCGTCACATTACAATAGGTTTTTTTTTCGAAAATAACCAAGTCCGACGCACAAATTGACCTTCACCACGAAATTTAACTTCATAAATTTAAAATATTTTACAGGGATGTCAGATGATCCATCATTCGACTCACTTGAAATATTTTTCGATAACGCAATAAACGATGGGTCGCATGATTGATCTGGTTTCTATCAAAGTATCTCAGATCCGGCTTAAAAAAAAAGTATGAAAATAACACTTAAGTGCTTATAACTTTTGAAAGGGTCGACAGATCTTTAATATTATGAGCTCGTTGGAAAAGCCTTTTGATTACCCATCCAACAATGCCAGATCCGGAAAACGTTTTAATAAAAAATATGAGTTCCGGTATCTGAAAAATAAAAAAAAACGCCTAAGTGCACATAACTTTTGATAGGATTATCAGATCTTCAATTTATTAGGCTCTTTGGAAAGGTCTTTCAAATACCTTTCTATAAATAATTATAACATGATGGGTTTTCTCACAAAAACCAGCATTTTCACAATCTTTCGGACTCATTTAACTTTTGAAGTACTAAACTAAACATAATGATTTATAGATAGTGACTTATGGGACCCCAAGATGGATCGAATGAGAACAAAACGGCCAAAATCCTTTCAGCCAGTCCGGAGATAATCGAGTGACATTTTTTTGGTTAACATCCGTACACACACAAAAGCATTTGCTCAGAATGATGATTCTGAGTCGATATGTATACGTGAAGGTGGGTCTAGGACGTCATATTAAGAAGTTAATTTTTCGAGTGATTTTATAGCCTTTCCTCGGTAAGGTGAGGAAGGTAATAACGATATACCTCTCATTTGAAAATGTAAATAAAAAGTTAACAAACATTTTCACAAAAATTTTCACAGTTAACGGTGCACAACAATCAAAGCTGTTTGCACCCAGATTTTTGTTACAGACATTTTAGTACCTTCAAAACTACGGGATCTATCGATATATTTTTATTTCTATAACGATTTACAACAAAATTTGTCAATTTTTATAATCAAATTTTGTTTAGGATTAGGTCCGTAAGTTAAACAATTATAGAATAAGAAGACAACAACTTCCTTGGTTGCATCCATAAATGAAACCTGCCACAAGTGACAATCGATTCAAATTGACCCAATCATAACCCATAAAAGGTTGACTTGAGGTCAAATGAAACTTCAATATAATGCTTATGCTCCAATACAATGGACTTTTGAAAAGGGCCAAATATATTCCTAGGCCCTTTCAAATTCTAGTCATGAATTCGAAATTGTTAAATGTTCATTTTCTTCCAAAATTTAGTCAAAATCGTTTTAAGTATATTTTTTGAGAATTTAACTAAACTTTCTGATTTTGAATAGAGACTTTGGGAACCCAAGACGGATCGGAGGTGGAACTTTGGATAATTGAATCACTGACAAAACATGTTTTTTTTTCTTCATTTTCTTACTTTTAACATCAAATTCGAATTCTGCAACCCCATTTTAGTCAAATTTTAATAGTTGATAGCATTAAAACATACCAAATGGCATTTTTTCATTATTTCATCGCCGCCATTTTGGCCTCCATTTAGATTTTTTTGAATATTAAACCACTTTAGAATAGTTTTGGGGTCATAATCGTGGTTCTATTATCCGAAATGAAATTATTCTGTGGCCTTCGGATAATCGTGTCTGAACTGTTGTCCTTACAAACACCTACAACTTTGCCGAAGACACCAAATCGATCAGATATTCCTCCAAAAGTTACAGGAAAATCCAATATTTCGTACCATTTTTGTATGGACAGCTGCTCAAACTGTATGGATAATTATCTCATAACTCATACAGCAATTGCCGCGACCCCTCTTCGATTTGCGTATCTCGTGATGGATGGCCGTTACGACTAGAGACCCTTAATAGGGAGACTGGTCTAAGTTTGCTAAATCGATCTGACAACGTATGTTTTGAGCTTGGCAACACTGATAAGTTTTGCTGGACGTAACGGCAAATGCTCGTTTGGATACGTCAAACTCGTGTCTGTTTGGGTACGTCAAATTCACTTCAACCAGTCTCCCTATTTAGGATCTCTAGTTACGACCCCTTACATTATTGAACATTCAAAAAAGACGTGTTTTTCAATACTACTCAACATTCCGAAAAAAACGTATTTTTTTTGGGATATGTCATTTAATGGGAAATTCAATGTACTTTTCAAATCTGCAAAAAACCAGAAGAGTATTTTTTTTTTCATTTAGAACAAAAAAAATTATTTAAAAGTTCGTATTTATTTGTGAATTTGCAGCATTATTTTGAACAGTATAACAATGTTCTACAAAGTTGTAGAGCAGACGAAACAAAGCGAAACAAAAAAAAGTAACTTATTTAAACTTTTTTTTTCAAACTGATGCTCGGATTTCTGATCAGGGACAAAAATTACTCCTTACGACAAAGTTTCACGCAAATCTAAGAGGGATCGTGGCAACTTTTCCGATTTCGTGTGAGTTGGTGTAGAATTACCCGTATGGATCCTTCTATGGATGAACCAATGACACAAAATGATTTTTTTAGTCATAAGGAAGGCCCTAACAAAGCTTGAGCCACATTTTAAAAAATCAAATAAAATCCATTTTAAGAGTTCGGTGGAGAATTGTTCTTATTATTTTTCAATTGATTTTTTCTTTTCCTTTCAATTACCTCAAACTCCAGGAAACGACGACCCCGGACGGCGGCAACGAGTCGGTCGCCCTGAAGAAGGCCCTCGAGTGGGAGCTGTCGCTGGACTCGCGGGATCTGCGGTCGCACGCCTGGTACCATGGGCCGATTCCACGGCAGCGGGCCGAGGAGATCGTCCAGAAGGAGGGCGACTTCCTGGTGCGCGATTGCGTCTCCCAGCCGGGCAACTACGTGCTGACGTGCCGCACCAAGGGCCCCACGCTGCACTTTGTTATCAATAAGGTGAGTTTGTTTTTGGGGGGAAAAAATATCACCAACATCATTTCAAACATTTAACGTCAATAGCAAATGTATTCTTATATAATGTTCTATTCTCACCCAAAAAAAATCTGCAATCCATGCAAAACCACACGATTCGTAGCTCGTTCTCTGCCTAATACATAAAACATATTCAAATCAGACAAAACCCAATTTTTCACCCCCGAGTTGATCCCCCCGTAAAGGGGGCGGAACGTCTCTTCTATACCCTAAAACACCCAGTACGCCCCATAAATCAAACAGCTTTGCTCCGGCTCAAGTCCGACCAAGTCGGGCCAGGCGACACAGCAGCGCCCGGAAAATAGTTTTCCCCATTTAGCAGCTTCAGCAGACTGATTTTTCTTCTTCCCTTCTCACTTCCCTAGCAACTGGACAAAAAAGTTGTCCTTTTAGATACAACTCGACCGCCAGAAGGTGTCTATTTTTTAGCCTTTTAACAAGTGAATTTAGGGGCAGAGTTCAAAAGAGTCAGCTCGCTGTGAAGTTAAAATTTCTTACCTTGAGGCGATTAAGTAAAGAGTTTGTGGCATTTTGCAAAAACTTCAAAATTAAAAAAAAGATGGTGGACTCCGCAGGGTTAACCCGTGCTGCTCTCGGGATGCACCAGACCTTGCTTTTGGCGAGATGCATCACACAAACCACTTAGACTACGTGTAAAGTTTTTAATATGTGAACTTTGTGCTGTTTGCGTACCTCCAACACCACTGCCACAGCTCTTCATCACCCCGCACTATGGTTGTGCAATACAGTATTTCGCTGAAGATCTCTCTCTAAGTGGAGCATTTCTCATGGAAACCAAGCATTTTAGTTTTTGGATAAGGATTTTTAGCTAGAAAATGCAAGAATTAACCGAATTGATAAATATACCGGGTATACCATGGAGCCGGCCGCGCGAAAATGGTCAAGGCTTATACCATTTCAACAAAAAATCTTAAGCATATGATGTCTTTGAGAAAGTTTCCCAAATTTAATGAAGATCTTAGTTCCAAGAATTCGTAAGAATTGGATAGTCATTGCGTCTTCCACAAGTAAAAACTGGAACAGTTGCTTTTCTCCATACATTTTGACGTTTTTTTACCATACAAACTTCCGTGGTTTCCGTGTTCAGAATTTGCTTAAATTTGTAATTTAGCCTAGTAATGGGAAGGAATAATGAAAAAAAAAGTTAAAAGGTCTAAAAATAAACAAATGTGTCGACATTGGGAATCAAACCAGGGAACTTAATAGACTATCTCAATAAGCTACCTTCCTCGGCCACAACACGATATGGTTACTCAAGAGTGGTCAGAAGTCGATGTATAAAACTTGTTGGAGATGTATTATTTCAAATAACGAATGCACACACATCGACGCCGTCGTGCTAACTTGTCGTACGTCGCTTTTTGACTTTCCGAGAAAAACGCATTTTAATGTTTGACCTTGAATAAACAAAAACGAGAGCACGCAATGCAAACAATAACAAACAATAACTGGGGATCTGTGAAGGTCCAAAGGTGAGGCATTGCGAGCTGCATAACTCAGTTTAGCCCAAAATGCACGTGCGATAAGTTAGAACGCATGAGCTATTTGATACAGGAGGGTGCTGTTGCCTATCCCTCGCCTAGACCAGACCAAAATCCATGATAAAGCTGTCAGACCAAGACTGTCAGACCAAAGAGTAAAAAGTAAACAATCTTGATGTTTGACGCAGATGCACACAAATCAAGAAAATAAAATTAAAAAATAGTTTTATTTTCTCAATTCAGTAACTGGTTTTGGGCTGCTAAATTAAATGTACGCCAGAGAATTATTGAATAGTGCGGCGTCCTGTACGCCGACAATTAAATAAGCAGTTAAGAGCCTTATTCGTCCACTTTAGTTTTCGATCGCGTTTTCGGTTTACACCTGAACAATTTTGAAATCATTTATGCGGATTTGTGATTTCTCTCGTTCCATAATTCCCTTGATTTGATTCGAATCGATTTGCTAAACTATCCATTGCACAGTAGTCCAGAGCGCAAAATTATGCAGTGAAAAATGGTTTCCGAATAATTTTGAAGTTTTGGTGCCATTAAAAGAGTTGTTGCAAATGAGAAGGGGCAACTTTTGGCTTGGTTAAAAACGTTTCAGGAATATTTTTAACCAAGCCAAAAGTTGCCACTTCCCATTTGCAACAACTCTTTTGAAGATAATAAAGGTCTAAAACAGGGCTTTTAAATGTTCTTTTATGCCGGTTAAATTTTAAATTCTCATAAGGGTCATTCCAGGTCAACTGAGAACACTTTTGGACTCGACCTTCACCGATTTTGACCAAACTTGAAGGGAACGTTCATCTATCGATAGTTATCAGAAATCCCAAGTTTGGAGCTGTTTAAACCATTCCTCTTTTTTTGAAAATTCAGTTTTGACCAGTTCCTTATATATTTATTTTTTTATTTTATCGCCATCGTGTTCCCCGGACAATTTTACATAATAATCAATGTAAACCTCAAACTAAAATAAACTATTGGCGAGAAACAGCGATTTTACTGGAAAAAAGTACGATTTTGCGCAGCACTCTGTCCTATAAATTCAAATCCGAAATAAGTTTCTCACATTTAAAAACCTAACTATGCGGGATTCCACCTTATAAGCTTGCGGGCCAGATGGAAAAAAAATGTTTATTCAATAAAATGAAATCTGGAGTACTTTTTCGAAACAACCTATGTGCCACGGTTTTTCTTTGTTCAAATGATATTTTGAGTAAGCGAGAAATTAGGTATTTTCAATCTCTAAAACTGAAAAATACATCCATCAGTTGAAGGCATTGTTTTGACGATTTCATCATTTTGTTTTGTTTTGTTCAAAAAACTTAGAAACAAATTTATTAAAATTGACAAAACAACAAAAAATAAATTTTAAATAAAAAGAAATAGCTAAAAAATGCTAATTTCATGCCAAGACCAACATTGAAAACCTGATTTTGAAAAAAAAATGTGCCGCGGTCTGGTCAAGGTCGATGACTGATTGATAATTTCGTGGCTGACTTTTTGTCTAGAAAATTCAGATACACCCTTTGAAGAAAATAGTTTCCCTCTAAACGGCTCTTTCGTGGCGGCCATTTGAGGTTATGTTGAAAATGCTTTTCAATCACAACTTTTAAACAACTGAAAGAAATTTTACAATGTTCAATACTAAGCTGTGTGACTCGAAACTTGGACTGAGTACAGTCATCCCACCTTATTCGGAACACCCACACATTCGGAACACTTTTCTGATAATTTGTCAATAACATGCCAAATGCATCTTTTCTGTCGACCCTACTATTTTTAGGACCTTTATTTGGACATTCTCTTGCTATTTCGCTAATAAAAGGAGTACTTTTTGAACAAAAAACTTCATTTCAAGACTATTTTATCCAGAGCAGCAAATCACTGCCTCCAAATTGCCTGTTTCATAATTGTGGGATGTTATTGTGCCTCCCACAATTGTGGAACACCTGAATTTAACTGATATTTTCTCAAAAAAAAAGTTATCAGATCATTCATAAAACATAACTAAGCTTAAATTTTGTTGGTTTCAGTGTGTGAAGGCATTATTTTGTTAACATTATGTACTCAAGGAGAGAACCAAAGTTTGTTTACATCCGTAAGAAAAAAGTGTTCCGAATTTGTGGATTTCAAGGGTCAAAGTTTTTCTTCAACAACTTGATATAAAAGTTTATATTTGCAGTTGTTCGGTACAGAAAGATCGCAAGAAAAGCTTTCAAGTGAAGGTAAAAGCGAATCTTTAAGTTCAATTATAGATTTGCTATGATTTTTTGAACATTGGCCGATCTGAAATCTGTTCCGAATATGAGGGATGACTGTAGACCATATCTGGACATTTTTTTTTTTTTTCAGCCAAAGCCTACATTTTTTTTATCAACATCCCCACACATGCAAATCCATTTGCTCAGAATTTGGTTCTAAGTCGAAAGTATAAATAAAGGTGGGTCTAGGAGACCAAATCAAAAAGTTCGCGAAGAGGGTCGAAAATCCGTACGGTATACGTGAAACAGAACTCAAAATACTTGAGATAAACTGAGAAAAAAAACCATATATTATATTTCAAATACGTTTCAAGATCATAAAAAAACTATTTTCCATTCCACAGAGAAATGCTTTCAAACATCCTCTCGTGGAATTTGTCGAGTGTCTCTAAAAAGTAAAGGACGCAAAGTTTCCGAGCATTTTTCGTTTTCTGCATTCGACACTCGTACTGCTTTCGTTTTTTTTCCTCCTACTTTTTACACCTCACGATCTCAGTGAATGTGTGATGTACTGCACACTCGAGCAAGTGGAAATGAAGAACACAAAAACAGTTTAGCACTTACAACGATTTACTCCTTGTAAGGATACGTTATCTCAAGTTTCATCCCGCTCTCATACTAAACGACTTGCTTTTGCCGGCAGCTTTTTCTCCAAGAGCTTCTTGAGTTCAAGTTTACAGCCCAGCGTGGTATTGTTTATGTGGAAAATTGTCCCCCTCACTCAACAAACTTGCTTATGAATGCATATTTTCCAGTGTCCTCTCCCCTCACCACAACACCTGCCTTCTAAACCCCGGTTCGATAAATTATCACCATGGAAATAGATCACCAACGACGACCGTCCCCAGGTTTTGGCCCTTCACAGTTTCAACCCCACCCCTTCCGATTTCCTTCCCGGAGGAAGAACTTTTCTCACTGCCTGCAGGAATATCGCATTTGCCAGCATCGAAGTTCATGAATAAACAGCGCGCAAATATTAATGGTCGTCTCTGGTTCGTCGTTAATTTTGGACCGAGGTGAAATTTTGAGGTTGGGAGGAGGGAGTTTCATGATAGAATTTCCACAGTGAAAGAGAAAGGAGCATCGCTTCGATAACCTCCCCCCGCACCGTAATCAGTTCAGGTGGGGATTTCCGTCTGAGCATCGTTAGTTCAAGGGGGGTGAAAGTGATGGGCCGTTTTTGATGGTAATTTTTCGCAGAAAGTTCTCCCCCAGTAATCACTTGAGACAGTTGGTAAAAGTTTAATGTGAGTGGGCGCGCGGTTTAATTTCTCGAAAACGATAATTTGCAGTTAATGAATTGGGCAAAGTTTGAAGAGGGCAAGGAAGGGTTTTTTTGGTGATCGAGACAAATTTGAAATGGGGTTGGATGAGATGATGATATAATGAAAAGATTAAACTTTGTTTGTAATATCGTGCATCTGATTAAATTACAATTTTAGTCAGTTTGAACTTAGACACCAACTTAGGTACACCAATTAAACACAGTTTAAAATATTAAGTAAATTCATTTAATTAAAATGTTACACTTCTTTGTACAGCGTCCAATTTCCTAACTTTAATGACCAAAATGAGTGTGAGGATCAATTAATTGCTTGACTGCTTGTAAAAAATCATGCTACTCTGCGAAAATTTTTAAATTTTCTAATTTTTTCTGCTGTCTTTCAAATTGTACCAAATCAAAAAAAATATGTCTAGTATTTTTTGCTGATAAGTATTTTTGTAATCAAAATGTTTGGACAGTGAAAATCTATGCTCCACAACAATAAATTTGCTTTTAAATTTGTCTCAGTGACCATAAAGTTGAAATGAAAAAAAAATCATGCAGAAATAATGTTTTTCATGGCTAATAACTTATTCCATGAAATCACAACGCAAAGTTTCAAAATATTTGATGCGAGTTTTTGAAATATGGTAGCATTCTTTGGGTAAATTTCATATGATACGAAGTTGTATTTTGCATGATTTTTCATGGTTCCATTTATGGTATGATTTTAGTTATATGGTCATATGGCCTAATAAGTTAACTATAGTTAATCTATAGATTAAAATAATTTTCATAGTGTAAACGTGGTTGAAATTAAACGATGTTTTATTTCATATTTAACCCTCTTACGCCCTCGGTAGCTCACGTTGTTCATAAATTTATAACTTCAAACAGTAATTTCTCAAGTACTTTTAAACAAATTCTTCTCGAACAACCCTTTCAGAAAAATTTAATTATATCAATTCAATTTTCATCCAATTTGGCCAACAAAAAAATCGTTAAAATAGGTTGTCGAAAATAAAATAGTTAACATTCATTCCTCAACAGCGTAATTTTTGCTGCCCAACATTTAAGCAAACAATATTCCTAGTTGTGAATGCTTCAGAAATAAATATTATCTGAATTAAACCTTGACATGAAATTAACTCAAAAGCTGATTAGTTCAATATAAAAAGTAGATAAAAATGAATAAAATCAAATCAGGTTCTCTAATTATTATTTTTTGTATAATTTCAAAAAAAATCGTGTCAAAAAGGTAGGATTATGAATACTTCCGCTTGTATTTCGGAAATTTCCGGGAAATTTACAAATTTCCCGGGAAAAGGGAAATATTTTTTTTCGGGAAATCCCGGGCAATTTTTTCCTGGGACCGGAAATTGGACGCTCTACTTTTTTGTTTCATTGATAATTTTGTGATTTCATTGAGATCTAATTGGAAAACCTAAACTTTAAAATATGAATTTAGAATCATGGGACAATTTTTATTAAATTTGTCACAAAAAAACACCATGGTTTTCTTTTCAAAAAGAAAACCTTCAAAAACTATTTCAGAAATGCAGTCAACTGACATTGAATCGTTATTCATTCCTTAATGAAATTTTATATTCTGTTAATGGATTTTTGTAAAAAAAAAATCGATAATAATTGATATGATTGTGCCCAAGTTCCAATCTTATTTTTTTATTTGGATAAGGAGGATGCCACAACAAACGTCCAAAGGTTCATTCTTATGCAAAATTTGTTGAAATTTTCGAAAAAATACTTTCAAAAGTACACAACTTAGTTTTAGAATTTAAAACTCGGAAAAACTGGTAAAAAAATGGCAGAATCATAACTTTTTCAAAAAACTTTTTCGTAACATTCAGATAACTTATGAAGAATAGATGCAAACCCCAATTGTTTAATCGAAATTGTCTACTTTATTTTTGTTCTTAATGAAAAAAAAAAAACTCTTTCGGTTAGGCCGTTGCAAATATTTTTCAAGGTTTATGTCCCCCGTTCAAAATTGGTCTGAAAAATCAGGGGGCAAAAAAAATATTTTTCCAAAAAACTTCAAAATTTCCATGAAAATATAAATCTAATCAACTGAAAACAATCTAAAATGCATTTTACTGCATCGATAATCATATTTAGCATGCTTGGGCTTGATTAAAAATGTTTTGAATTTTTATGAAATTGTGATGTACAGTACCGAAAATATTTTATTTTTCGCAAAAAAATAAATTTTCGTCAAAACTCAGATATTTTGGAAACTGATGATGGCAAAACAACTGGACAGGTGTATAATGCATTTTGAAACACTTTTTTCATGAAAATGTTGAAACCATGGCTCGTAATTTCAATTTGTATACTTTTTTTTTTTGGGCCCCTCCCCCCCTCCCCCTCAACTTTGGTCAGAGTCGAGGGAAAAAATATTTGCAGCGGCCTTAGTTTAGATTCGAAAAACATTAAATTATCCAGAAAATTACATTTTTTATAGTAGAGTAACGGAAAATAGCAGCTATTTCAAAACTATTTTTAAACTTTTTTTTGATGAAAAATGCGTTCATCGGAATTTTACCCTTTAGAGCAAAGTTTCACGGAAATCGTGGATGGTTCGGGGCTCTTTTATCCGATTCAGAACTACCAATATTGCATGGAATCTTGGATGGACGAACAAAGCATACAAAATGAGGAAATGGAATGCCATCCAAGTTCCAGCAAAATTAAAAAAAAAACGAATTATCATTTTTGAGTAATCGGAGAATTGGTCACTTTTCTTTTAATAGAAAAAAATATCATCAAAAGACAACCACATTCAAAGATATTGCAAATTAAAAAAAAAATTGACATTGTCATAACAAAATGGGGGAAGCAGAGATTTTATAAAGAAAAATCTGCAATATTTCTTGAACTTCGTCTGGTTTTTCAATGACACAGTACAGAACACTAGCAGAAAAGAGGAAAGGTTCTTCAATTTAGCAAATGACCTGAAAAAAGGGAAACGCTTCCGTCTCGCACACTTTCTTTGAATCCTCATCATCGAATTCACTCGGTTCAGTTCACTCATTGAGTAAATTCAGAAGATTACAGTAAAGCGAATACGCCAATAATGCAATAATGCCAACCCCAGTTTTGAAATACCGATGCTGGGAACTAAAAAAAAGAATACACACAACGAATCAAGAAGAGTGTCTTCATAGTGCCAGACTTCCGTCCTCAAAAGACATCACACCCGGCCATAAATTTATCATATTTCCACAATATTCAAACCCATCTTGGCTTCCGCTGGGCCGGGGTTTTCCCATGTCAATTTTCATCCCAGGTTCTTTAACGTGTTTTTTTCTCATCTTGCTCCATTTGCTTTCTCTTCCCTTCCGCAGCTACTGATTCAGCCTGAAACCGTATACGAGAGAGTACAATATCAGTTCGAGGACGACGCCTATGACACAGTTCCTGATTTGATAACGTTTTATGTAGGCTCAGGTGAGTGTTTTTTCTTTCCTTCCTCGGAGGTCGTCAGCACTATAAAGCGTTTAACCTGAATACGACGACGGTTCTTGCAGGAAAATCCATTTCGGCAGCCTCCGGAGCACGGATCCAGTTCCCCTGTAATCGACTGTACCCGCTGTCGTTCTACGCTTCCAAGTATGGCCAGCACGGCGGCATCGGTGGCATCCGAGGGCCCAGCCCACTTAATTCGCCCTCGCCGGTGCCCTCGTCGCCTGGATTTAGGTAAGAATGGGGCGTGGGGTGGGATCATTGTAAGTTCGTTAACCTGAGTACATGTAAACCCAACTTTTAACAATTCAGCCAGGGGAACATCCGATGACTTACTCTTAATTACAAAATGTTCTGTGATTTGTTCACTGAAACGAACTTTTCAGTTTCATATGAAGCGACTAAGGGGGAATATACCAATTTTTAGTGCACTGACCTTCCCGACCAATTCCGATCACTTTTGCGGTTTCCCGCTATCCAAACTCGATTTTTAGAGAAATCCACAAATGACTGTTGCTTGCTAACTTGTATTGCTTTGAAACATCAAAAACACTTAATTTTTACACTGGTGATAGTTTCCCTACTGGAAAAATATTAAAATTTAAATTGCATCTATTTGCATTCAGATTATGAAGTTTTATGAAAAAATATGTTCACAAAGGATTAATTTTCAAAACAAAATTTAGATGTTTAAATTCGCTGCACCTTGAAAACGATAGGACTTAAGACAGTGGTCAATACAAAGTCTTAAGTAAAATTGATTGGAGAATCGATTCCATAATTATTTTTTGAAAGTTTTGACACTTTTTGAAAAACTTATGAAACGATTTTTTCTTAAGAAGAGTTGCTACATCTTGTATTTTTCGTGATGCACTTTCAAATAAGTAAGGCTCCACAAACATTTTGAACGAAAAAAAATCGTGAACTCACCTTCTTTTTTTCAACTAAAAAAATTAAAATCTCATGGAAATGGCGTTTTTATCAGCAATCCGTCAAATTCCTTACAAAAAAAATAGATTGAAAGTTGAATTACGATAAACATCCGTTTTGTACAGCTTTTGCTAAATAATTTAGATTATGTCGTATTATAGAAAAAAAAACTATTGAACAAGATTGACACATTTTTTCAATCATTACGACTTTAAATTTAAAAAAATCAATAGACAGACACAGCTTTGTCTTTTGTAGTACTGAGAGATATCATAAAATTCACAAATTTTAGAAAACATGATTGCTTTTGAAAATTATTAGAAAATTTTCTTTTGCGTTAAAAATGTTGCAACATTAAAAAGAAATTGAACTGACTGCATCTTGTATCATTTTTTTTCCTTTATTTAACTAAAGATAAGAATAAAGGAACAGCAATTAAATTTAAATCAAATATAATTTTATCATACTTTTTTTTTTATTCAAATAGTAGTGTCGGGAACTTCCTGATCCATTCTTGCCAAAATTTATTTTAAACAATCGGTTTGAAATTTTATACTAAGTTCAAATTAGATTTTCCTGATTTTATCATATCATATATACATATTTTGCCTTTCTTCTTAAAGAAAGGTATGGGTTTTACTTTATTGTACATCATTTCCATATTTTTATATTTATTTTAAATTAGATTTAGTTCAGTTCAGCTTTGTACTTTTACCTTTACTTTTTTTAAATTTACATTTCAAATAGAAGTGAAAAAATCGCCTGTTTCCTAGAAAATATAAATGATGGTTAACTTTTTTTTTATCTATGAGAATAGTTTTTCAAAACAGATTGCTCGTGATTTCAATGAATAATCGATAGCCAAAGCTTCTAACTTTGTGCATCGTTTCATCATACTTTCCCTTGACTTATTGTGATCAATTTTTTCTCTGATTTTATTAATTGATCTGAATTTATTTTTAAAATTTTGCTTTGCTGAAACAAGTTAAACAATATTGTTAATTCATTCAACTTTTGACACCCTCGTCCCAAATGTTATTCTTGAGTGCTATTGGCTCCATATACACAAAAATGGCTTATATGAGCCTAAGATAACACGTCTTCAAAGTTTCATTCATATAAGAGAAGATCGAATAAAAAAGTTACTAAAAATTTCATTCTTGAGCTGGAATTGCTCTGAACTCAAACATGAAATCTGGATTTTTTTTTATTTGTTTTTTTTTTTTGAAAAGGTATAATAAACCATTTTTTTTGCTTTTTGGGTATTTTTGATACAATGCTATTCAAATACACCTCAAACACACACAGACGTAGCAGCTAGAACAAAATAATTTGAAAATCGTGTGTAAAAACATGGCGGGTGAAAAACTAACGCCATCTCGTAGTCTATTGCCACTTGCAAGAATAAGCCTGAATGTAGACTGCAGTGCACCACAGTTTTTGCATTAGCCGTACACTGCAACCCCGATGGTTTGACACCAATTGTTGTCAAACGAACGGGGTCACTTTGTAGTTTGACACTCTTTTTACACGGAACTCACACACACTACCAAACGTTTGGTATGATAGTAAGTGTGAGTCCCGTGTAAAAAGTGACAGTTCGTCACTTTTTAGTTTGACTTTGAAAAATCAACAGGGTACACACTAAAAAGCGTCTAACGAAAAAGTGATCAGCCGCCGGGGGTTAAGTGTATTCTGATTCTCACCAACTTGATTTTGATGATGCTAAGTTTTTTTTAATGCATTTAATTTTATGCTCTGAAATTAACTAAAACTTGTTGTTTGTTTGATTTTTACTCTGGTAATGTAAAGTTTGCACCTTTTTAAATTGCTAATTCCGATGTTCATCGACGTGCATAATAATAAAGTAAAGCGATAAAATGTTGGTAATTTAAAATCCAAGAATACCTTTTTGGATAAATCATATAAACATTCGAAACATTTTATTCTATTTTAAATTTCCTGAAGACACCAAATCGATCACAAATTTCTTCCCTACAAAACAGATTTTCGAATTTTTGCATACAACTTTTGTATGGACATCTGTAGGGGAAGGTGGGGCAAGACAACCATATGGGGCAAGATGAACAATCGTTCGTACGGCCATAATTTTGCCATTTTGATTATTTCCAGTATAAGGAATTGTTGCTAGCAATGCAATTAGCTGATTCTTCTAACCCATAACCGCCAAAACGACGTAAACGCTTCGGGGCATAAGATTTAATGAAGATTTTTTCAAAACCTTTGTTTTCTTATAATATTTGAAAAGTACAAAATAAGGCTTAGGGTTTATTTTAAGGCTCATTTTATCAAAATGCTATTTTTCCTAGATATTTTCCTAGAAAGTATGGTTTAACTCTTGGTTATTTTTGTTGAGAGCTTTTAAAAAATCTTGTTCAGGTGGGGCAAGTGTACCATATGGATTTTTAGTATGGAAAAAATTACGAATTGCTGCAACAGCATATTTTAGTGGGAAATAAATACATAAAAGTACATAAAAACTGATAAACAATTGTTAAAAAAAATTGTCCATTCAAAATATAGCGATATTATGAAAATTTACTATTTATCATCTAAGTAATAATTTTTTTTCGTAAAAATGATCATTTTTTTAGTAAACTATTAGGGTAATTCTCTACCAACTCACACGAAATCGGGAAAAGTTGCCCCGACCCCTCTTCGATTTGCGTGAAACTTTGTCCTAAGGGGTAACTTTTGTCCCTGATCACGAATCCGAGGTCCGTCTTTTGATATCTCGTGACGGAGGGGCGGTACGACCCCTTCCATTTTTGAACATGCGAAAAAAGAGGTGTTTTTCAATAATTTGCAGCCTGAAACGGTGATGAGATAGAAATTTTGTGTCAAAGGGACTTTTATGTAAAATTAGACGCCCGATTTGATGGCGTACTCAGAATTCCGAAAAAACGTATTTTTCATCGAAAAAAACACTAAAAAAGTTTTAAAAATTCTCCCATTTTCCGTTACTTGACTGTAAAAATTTTGGAACATGTCATTTTATGGGAAATTTAATGTACTTTTCGAATCTACATTGTCCCAGAAGGGTCATTTTTTCATTTAGAACAAAATTTTTCATTTTAAAATTTCGTGTTTTTTCTAACTTTGCAGGGTTATTTTTTAGAGTGTAACAATGTTCTACAAAGTTGTAGAGCAGACAATTACAAAAAAAATGATATATAGACATAAGGGGTTTGCTAATAAACATCACGAGTTATCGCGATTTTACGAAAAAAAAGTTTTGAAAAAGTTACTTTTTGCGTTTCTCTTTGTTTCATCGTCCGTGTCTGTCGCGGGTGACCATGAACGGCCATGATCGATGACGACCAACTTTTTCAAAACTTTTTTTCGTAAAATCGCGATAACTCGTGATGTTTATAAGCAAACCCCTTATGTCTATACATCAAAATTTTTGTAATTGTCTGCTCTACAACTTTGTAGAACATTGTTACACTCTTAAAAATAACCCTGCAAAGTTAGAAAAAACACGAAATTTTAAAATGAAAAATTTTGTTCTAAATGAAAAAATGACCCTTCTGGGACAATGTAGATTCGAAAAGTACATTAAATTTCCCATAAAATGACATGTTCCAAATTTTTTACAGTCGAGTAACGGAAAATGGGAGAATTTTTAAAACTTTTTAGTGTTTTTTCGATGAAAAATACGTTTTTTCGGAATTCTGAGTACGCCATCAAATCGGGCGTCTAATTTTACATAAAAGTCCCTTTGACACAAAATTTCTATCTCATCACCGTTTCAGGCTGCAAATTATTGAAAAACACCTATTTTTTCGCATGCTCAAAAATGGAAGGGGTCGTACCGCCCCTCCGTCACGAGATATCAAAAAACGGACCTCGGATTCGTGATCAGGGACAAAAGTTACCCCTTGGGACAAAGTTTCACGCAAATCGAAGAGGGGTCGGGGCAACTGCTGTGTGAGTTGGCGGAGAATTACCCATTATTATTTAATCTAAAAATGAAAGAAACGTTTCAAATACATTCTAATCTGATGTATCTAAGTAATAGTTCAATAGTCAGCAAATTAACATGTTGTTTCATGCATTGTTCCTCTTGCCCCAACGGGTTGTTCGTCTTGCCCCACTAGTTGAGTAGAACGTGCGGAAAATCAAAATTTTTAAAATCAATTTTTTACATTGAAAAACAGGATTTTTTAAAAACATGTTCTATCAAAATCTTGGAATAAGATGATTATACAAAAATCCGACTGTTTTTTTAACGTTTTTATTGGGTTATAACGTGCATTTCCTCAGCTTGTTACACTTGCCCCACTTTCCCCTAAATATTGTTTGGGGACTTTTATGAATGAAACAATAAAGCTAAAATCATTCTTTGGTCATAGGGAAGCCCCCAAAAAGTTTCAACTACAAATGAAATCCATTTTCGGCATCAGCTTTTAAATTCCGATTCGCCCACGGGAAAAAAAATCTTCACTATAAATCTTGAAACCCTCAATTCATACATATTCATTTCCGTTCCAGGTACAACCCGTACACCCAGCAGCCAAACACATATCGAAGTCCGATGTCTTCGCCCCCGCGAACCAAGCGCGAAACCCCGCCCCGTCTTCCCTCGAAGAAGCAGCGGTCCCAGTCGTTGACGCCGCTGCAGGGCGGTCCCCAACCCGGCCAGCAGCGGTACTGCAGCGCCGACGGTGTGATACAACCCCAGCCCGGGCAGCAGCAGCAGCAGCACCAGTCCAACGGCGGTTCCGACAGCAAAACTCTTCCAAAGCAACCTTCCTCGCGGTTCACCACCACCGGTTCGACGGAAAAGTGCAACAGTGCCGATGGGGTTATCCATGGGACGGGTAATTCTGGCAGTTCTGGTGGGGAGGAGAAGTGCTCCAGCGCGGATGGGGTGGTCAAGACGTCGATGTCACGTTCTGGTTCGCAATCGTTGCCACGGTCGAACAGTTTGAGATCTTCCCATGGTATGATGGGTTCGCGAACGTCCAGCATCAACAAGGAGTCCAGCGAACACTCGCTCAGTCCTTGCATTGAGCAGAAGCAGTTTGCCGAGGACGAGGAGGAGGCGGACCAGGCGCCAAGTCCTCCGCCGAAGCCGATTCGGGGTGGAGGTGGTGGCAACGGAGGTGGACTTCACCGGAAAGATTCTATGAAGGAAGCAGATCCTCACGGCGCGATCCATCGGATGGGCTCGTACCATCCGAGTGGTTCCGACTCGGGCAACGGATCTGGAGATTCGGCCCAGAGTTCGGCGGCCGGTGAAGAGATCGTGCCGCAGCATCGCGGTGGAGTGATCCTGAAGAATCCGCGCTTCATCCCACACTCGATGTCCTCGATCACGCTCCGATCGTACGCCGATTTTGATCCGCTGGCCGCCGAGGAGGCCCTGTTGGCGATGAGCGCCCCAGTATTCGAGCAGGTCTCGAGATATGATTTGGAAAATTTCAACACGCTTCTGTTGCCGTTCTGTGATTACAAACCGCTCGATAGTGGAACGCTGTGTGAGTTTCAAATTACATGAAGTTCATGTAATTTTTTACTGATGTTGTTATTTTCCATTTTAGCAACGTTCCGGATGATGCTGCATGAAACTGGTTCGCGGGTCATCGCAACTCACCTCACCAGAGTGGATATTAGCTTAATTTTAGGTAAGTCTTCTTAATACATCGTCCAGCTTTCAAATCCTAACATTCCCTCCCATCTTTCAGAGAAAGACGAATCCCTGCAGGACAACCCGCTCAACTGCACCGGTCTGGAGCTGATCACGCTCGAGCAGGGCCGCCAGTTCCGGCTCGATCTGATCGAACGCACCGAGTGCATCAAGCTGCTGGTCGCGGTCACCATCCTCACCTGCCAGGACGACCTCGAGCGGGCCGAAACGCTCAACAAGTGGATCCAGGTGGCGGTTGAAACCAAAACTGCCCTCGGCAACCTGTTTGGCTTCTGTGCCATCATGCTGGGGCTGTCGATGCCACAGGTAAGATAAGCTTTTATGTCAAAATTCCATTGAAATTCATATTTATACATATGATTCTATTTCAGATTCAAAAGCTCGAGACCACGTGGCACACGCTGCGCCAAAAGTACACCGACAGTGCATTTAATTTCGAAGCCAAACTACGACCAACGCTCAACAGCATGAACGACTGCTCGAATCCGCAGGCACCGAACACGACGATACCGCACTTACTGCCATACATACTGGTTAAGGATCGCACCATCAACGACGTACTAGGTGAGCTGTTTGTTACATCAAATCCGTGTAAAATAATTTAACTCAAATCTCTTCCAGTTGACCCGTCCCAGGCGCAAAGCTCGACCCTCGTGCAGAGCTGCGTGACCACGTGGGAAACCATCAGCCAGGACTTTGGCTTCTCGATACTGTTTGCCCACCTGGACGCGGCGCGGAGTTTCGTCAACAACCTGTCGCTGTACAAGAAGAACGCGGCCGGCGTGATGCAGGACACCAGCCGGTACGATGCGCTGCTCGAGGACGCGTTCCGGTGAGTTTTGGGTTCTCCCGTTGTCAGATACAAATTAGAAACTTTTATTCAATCCACCTTCTGGTGGTTGGTGCCTTCTTCACATTCATTGAATTTATTCCAAAATGGCAATATCGGATCTTGATATGTTCTATGGTTTAAGGCCGTTGCAAATATTTTTTGAAGTTTATGTCTGACCAAATTCGAAGGGGGTTTAACGGATTTTTTTACGCGAGGAAAAAAACTTTTCGTGGGACTGTACATTGGTATTTCATGAAAATTTGAAATGTTTTCAAAGGAGTTCAAACATACTAAATATGATTATAAACGCGGGAAAATGCAATTTAACTGGTTTTCAGTTGATTAAACTATAATTTTCATTAAAATTTTGAAGTTTTTGGAAAATTTCAAATGAGCAGCAGCGGTAGCGAAAGCAAGCCAGAGAGGGTAAAGAAATGCCCCCAGAAATCGTTCCCTCTCCTTTGTTCTGCTGTTTGTAACGCTCTTTCTTGACCCCTTTTCTTGGGAGGTGCGTATTGGCCCTTCACTTGTTGATGGGTAATTCTCTGCCAACTCACACAGCAGTTGCCCCGACCCCTCTTCGATTTGCGTGAAACTTTGTCCTAAGGGGTAACTTTTGTCCCTGATCACGAATCCGAGGTCCGTTTTTTGATATCTCGTGACGGAGGGGCGGTACGACCCCTTCCATTTTTGAACATGCGAAAAAAGAGGTGTTTTTCAATCATTTGCAGCCAGAAACGGTGATGAGATAGAAATTTGGTGTCAAAGGGACTTTTATTTAAAATTAGACGCACGATTTGATGGCTTACTCAGAATCCCGAAAAAACATATTTTTCATCGAAAAAAACACTAAAATAGTTTTGAAAATTCTCCCATTTTCCGTTACTCGACTGTAAAAAATTTTGGAACATGTCATTTTATGGGAAATTTAATGTACTTTTCGAATCTACATTGTCCCAGAAGGGTCATTTTTTCATTTAGAACAAAATTTTTCATTTTAAAATTTCGTGGGGTTTTGCAGGGTTATTTTTTAGAGTGTAATAATGTTCCACAAAGTTGTAGAGCAGACAATTACATAAATTTTGATATATAGACATAAGGGGTTTGCTTATAAACATCACGAGTTATCGCGATTTTACGAAAAAAAGTTTTGAAAAAGTAACTTTTTGCGTTTCTCTTTGTTTCGTCGTCCGTGTCTCCGTCACGAGATATCAAAAAACGGACCTCGGATTCGTGATCAGGGACAAAAGTTACCCCTTAGGACAAAGTTTCACGCAAATCGAAGAGGGGTCGGGGCAACTTTTCCCGGTTTCGTGTGAGTTGGTAGAGAATTACCCTGATATGACGGTGGTCATTTTCCGATTTTGAATGTTTTTAGTGTTGTAATCTTTTTAAATATTTTCGCATTTTTTGAAAAAATATGTAGTCAGTAATTGGGTCCTAAAATGAAGTTTAAATTTGTGATATTATTGTTCACAACGATAAAGCTTATTTTTCTTAGTTAAATGACCTTTTGCACGACCACAAAGGATTCAAAATTGATTTTTGAACAAATTTGAAAAATTAGCTTCGCGGTCCTTCTTGACAGATAAGGTCCTACTTGACAGCTCGTTCCAAGGGGACCATAGTTGATCCATCGAAAAAATGTTGTTTTGTCATTTTTTTTTGTATTTAAAATAAAAAAAAAGTGATCAGAAATGGTTTTTAATCATGTTTTTAACCGTTGTACATAAAAATTAACATAGGGCTTTAGGACCCTATTCCCCAAAAAACAGCATTATTAGAAAAAAAAAGTGGTCCCATCGGGCTAAAAATTGTAATGGGGGTTACTTGACCGGAATCTAATTATTTTTTTTTGTTTACCCATTAGGGTGAACAAACGCCGTGTTAGGGTAATTTTCGCAAAAAAAAAACAAATATTTAAAAATATAGTAGCTTTACGCCATTCCAATCAAACTATTGACAATTTCAGCAAAAAATTAAACATTTTTCTGTTTATCCCAAGAAAAATTCAGTAAAAAAAGAAACCTCATGGTCAACTTTAAAAAAATCAAAAATATAGGCACTCATTACTTCGATTCAGGGAGAAATTATAAACGATCATTAATTGAAAAATAATTTACAAGCAATTTAAGGTCCATTTTAAAAATTGTCAATTCAAGATTTTAACTGGATATAAAACGTGGATGGCAAAATGTTAAAAATAACAAAATATTCAATATATATTTTTATCCTTGACTTAAATAAACTGTTTAGATAATGTTTGAATAATTAATTTTTAAAAAATAAAAATGTTTTTACCAAGATACCTTTTCAATTTTTAAATTAAATTTATTAAAGTTGTCTGAATTTTAATATATTTTTTTTTTAAATATTTAAGCAAAATGTGACAAAATAAAACAAAAAAGTAACAATCGTTGAAATTAAGCTCTACAGTCCAGACTTGTTTATCCGAAGTTTCGATTATCCGAAGTTTGATTATCCGAAGGTTTGTATGAAACTTTGAATAATCAAATCACGACCAAATATGTTTTGATTTTTTAAATTTTATTACTTTTAACATATTATTCTGCGACCCAGTTTAGGTCAAATTTGAATAGTTGATTGCCTATTAAATTACAAAAAAGCATTTTCTAAATATTTCATCAACGCCATTTTGGGATTTAAAAATTCAAAATTACTTTAGCATAGTTTAGGGGTCATACTTAAGCTCATCAATCAAAAATATGAAATTTTTTTTTCGTGATTCGATTATCCGAAGTGAATTTTTTCCGAGGCCTTCGGATAATCGAGTCTGGACTGTATTTTCGACGTTTATTGTTGTTTAAAATTTATATTGTTATATTTTTTATAAGCTTAGTAAAAAATAAATGGAAAAATCTGTTGATTCATAAACAAAATATGAAAAACTGTGTCAAATGGATGGTAAAATGAAAACTCATCAACATTCATAAGGACTTTTATTGTATTAAATAGCATTTTTTAAAGGATCTTAATTTGTAATCTTTAAGTGCTCAACACGAATTGAGTGAAACTAATTTGAAAATTGTACAAAATATCTCATTTTTTTCTAATTTTAATTATTTACATGGCTGGAATCTCAGCAACTTATCGTTCAATCAGAAAATAATCTTGATTTAAAATAAATGACCCTTTGAAACTTTGTTTGAATATAATCTTACTTTAAAATAAATTACCCTTTCAAACTTTGTCTTTGACTTTTGTGATTGCTAATTGAATATAACCCCGTCAGTGGGGGTGACTATGTCGCAAGTTCTAAATAACAAAAACAATTCAAATGATATAATGACCGATTCTTAGCGAAGCTACACCAAAATGTCACATTTTTCAATTTTCAATGTGATTTTTAATATGAAAAAAATCATTTTTATTATGATTCAATAATTGCAATGTGCTTTAAATGCGTTTTCTTACATTAAAAGCCAAGAATATTGACCAAATATGGTCTCAAGCCATTGAACGGGAGAGGAGTTTTTTCATAAATCTGCTCCTTTCGTTGTCCCGTCACGAAAAGAAATGGCTGGCAAAAACTCAAATTTCAACTAATTCGTTCAGTTCAAGGAGCAAAAGATTCGTTTTTTAATTTGTGATAATGTGTAGAAGAGCAAAAATTTTTAAAAATCAAACCCTTTTAAAAGTTAAGTTTTACGATGTTGTCCCGTCACGCTACATTTTGATTTCAGGGGATGCACAGGTACTATATGGTTCATTCTGCATGATATTTCTTTGTAGGAAAATTAATTATCTTTCCAAATATGTAATAACATTGGGGGGTTTCTTCTTTTGTTTTGCCACTACAGCCAAAACGCTGAAAAAAACTTGGGATTTTTTTTAAAAGGAGCCGAAGAATCAGTCTAATGATCTATATGAAAAACTTTTAACGTAGGATTGTTCTTAGATTGATTATCAACAATTTCCCAAAATATGGTAGAATTTGATAATTCTTTTCTTATTCCACTCGTTCGAGGAAAATGTATTGCCATACTAAAATGTTGGAAGAAGAGATTTTTTAATATTTAGGTTCTTTTCGTGCAATCCTTAAAATTGAGTTAAGATTGCATATTTTATCACACACAACGATGTGGCTTATTTTTCTTAGCACAATGACACCAAAATGATAATTTGTACAAAACCAAAAACTTTGCTATGTTGAGCAGCTAAAAATAGTCGTTTCAGCGATAATATTAAGAATAAAAGTCTAGAAAAAATCGATTATTAAAATTTGGAGCCTACCAAAAATGCCCTAGCATTTATGGGGGAGTGGGGTTAATATTTTCCAAATAAAAAAAAATCATGCATTTTTTATGTTTTGCCAACAGTCATTGAATGTTTATCTTTCCCTCCTCAGGACCGAGTTCCAGGTCAAGTTCCTGTGGGGCTGCAAGGGCTGTTTCGTGCCGGCCGAGGATCGCCACGCCAAGTTCGAGCACGTGCTCAGCGTGATGGCGGACAAATTCTGCGGAGGAGCCGCAGAACCCCACACACTCAACGCTGCCGGCTAAACATTTCCTCCCTCCCGCCCTTTTTTCACGCGTCATCATAGGAAAAAATAAACAAAAACACACTTCAAAAGTTTACCATCTGCGCAAAACTCTCATCTGATAGAACTATTAGCTCAAATATTGAAAGACCTACGGAAATGAAAATCAAACGAAACAATAATAATGAGATCGCGAAAAATCTGCCACGTGAAATGACCTAAGGTTCGTTTTTTGGAAGTTGTTTAAACCAGATTTAAAATAAAAACAAATAGTTGTAACGAATATCGAAGAATAAATGTTCGCGACTTAAGGTGTATGCTGCCTCAGCACAATGTCCGCGCGTTTGAATCGATTTTTTGAGAAACAACTAAATCAAAGCTAGTCACAAATATTGTATCGAAGTACTTAGACGTTTCCTTTTTTGTACATGAAGTGGGCGCAGAATCTTGGTGATTTTATAGTACTGTATTTATTTCACAAATACAAAACACCGTTGGTTGAGCCATTGTTTATAATCAGCGCAAGAATGGAATTACAGTTTTATAGAATATATTATACAGTTCATAAAGTACGCGGTAAGTAAGTAAACTATAAAAGAAGAACTCTTTTATACGGTGCAATAAAATCATGCAGAAAATAAATCTAACCTCATTTTGTTGATAGTCCTAGAATTTTTGAGCATCGAATCAGAAAGCACAGCCAAGAATGATTTTCCAGCAACAGGCAAACGAACCACTGAAAAATAGACTGATATTTTTTGTGTCGAATAGTTTTGAAAACTTTGACGAACCTCTTACTCACGCTCTAATATGACTCTAGTTTAGCCCTTTCCAAAGCAATACAAATCATGAAATATCAATCCGCGTTTTTGGGTTTTTGAAACCACTCAAACTTTACGATACACACACAATCTTGTTAGCAAAACAAAAAAGCATTTAATCCAACTTTCTCGACACTTTTTATATACCCTTCCGAAGCAAAAGCTACCGTAAAATGTATCGTAGTACTATGTAGTAAAATCATTGAAAACAAAAACACAAAATGCAGCAGTCATAATTAAAAACGTAGTTAATCATGAAAAAAAAAGAAATGTATGATAATAAGTAATTTCCAGTCAAGCATACATGGAACAAAACACAATTTATCACGAAAACAAACCTAAAGTTGAACTAACCTCAAGATAAAAAGTACCACATTGTTAAATTTTTCTCGAAGCATCCCAAATCAGTTGAACAGTGTTTTGTTTTTCGTAAACCAATCTCATCAAACCAATACTTCATGTACCAGAACCGCAACCGATAGAGAAAGAAGTGCTAAACCACTAAACTTACATAAATACTAAAATAAAAGAAAAACATAGTATAAAATATCTACTCCGACTCGGGCAAAGTTTGCAAAACTGTATTTATTTACTATCGACAGATAAAAGAAGCATTATATAGAATAGCTTATCTGAAGCGAACACAAAATAAAACTAAAAATACAACAGAATTTGGAATGAAACGTGGTTGAAGTTTGAACGAGGAACGCTGCTAAAAAGAACACAAGAAAATGCAACTAGAGTACTGGTAAATGAAAAGTATTACGTAAAGAAACGAGTAACGAACGCCACCTGAATTGAGGTGTGACTGTCGAAACGGGGCTAGAAAGTAAGCGATTTGTTGTACATATTTTGTGGTCAATGGAATAATGGAAACAATAAGGAAACAAAGAGAGAAAGAGCTCACACACTCTTTAACACAAACTACATAAGCGCATAAAGTAAATATAATATTTGAAGCGGGAAATGATAAGTATTAAATTATTTGAATAAAACCAAAACGATCGTTGTTTGATTCTTTCGATGACATTCGATGACGATGAGCGCCCGAGGAACAGCCTTTACAGTTGGCTTTCGCGGATGCAGTAATGTCGTTGTTGTGGATCAATCGTTTGTAGCATGCGCGAAACTGGACCGCATTTGGGTTGTTGTTGCAACCCCCCTTGACTCGGATAGCTTCAAAAAACGATTCTAAATGATCCTGGGAAAACCGGTAGGTGAAAAGATGCATAAGTACATTGTCGCACTCAACATCTGTTGGGATTGCGACGAACTCCTTGAGCAAGGTCCTGATGCTATACGCATAAGGATTATAAACCCCAGATAGCCGGTTTTTTGTTGTGTGTGCCGAATGCTGACACCTGCCGCATATCGAATACTACGAATGTAGTTTTCTGCTGCTTCAAAGGTCTCGTCGCGGAAACAGTCTTTGCTGAGCGGTCTTTTCATGCCTTCATCGTCGACGGACATTGAGTTGAAATAATCAAACAGGTCATTGAAGACTTGACACCCGTCACAACCCGCGAGCTTTTGCTGGAAACCAGCACTACTTCCAGAGCGCCGTGGACCATCGGAGAAACCTTCACCCGGATCATAGGTCGGAGGATTTCCTTGAGAATTGTTGTGCCACCGATGTTCGTCGGATGTTCTTCCAGTAAGGATTCGTTGGAAACTGGTACCACATCCACGCAACAGAAAAGGCATCATCTCTGTTTGGGACGTAAGATTCAAGTACCTAGAGTATCACGCCATTAGCATGCTATAGCAATGCACGACATCTTCAAAAATGTTGGACCGATACCACAGAACAGAGCTCTTTTCCACGTTCTCGCTGCCTTCCGCATGTCTATTTCTTCTCTAATCGTTCTCCGCCCAAAATGCACTGAACACACTTGGAAACTGCTATTTTGTTTGCTGGACTGTACAAGATGGCTGCCGTGAACACGTTTGCACAGGCAAATCTGCAGCTTTTCTCCTTTTCCAATGATTGCACGATTTTTGCACTCCAACAAATGCAAAAGACGCGTTTTCCCACGAGGGAGATTTCATTGTTATATCGTCCGCACCTTTCGCTCAAATAACCGCCAAAAATCAACAACAAACTGCCGCCCAGTTTCTAACTTCCTCGTCGCCAGTTATTCGTGACCTTTGATTTATTCATCATTTTTGGCAACTCTCCCGCTCCCAGTGCATGCAGTCAATACTTCCAATTAGACCTGGAAATCCCCGTTTTTCATTCTCTCATGGTCTCCTGATGTCGTTCTTATTCGGATATCTAAGATATTTGTTCTTCGTACAGGTTTACCACAGCTTTGCAAAATCGTTTAATTGCCGTAGATTCTCCAATTTCATGTACTCAGCAACAGCACCAGCCGATACACCGTAGGCAAGTAATCTAACGGACGCGACACATTTTTGTATTGAGGATAGTCCAATTTTTCCTGCTTCGTTGACTTTTCATTAGCCGTCTCGACTCTGACCCTCGCTGGACAAAGGTTTACGCGTCGTTTCCACAAGCCACCAGCTACGGACGTAGTGGGTGACGCTCCGTCCAGGATGTTCCTCGCTTGGTCTGCAACAAAATACCAAAGAAGTGGTAACATGGTGTCGATCCAAATCCCAAAATAAAATTCCCTGACTTTTCCCTGACCTCTCCAGACCACAAATTTTTTTTTATTTTCTATTTTTTACTTACATATTGTTTGGAGCGTTTTTATGGTTTACATTTTCCTTTTTGAATATTGGAAATTTAAGATATAACTTCAATGACTTTTTTATTTTATCTTTTTTACGATGGATTCTGCAAAAACTTAAAAACTTTTTTTTTATTTTGTCAATCATTTTTTTTCTTATCGAACATCCAAAATGAGCAACCATAAAAATGTCCTATTTTATTTTTATCTGGTGATGTCATTTTAAATGTTGCCCTTTACCAAAAAACTAGAGTTTTTTTTTTAATAGGTCCTATAAACATATGAAACACAACAGCTTATAGGAACTTTTCAAAAAAACTCTAGAAATAATTAATAATTAAAATTGTTGCAAATTTCAAATTGCGATTAGTTAATTTCACTTGATTTCCTAAAGAAAATTTAAAGTTTAAAGTTTTCAAAAAAAATCAATTGAAAATTTTAATTAAAGTAAGAAGTCATGTTTAATTTTAAAATTGATGCCTTTTGCCGAATTTTCAAACGAATTAGGCCGATGCCATTTTTGATTGTGTTTTTATAAAAAAAACTGAAGTTTTTGGAGACAAAAACTTGAAAAAATATGTAATTTTGCAGAATCTTAATAAAGATTAAAAAACAACTGAAAAACTAAGAAAAATATAAAATTAAATGTGAATTTTTCATGTACATGTTTACGTTTTTAAAAATGCTCTAGGTCTTTTTCAACAATGTTTGTATTTAAAGTAAACGGTTTTCTGGATATTTGAAGAAAACATCTTCTTAAATAATTTTACAAAAAAATATTTTTGCTATAAAATTAAAAAAATATATTTTCTACCTTGACCAGAGCCTACAGACGATCATTAATTTTATAAAAGTAAAAACAAAATACAACCTGCTCGAGCTTTTCAAAAAGTCATTATTTATCAAACTTAGATATTTGGGTGTTTTGGAATAGATTCCAAATTTAAGCTCGATCTGACCACGGGAACTCCTCCTTGAAGCCCTTGAATGTTGTTTGGGAAAATTATGTAAAATGTAATTGTACAATCCCTATGAAATCCCCGATGCTGGATCTTTACAGTCTGAACCCGATGCCTGATTTTTCTGTTACATTCTTATAAATTATAACGGGAATCGCAGGCACCGGGTCCTGACTATTAATAGTTGAAACACCTTTTCCGAGAGACCAAATTTTATAAATTCTTGAACTCTCAAGTTTCTTTATTCAGGGTTGTTACGGAGAAATCGAGAAAAAAACCGCGCCATCCCAAAACCCAATCCGCGTCATTTTAGGAAAAATAATTTTGTGACAAACATATAAAAGAGTTTCATAATAAATTAAAATGTGTAATTTCAGAACGCAGAATCTTGAAACGCTGAAAATGTATTTTTGTTAGGATAAGGTAAACTAGAGGGAAAAGCCAAAAACAAACATTTTGGCAAAAAACAAAAAGAAAGAAATTACAACATTTAGAAATTTTGATCTAAAAACTTAAATAAAAAAATATTTTTTTTTAATTAGAATTTTCTGAATTATAAGAATTTTAGGATTTCTGAAATTCTTAAAATCCCTCGAACTCTTCCATTCCAATCCATTCCATTCGAGAAATAAAAAAATGTAAAATACCATAAACTTTTAATTTCAGATTTTTTTTTAATTTTAAAATTCTAAAATTTTCAAAAATATTCAAATTAAATAATCTTAAAGTTTATAAAATTTTAAAAATTCAAAAAATTTAAAATTCTTTAAAAAAATGAAATCTGCTTTATTTTCCAAACGTACCAAGAATTGTTGCTTAAATTCTAAATTCCATAAACTAATATAATTAAATTAAATTAAATAAATCCCAAAAATAAAATAAAAAATCGAAATTCCTACAATTATTATTAATTATTACTTTATTGAATAGAAATCAAGAAATTTATAGAATATAAGAAAAGTGATTTTTGATTTTGGGATTTTTAGAAATTTTAAAATATTTAGAACTGTTGGGAATTTCAATACTTTGTTTTTCATTTGATAGGATTTCAGAGATTTAGGAAATTATAGCTATTTTAGGAATCTAAACAATTTTATGATTTTTTTTTGTTGTAAATCCAGGGATTTTAGGAATGTTAAAACTTCAGGAAATTTTAGGAATTTCTGTTGTTTTCAAATTTCTAGATTTTATGGAATATACCAGTTTAAGGAATCATAAGAATTTTTAGATTTTAAAAATTATATAATTTAAAAATTATATAAATTGTTTTATAATATATATAATTTTCAGGAATTTCTTATTATTCAGAGAAATATTACTGCGGGCGTTAATAATTAGAATTTGTTGGCGTTGGTATGACCGCATAAAAATGGTCGCATGACAGCCGCATGACAGATAAACTAATTGAACTGAAACTGAAACGGTACAGCAAGCTTTGATTATCTTCATTATTTCAAATAAAATTTTCATCAACAACTGTCATTCTGAGATAAACATCGATTCTAAACCTCTCAAGGTGGTAATTTTTAATTTAAATATTGAAAAAATAATTGGGACACAAATCAATTGTATTTTTAGACATGGCGCATGCTCGGCAGGAAGTGCTTCAAAGGCACGCTTCACCTAAAACGACCCTCCTTTGCATTTACGGCTTTTACTACTTAAAACTAAGTAAAACTTAATTGGCCAAAACTTATGGCAAGAACCCATCTACGATTTCAAACTGGATTGAAAAGTACGACGAAACAACGGTTCCAGCCTTGGTTCCAGCTCAAATTCCGCAAGCAAATCAGCTTTACATCGTGATCGTGTTCCGAGGCGAGTTTACTCGCCGCCCAAGAGCATCAACGATGAGTTTTCTGGGCGTTAACGGATTGCACGAGTCGTTTTCCGTGGGAGGTACTTTCACTAGGGTGAAGTTTTCCGAGTGTGTGAGAGCGTTTGCTACATCGGAGCGAGGATCCATTGTCACCATGCGATCATCGACTGACTACCTGCGATCTAATGAAGTAATCGCGATTTCCTCTTTGATCCAAGTGTGGGTTTTAATTAGACTTTTAAGGTTTAGCATTAGTTTTTATTGTACTGATACATGAAATAAATGTTGAAATGAAGTTTAATATTCGGATACAATCGCATTTAAACGTTAAAGGCTTTTCCTTTCGCCTCTTGCTTCCTGGTGGCTCGTTCAATGCAGACAACCCATCATGTAAGCACGTGGTTCGTTTGCGTTGTTCGTCTCTTCTCTATTCACCGACAGATCACGCGCGAAAAGTTCGTTCGTACGAAGCAGAATCGACCTCCTCCAAGCTTCCCTGCACCGTGCGGTACACGCGGTTCACTTGTACCTCGGTTTTGCTCTGCCGAGGTACGCGCTGGCGGTACAAACCGGGTTCAATACCACGGCGCGTACCACGGCACATACCTAGGCTCGTACCGAGTGAAGCACCTTGGCTCATACGCTGGGTTCATGCCATGGGTGAGTGCCAGACACAAAACCGACGCGGCGAGCCGAGAATGTCGTGGTGCGCTGGTACGATGAACCAAGATACCAACACAGAAATGGGTTCAGGCTCGTACCGAAGCTAGAAAACCAAACCCGCGGTGTGCGTTGGCACTGGCGCATGGGAAGCTTGCTCATCACATTGATCCAGTAGAAATTCTGGTTCCCCATAGCTCGACTCGTCTTCTGATGAATCGGAAGCTGAGTTCAATGCGTTATATGTGATCAAATCGTCTTCAGGGGATAACATTTTAGCTGTACAAATGAATAATTATTAGTAACAATAAAACTTATCAATTTTAAACCAAACCTTCGTGTGGACAGCAAATTTCTTTTTGTAAGCAGGAAATAGTCAACTAAATAAGAAAACAGATGACAGATATTTTCATCAAACAGAATATTTAACGGTTGCTATGATCTTATTTTGTTTTTAACAGGCCGCACGTCATGCGGTCATACCACCCAGGCGTTTTGTAAAATCACTGAAATTGATATTATCTAGATACGCGCAATATTAAAAATTTAAGAAAGTCAAAAATATTATAAATATTACAAATTTTTGAAAAATTTTAAATTTTGGAGTATTCAAATATTCTCGTTTTTTGAATTTAGGAGGTTTATGAATGTTTTGAATGTTTGTTTTTTTTTTTGCTTTTATAGTTTTTGATTTTTTGCGTTTTTGTTTTTTTTTTTTTGAGTAATTGGAATTCTGATAGGATTGTTATTTTTTTTGATGTTTTGAATTTCTTAAATTTTATATAGAATAGAATTTTTCATTTTATTGGAATTTATTGAATAAAAAATTATTTTTTTTAATTATAATAAATCCTCGATCTAGAGATTTCAAATTTAAGATACAGTTCATACTCGATGATCTTACCAAAGCGTCACTTAGAAAAACCGAAGCCAATTTTCTTTCATCTTCTTCTCAAAATTTCTCTAACCGAAAAAAAAAACTTATTCAGGTTTTCTGTAATCTAAGATGGTAACAAAAATGACAGCAATTTGGAATTTAAGAATTTAAGATTTTTTTTTTTTTTTTTGGGGGGGTGGTCCAGCCGCACATTGTTGATGTTGAAACCTCTAAACTGGGCCCTCGTCCTGTCACGTCCGTCAGTAGTCTTGTCGTACATTACAACTAGAATCAGATCTGCCAATGAATTAGTACACTTCGACCAAATAAACACTGACGCTGTATGGATCTGAATCTAGAATAAATGCACAGTTGTGTGTTATTCATAAGTCCAACTTATTCAATTATTCATTTAAGTCCAAATATTCATTTGCTAACTACTTTGGATTTAAAATCTAAATTTTAATCTAAAATCATCTAAACTTAATGTTCAAAACTAAACGTTCCTTTAACTGTTGCAGTACTACTTCTATCAAAATAGGATAGAAACCGCGATTTGAAAAAGAAATGACCATTTACGTCAAAAGATCCGTAGTTCCTCGATTCGCAACAATGGTCGATACAACCATAATCCGAAAACCGTTAGTTCAACAGATCAACGAATTTTGTCCGATATCATTACATTAATGATTGATCGGAAGTTTTGATCGCAGCAACCGGTGCGCGAGGTTGAACTTTTTTTTCCGCTCTGCGTCATTTTTCCCAACTTTGGAATTATTCGTCTTGGAGAAAAAGTGAATTTTGTGTTAAAGTCGTCGGGAAGTGAAGCGGTTTTCTAACATCCGGCCTGGATGGATCGCGGTGCTGGAGGAGGACGGTTCAATCAAGGACGTGTGCTCGTTCCAGGGGCCGTCGAAACTTTCCGGAAGAGCAGGGTGGTGATGAGTTCGACAGGGAAATAGGCAACAACCGGAAGCATGCGGGAACTGGCCCGAATTGGGAAGGTGGCGAGCCGTGTGGCGAGCGCAGAGAGCGAGGCGGTCCTCGGTCACAGCGTGAACGGTCCCCGTCAAGGTAGAAATCTCGTGAGCGAAAGAGAATCGGAGCCGTGGGGCACGGATTACTGCGCCGGCACCGTTTCACGTGGCAAGTTCCCTTAGAGGTGGAAAAGGAGGACGACGGAGGCAAGTGGAAGCAGCCCAAGCGGTAACCGGCATATTTCGCCTCGTGCTGTCCATAACAAATCTGGTGTCCGCTGTTGTTACAAGCCTCCCGAAGACGTTTGTAGAGAAGCTAACTGGTGAGCTCGTTCTTTTTATGAGACAGTAATTCTTTCATATATTCTGACATACACACACATCATTCAAGACAACCACGCCAAATCATTACTATAAAGGAGCGGCCGTAGCTGAATGGTTACGTTGTTCGCATTTTAAGCGAATGGTCCTGGGTTCGATTCCCATCTGCTCCCAACGAGAAAGTTTTAGGAAATATAAATTGAAGCTTTGAATATGAACGAAAAATCGAAGTTGCTCGAGTCGAGGTTCGATTCCCCGTCTTTTGGATTGTTAAGCAAAAATACAAAACACCATGCCAATAACGGCTTGGTGAGTTACGACTGGAATTAAGAACGCTGTTACCACTAAAACTATATACGTGCTGGGTCTTTGTCCACTTGACAAGGGCTCGGAAGTTCTAAATAACGTTTGAATCCGATTGATGCAAACGTTCTTTAGGGCGGGGCTTGTCGATTCAAGCTGAGGTACCTCACGCACGGCTAGCCTGCGTAGAAATGGGTCACCGAAGCTCGGCAGAGCTAACACCATCCAAATGCCTATGCGAGTTATTTGCATGTATAGAATGTAAACTAACTTTTAAATACATGGAAACAACTCAATTTGTAAGAAGCGACCGCGTGGTCCCGTTTGATTGGTTGCACACACACACATATCATTACATTAATGATTGATCGAGACTCTATGGACAATTTGACATAAAAGAATGCCTAGTATTCTACATCTATCAAAGTTTTATGACAGCATTACTCTAACTTAACAATTGCAACTAAATTTATCATTAAATAGATTTGGAAAGCATACAGATTTATTTTAAATGCTAATGCTAAGCAACAAATCAATTGTACTATCCTAAAGTCCCACCTAAATCCCACATTGTGATAGTGAAAAAGTCACAGAAGCAGCGGTGTCTTGTGCAATTGTGATATTTTCACTATCGGAGAACTACCTAGTTCACGAAGACAGCTTATCGGTCAACGCTTAAGCCCTGGGGCTGCGGCAAAGCGAGTTCTCGTAGCATGAAGTGGTGTCCATAGTGCTTATAAAAAAATAATGTATGCCCAAATTTTAACTAATGCACTAGGATCAAATCATGCCCCTTGACTTTACAAGGCCCAGGGAAGAATTTAAGAATTTAAGAATTTAAGAATTTAAGAATTTAAGAATTTAAGAATTTAAGAATTTAAGAATTTAAGAATTTAAGAATTTAAGAATTTAAGAATTTAAGAATTTAAGAATTTAAGAATTTAAGAATTTAAGAATTTAAAATTTAAAATTTAAGAATTTAAGAATTTAAAATTTAAGAATTTAAATTTAAAATTTAAAATTTAAGAATTTAAGAATTTAAAATTTAAAATTTAAGAATTTAAATTTAAGAATTTAAGAATTTAAGAATTTAAGAATTTAAGAATTTAAGAATTTAAATTTAAGAATTTAAAATTTAAGAATTTAAGAATTTAAGAATTTAAAATTTAAGAATTTAAATTTAAGAATTTAAATTTAATTTAAGATTTAAAATTTAAGAATTTAAGATTTAAGAATTTAAGAATTTAAAATTTAAAATTTAAGATTTAAATTTAAGATTTAAGAATTTAAATTTAAATTTAATTTAAGAATTTAAGAATTAAAGAATTTAAGAATTTAAGAATTTAAATTTAAGAATTTAAAATTTAAATTTAAGAATTTAAGAATTTAAGAATTTAAGAATTTAAGAATTTAAATTTAAATTTAAGAATTTAAGAATTTAAAATTTAAGAATTTAAGAATTTAAATTTAAATTTAAATTTAAATTTAAGAATTTAAGAATTTAAGAATTTAAATTTAAGAATTTAAGAATTTAAATTTAAGAATTTAAGAATTTAAGAATTTAAGAATTTAAAATTTAAATTTTAAATTTTAGAATTTAAATTTAAGAATTTAAAATTTAAGAATTTAAATTTAAGAATTTAAGAATTTAAGAATTTAAGAATTTAAGAATTTAAGAATTTAAGAATTTAAGAATTTAAGAATTTAAGAATTTAAGAATTTAAGAATTTAAGAATTTAAGAATTTAAGAATTTAACGGTACACATCAACCATAGCTTTTGCACCCAGATTTCTGTTACAGACATTTTAGTATCTTCAAAACTACGGGAACCATCGATATATTTTTTTATTCATCCCCTAAATTACTGTCTTCGTAGTTATTTACAACAAAGTTTGACTATTTTTACAATCACATTCTTGCAGGATTGGGTCCGTAAATTTGACAATTTTGGGATAAGAAGACAACAACTTCCTTGGTTGCTGTGCACCCTTAAGAATTTAAGAATTTAAGAATTTAAGAATTTAAGAATTTAAGAATTTAAGAATTTAAGAATTTAAGAATTTAAGAATTTAAGAATTTAAGAATTTAAAATTTAAAATTTAAAATTTAAGAATTTAAGAATTTAAGAATTTAAGAATTTAAAATTTAAGAATTTAAGAATTTAAGAATTTAAGAATTTAAAATTTAAATTTAAGAATTTAAGAATTCAAAAATTTAAGAATTTAAATTTAAAATTTAAGAATTTAAGAATTTAAATTTAAGAATTTAAGAATTTAAGAATTTAAATTTAAAATTTAAGAATTTAAAATTTAAAATTTAAGAATTTAAAATTTAAATTTAAATTTAAGAATTTAAATTTAAAATTTAAATTTAAAATTTAAAATTTAAATTTAAATTTAAGAATTTAAATTTAATAATTTAAGAATTTAAAATTTAAGAATTTAAATTTAAGAATTTAAATTTTAAATTTTAGAATTTAAATTTAAATTTAAGAATTTAAGAATTTAAGAATTTAAGAATTTAAATTTAAGAATTTAAGAATTTAAATTTAAGAATTTAAGAATTTAAAATTTAAAATTTAAATTTAAGAATTTAAGAATTTAAGAATTTAAGAATTTAAGAATTTAAGAATTTAAGAATTTAAGAATTTAAGAATTTAAGAATTTAAGAATTTAAAATTTAAAATTTAAGAATTTAAATTTAAGAATTTAAGAATTTAAGAATTTAAATTTAAGAATTTAAGAATTTAAGAATTTAAGAATTTAAATTTAAATTTAAGAATTTAAGAATTTAAATTTAAGAATTTAAATTAATTTAAGAATTTAAATTTAAGAATTTAAGAATTTAAATTTAAGAATTTAAAAATTTAAAATTTAAGAATTTAAATTTAAATTTAAGAATTTAAATTTAAAATTTAAGAATTTAAATTTAAATTTAAGAATTTAAGAATTTAAATTTAAATTTAAATTTAAGAATTTAAGAATTTAAAATTTAAAATTTAAAATTTAAGAATTTAAATTTAAGAATTTAAATTTAAAATTTAAGAATTTAAGAATTTAAGAATTTAAATTTAAATTTAAGAATTTAAATTTAAGAATTTAAGAATTTAAGAATTTAAAATTTAAGAATTTAAAATTTAAGAATTTAAGAATTTAAGAATTTAAATTTAAGAATTTAAGAATTTAAGAATTTAAGAATTTAAATTTAAAATTTAAGAATTTAAATTTAAGAATTTAAATTTAAGAATTTAAAATTTAAGAATTTAAAAATTTAAATTTAAAATTTAAATTTAAGAATTTAAGAATTTAAGAATTTAAGAATTTAAGAATTGAAGAATTTAAAATTTAAAATTTAAGAATTTAAGAATTTAAAATTTAAGAATTTAAGAATTTAAATTTAAATTTAAGAATTTAAGAATTTAAGAATTTAAGAATTTAAATTTAATTTAAGAATTTAAGAATTTAAATTTAAGAATTTAAGAATTTAAATTTAAGAATTTAAGAATTTAAGAATTTAAGAATTTAAGAATTTAAGAATTTAAGAATTTAAGAATTTAAGAATTTAAGAATTTAAGAATTTAAGAATTTAAGAATTTAAGAATTTAAGAATTTAAGAATTTAAGAATTTGGGAATTTAGGAATTTAAAGATTTAAGAAAAAAAAATTTTGTTCTCTTGATTGTTGCTTTTTTTTTGCTTTTGAGTTTTTCAGATTTTTGACATTTTTATTTTTAAAATCTTGAATCTTCTAATTATTTTAATATGTTTTTTTTTGTGTTTTTTAATACACAATGAATCCCATCTAAAATTAAAAGGCAGAGGCCAGCTTCTGTTACGTCCAATCAAGCTCATATTTGGGATATAAGCACAGTACACCCACTGGTACATGCCCCAATAATTATTTTTGTTACATCCTAATGTCTGTATCTTCAGGAAAAGTTTAAAATGTGATTAAGATTCACAAGAAAAAAATTGAATGTATCCAGTATAATAGAACACTAAATAAGGGTCAAAAACATTTCTCGAAACTTAAAAGAAATTAAATATTCAGAGTCAGTATGTTTAAAAATGAGTTGAGTGTAGTAATACATTTATTTAGGAAATCCTCAACAACACATAAAAAAAATATCTCTTAATTCATCTTAATCTTAATTCATCTTTCAACGTTTCTTATTGAGAAAATACAAACAAACATTTTCGGAAGAAATTCAATTAATGAGAAATCGAAGTTTTTGCACTCAATGAAAAAAAAAACAAATTATCCTGATTCTTGATAATATTTTTCTTTATAAGTTGAAAGTAATTTTATCTCCCTCAATAATTGCTACCGCGCGAAATCCGCGCCAAATTCGCGCCGTCCGTAACAACCTTTTTTATTCCATAAATTTTTGTTATATTTCTTTAATTCTTCAATTTTTAATTCCATTTCACCATCACTTTTTTGCTTACATTTTAGATTGCACAAAATTAAATTACTTTGGATCATTTTTAAATCATATTTCAGTTTAATTTTGAGAAAAATAAAAATTTTGATAACGAATACTAAAGTAAAATTTTGGAAATTTTTTAACCTTTCAATTTTTTTAGAATTTTAGAATAAGAATTTATAAAATTAAGAAGTCAACAATTCCAAAATATCAGAATTTCAGAATTTTCAAAATTTAGAATCTTTAAGCTTTAGAATTTTAGTTTTTTTTTAATTTTCAAATGTTCAATTTTTTTAACTTTTGAATTTTTTAATCAATCAATTTTTCTGACAAAATGTATGATTTTCTCTATGGTCCCTATATGCTGAGCAAACGACCAATTTTAGAACAAATCTCTGAGGATGGTGGGGCAACTGCCTCATATTATCTCACCCTGTGTGCGCTAGTAATTTGTAATCTTCAGTTGAACGCAAATCCAAAGCAAATCCAAATTATTTGATTTTTAAACCTGAACAGCATGAGCATGAGCATGAGCATGAGAGATCACCCATGGTTGCCCCTCCGTTGCTGAACAGAACCGTAATATCCTTTCAGCACTACTGATCATAGGCTTCGACGATCTAGTAGTGTTTCCCTTATCAACAGCATGTATGAATGCGCTGAAAAGATAAAACACCATGATTGATAAAGCTAGATCAATTGCGAATAGGTAACAGTCATTGGCCACCAACGGCGCCCGCCATGTCAGTTTGTAGACCTCGATTTTAAGGGACGGGAATGTTAGTTAGCGCAGGTTGCTACTAGGGCAGCTGATTTACTCTGTGCTTACACCCCACGAGCGCCAGGAACCTGAAAACTTGTTAGTAGGATAGGGTGTTTGGTCAGGATTCATCATAGAAGATGATGATGCGACCCAAAATCATAGTGTTTGTTGAAAGGTATTATATTTTATTCTCAAGGCAAACAATCGGATGCTGCGGATGAGACATTTCCCGTTTAACTGTTGTTAAATTTTAAATGAAATGGTTTCATCTTAGACAGCCGGCTGTGGAAAGATAAAGCCAAATAATATTTATTTATAGAATGAGGTGTTAAACGCAATGCTGCAATGATAGCGTAGTCTGATTTTTAATTATATAACCATTTAATTCATAAATTTGTTACGGAAACGACGCTACGAACTTAACCATCAAATGCCTTTCGATCTTCTTTCTGTTAACTAGATGAGGTCTTGATTATCGTTACCTCTCGAGCTACGATGCTATGGAGAGGACTTAACACATAAAAGACCGACGTCGAGCCCTCCGAGCTACGGAGCTATGGGAAGGTCTTTTCAACACAAAAAAAGACTCGCACACCACACAACGTTCTTGATGAATCAAAATATTATTTTACGCGGTAAAACTAACGAACTCAACCGTCAAATTGCCTTCCAACTAGCGATGATGAAGAAAGGGCACTTTGCACACAAACACAATCATCCGCTTGCACTAACGGAACATTACGCACAAACAGCCACACAAAAGAGACGAAATTATCGCGAAAAAACAGGACTGCGCGTCCCCAGAAGCACTGAACTTATGACGGCATTATTCAATTATAATGACCAATCACCCCATGCACACAAACAGCCACACAAAAGAGACGAAAATTATCGCGAAAAAATAGGACTGCGCGTCCCTAGAAGCACTGCACTTATCTATTTGATTTTTAAACCTGAACATAATGCAAACAAGCAACGCGCGAAGAAATGCCAAATGCAACTTTTCTTTGCTGTTTCTTTTCTTCGTGACCCTTTTCTTAAGCATTTTTTATGTGGAGTTTTGCGTTCCTTCCGGACTGACCAATATAAAAAATTAAATATTATCAATGTTGCAAAGTTTGGCCTGGAAGACATTGAAAAACATCATCAAGGGCGAATTTTCAAAAAGAAATTACATTTTGTAGTAATATTTTTAAGATCATCAAAATTCCCTGACCCAGCTTAAAATTCCCTGACTTTCCCTGACTTTTCCAGGTCAAATAAAATTCCCTGACAATTCCAGGTTTTCCCTGACTTTTCCAGAAATCGACACCATGGGTAAAGTTAAACGATTCGAATGAAAAGCCGACCACCGTGTTGAAAGGATTTCACTTAATTGATTTTTATTGTTATTTTTTACATCCTAAAACTATCAAATAGTTTGCGAACTCTCATGGTACTGTTTTGTTTTCGTAATATTAATTTTTGTTTTATTTTTCCACTTTAATTTCACTTGTCTGCAAAAGTTATCATTTACTTGTTACAAAAGTTTTACAAAATCGTTATGCGTTTACATGATTTTTATTATTCTCATTCTGATCACTACAGCTTAATATTTGATTTGTTTTTCCTCAATTGAAAAAAAAGAAATAATACACCCATACTCTTTCAGTTACATTGTTTTCCCCTGATCAGGTGCTGTGTTTTGGCAAACAAGTGCCGCACGTGTGTGTCTGTGTGGTTTGTGTGTTTTCTTAACAAAATTTCTTAACAAATTACGCGCGTTAGATGTGTTTTGTGGCGAAAAGAATTAAAATATAGCAACTCTTTTTACACATTTCGGCAAAAAAAAACTAAGACTTACGAGCGAATAAAAAATACGGAAATTAGTGACAAGCGCATCTCGATAAACTAAACTATGCATTTTGCTCTCCTCAAACTAAAATATTCATATTCAGGTCTACCTCGAACGAAGAGCGAACGAAACAAGTGTCTAGTTGTGTGTGTATATAATAATTATATTTAGGCAATAACTAATATGTGTGTGTGTGTTTATCACCTAGCTAAGGCTAAGAACTCGCTAGAATGTGTGTAACATAGCGCAAATTGTTGTTTGTTTGTTTGCTTGTGACGGTTTACATCTGCGGCAGCTGCTCGATCGGCGTGGTATACTTAAAGTCCTCGGGAAAGAGTTCGGCCGCGTGTGGGTACATCAACCGGTACGATTGCCGGATGGTAACGTCGGCCACACCCGCAATGTCCCCAATCTCCTTGTGGGTCTTCTTCTGATCCGAGGCTTGCGACGCCATGTAGATGGCGGCAGCCGCAACCGAAATCGGTGACCGACCCGGCACGATGTCCATCTCGACGGCTTTCCGCGCAATGTGGGTGGCCGCTCGCTGCACCGTATTCGGCAGATCTACAGGAAGATTCCCCAATAAGTACCGAATTGAACAAAGAAGCACGCCCCCAAAACTTACCCAAGTTGGCGCAGAACCGGGACATAAAATCGGCGGTCGTGATGAGATCGACGGACGTGGCCAGCGCCTTCAGTGTCAACTTGAAGCACCGCCCAATCTCCTTCTTGCTGATCTTGCTGACGGCGCAGATTTCCTTGAAGGTACGCGGGACGCCCTCCTGCCGGCACGCAATGTACAAACACGCCGAAGCTTTGGCGTCGTTCGAGCGGCCCTTCAGATTCTTGCCGTCGTGCACCTGCTTGAACAGGTTGTTTGCCCGGTCCACGATCGTCTTTGGCAGATTGATGCGGTCGGCCATGGTGCTGATCTCCTTGAAGGCCGCTATCAGCGCCCGGTCCGAGCTGCTCATCGTGCGCCGGTTTTGGTACTTGGCGGCTAGAGGGAAAAGAGAGAAAGAGCAACGTTGTTAAAAAAGAGTCCTAAGATAGGACAGCATATGTGTGCCCTTAAATTTCATGTATGGTAGAAATCCTTTGAATTCCTTAAACGTCTTGCAGAATTATCGGCTTCACGGCATCCGCTAACATCACCTTCCCAGCCGACTTGAGCCCCATGATCATTGGCTCGTAGTGCTCCAGAAGTCCCATTAGCAGAATTCCCGATAGTCAGGAATCGCCCATCTTGAAGGCTGACGCCGTATTATGTCAATGGCTACATTTTTATAGCTATTTTTTACCGATTTTATCCCACTGTGTAGTGGCTTGATCGCTGACCATGTCCGGTTCATCTTTATTGCGAACGCCTAGGTGGAGTAGTTTCTTGATAGCCGGGAGCGAAACCAAACCACCGTAGGCCTGACCGCTTCGGCCGACTTGAACAATTGAGCATTCGCTTCACCAGCATTTTCGAACTAGAGTTTTCTTGAACTTAGTTGACGTCTTCTAGTTCAGAGCTGTGCCCATAACCTTTAGTATACGATATAAAAACGACTTATCTTGTAGACTGTTGGCAGTAGAATGATTTTATTTGATCAAAAGTCGCCTTCCAAAGAAGAAACCTCAATGACCGGATCATTTCAATCTCCTGATATCATAGCATTACGGGTCTGTTATCACCACCTGCACAAAATCGGCATGTGGCCTAACAGCCTCAGTCGTTTTTGTTTAACTGGGTTGGAAAGCTCGGCACATTTACTCTGCTTCTGCGGAGCACTTTCGGCAACAAATAAACCCTTTTGGCTCCTCCCCTTTTAAGGGGAAGTCTTCTATGTCTAAAATGAAAAAACTGCGCAATTTTTTTTAGAAGGCCGTACAAATAGACCATTTTGACAAGCAGAGATCTTCTGACCACGCCAGATCAACTTCGGTTACATGAAACCTTTTCCGGGTTTTCCGGATATCGGTTCCAGATCTGGAGGGGTTATTTCCTGGATCCATCTTAAATCAGTCAGGTATTTACTGTAGAATCACTTTCAAGCAACTTCCAGAGAAGTTGGATTGGACATGGCCATCCCGGAAGTTCCGGATATTTTTTTTTAAAAGCTGTTCAACCATCAGGTGACCGATTGCTTTTTTTAATATATTTTTTAAACATTTTGTCGTTCAGTTTGAACATTAGAAAATGAAAGTGGGTGATTAGAAGTTAGAATTAAGCGACGAAGAAGAAGACAACGTGTCGGATGGAACCGTCTCCGATATCGAGAGCGAAAGTGACTCGGACGACGATTCTACAAGGTTGTAGATGATTTTAAAAACATATGTTCTCAAATTGACACAAGAATATTTTTTAGCTGGGAGACTTAGTTTCCACTAATAAAAGATTTTGATGCTAGCAATGTTTTCCCAGATCCACAATTCCGTAAGTTGCGAACTACTATGGAGGCATTTCACGCTTTTATGTCGTCGGACATTATCGACGAGTTCGTTGAATGTACGAATTTGTACGGCGTCACAAGCGAAAATCAACATGGAAGAATCTAAACGAATCGCAAACGAGTTTGTCTGATTTGCAACGTAAAAGGAGGCAAAAAGCTTCCAACCATGTAGAACAAGGTAAAGCACAAAAATCGGAATGACTAAGAAACTTCTCGACAACATAAAAGTTTAGTGTGGTAACTGTTACCGTGAACTTTACAGGTCATTCGCAGATGAGAAAGAAAGTTGTCGTCTCTTCACAATTATTCGAAAGAACTGAGGTTTTAATTGTGCTCATAATCATGAAAGGATCAACAGACCAAATGAGGTAGGACCTGGAAAAGGTCATGTAAGCCGGAAAGCTACGATGGCTCGAGTTCAGATCAGCAGGAAAACGCCACAATTAGGTTGCCAAATGTACGGGGTAAAATTCCAAATAGACATTTCAATGACTGTTCTATAGGTATCATCATAGGATTGTATGAATTTCAACTAGTATGTCATAGCCACAATTTGTACCATAAGGGGGACTTAAATATTACGTCCCAAATTGGGAAAGGTTCTGCAACGCATCAAAGTACTATTACATGGAATTCTGTGCAATGCTTTATAAGTTAGGACCTAGTTTTTCAATGACGAAGTCAGTCACAGACTGGATTTGACACAGCTGGAACAGAGTGATTTTGAACGAAAATGGCTACAACCGGAAGCCAACAAGGCTACAACCGGAAGCCAACAAATTGATCAAATCTAATTAATTCAATTTTAAATAGTGTTTCCAAAATTTAAAGCATTTGAAGATAAAATGAGCGCTTCTCTAACATCGACGGGAAGATCGTGTACCTAAAATGCATAAAATTGGCCACCGAATTGGCACTAACTCGAATATAAACTTCAAATACCTAGAATGCATATAATATTGAATGAAACATATCATTGAGTTCCTCGTGACTCTGATGAGATCAACTAACATAAACAAGTTATTCAACGCCATTCCGGTTATGTCACGGCATAATTCTGGAGCAACATTTGAAAGGGGTGGTACGACATTGCTCTTACGGGCTTTCATTGCACGCGTTTAAATGGGACGAAAGGCCGTAAGAGCAATGTCGTACCGCCCCTTTCAAATGTTGCTCCAGAATTACTCTGTCTTTTTGGTACTCACTTCCAAAAGCATCGAAAGACGCCGGCCCCGTCCCTGGCCCAATCATCGTGGACAAATCGCCCCCGCTGAGCAGCGGATTTTCCGGTCCACCGACACGAGACGGATCCACGCCCGCTTTTTCGTTGCTGAACGTTCGCCACTCCGAACCGACATCGATAACTCTACGGAAGAAAATTGAGGGCAAATGATAATTTCAAGGATTTCGCTGAATAATTGATTCCGCCAGTTGACGTACCTGTCTCCGACGACCAGCCCGCACTCTGAGCAGATCATGTCCCCGGCACGGTAGTCCTCTATCAGCGGAGCATCCGGATGTGCGTAACAGCAGACCTTGTTCAGGTGGTGATCTCTGCAGCAGCAAAGAGAGAATGCAAAATGTAAACATATTAAACCTTGTCGTAGAAATCATCAAAGTGTGCCGTGCAAAGTCAACGCTTTGAGAATCGATTACGGCATCCACCCTCTCTCTCGCGTGACAGCATTAGTAGGCCATGTCATCGAGCCAATCAATTCGGGCACTTTCTTCGCAGTTTTTTCAAATCTTCGCAAACCCAAAAAACCTAATTCTTACCTCGAAGAACTTGCCATTTTGCTGGCTTTTGTCCCGTTCTCGCCTGTCTGGCTGTGTCCGTGTGTGTGTTTGGTGGTGGCCTTTCCCTTCTGTGCTGGAAACGCGCGGCCTAGAAAATTTCGTCGTCGTCGTGCCCCAGAATCGCCTCTCGATGGGGTGACGACGAATTTACAACCCAAAATCGATCGCCTTTCCGTAATTAGACGGCACAGATCGGAACACGATGCACAAACACACGAGTTGGGGGGGAGGGCGCGCACTTAGCTTTTTATTTACGCGACACGACACGGTGGAAATCTGCGTTTTTCCCTCGCGACTTTTCGCGATTCGCAACGACGAAGTTCTGCTGATGATGCTGATCGCTGGCTGATTGTCGTCGTAGCGTTGTCTGTCAGACGACGGCAGAGCAGGAAGATTGATTTGGATTGTCTGTAGGCAAGGTTTGATTTGTCTGCGATAGTTACGATTCAATTGTGGTCGCATTTTGAAACAGTCTAAAATATTTTTCAAAATTTTAAAATCTTGTTCATTAAAACGAATCAAAAACTCAAGAATACATTAAATATTGCAATCAGAAACATGACATTTCAATCCTAACAACTGGATTGAAAAATCTGCAAATCAAAACATAAAATCTGATGGCAGCCTTGACGTGGGTTTCGTTTCTGGTGGGTCGATAAAGCAGAGCTCAAGCTGTCAAAACAACAAGAAAATGAAACGAAAGCGCGGGAACTTGCTCCAGTGGCGTGGCGTAAGAGGAGGGGCAGAGGTAAATAATGATGAATTGGGTCCTAAAATGAAGCTTAGATTGTTGATATTATTGTTTACAGCGATAAAGCTTATTTTTCTGAGTACAATGACCCTTTGTACGACCACAAAGAGTTTAAAATGGATTTTTATTATGGATTTTTGGACGATTAAAAACCATTTCTGATCACTTTTTTTCATTTTAATGCAAACATTTGTTTTTTACAAGACAACATTTTTTCGATGGATCATCTATGGTCCCCTTGGAACGAGCTGTCAAGTAGGAGCTTTTCTGTCAAGAAGGACCGCGAGGTTAATTTTTCAAAATTGATTTAAAAATCCATTTTAAACCTTTTGTGGTCGTACAAAGGGTCATTGTACTCAGAAAAATAAGCTTTATCGCTGTAATATCTGCAATCTAAGCTTCATTTTAGGACCCCATTCCAGGTTTTTTTTTAAAGGTCGTATAAGCTATTGTCTTTCATATGTTTATAGGACCTAATAAAAAAAAGTCGAGAATTATTAAGCTAAAACATGTAAAGTCGCCATTACACTATCGAGCTGTCAAATCGCAACATGGAGTTAAACTTTCTGTGCAGTTGCTGTGAAGCTTAGCATGGCTTTTCAAAAAGTTTAACTCCATGTTGCACGCACACACTCTCACTTCGTCGCCGTCGTGCTAACTTGTCGCACGTGCATTTTGGGCCAAATTGAGTAAAGAACGCCATTTTGTGCAGCTAACAATGCCTCACCTTTTGACCTTCACAGAGCCCCAAAATTCGATTTCAATCCTGAGATATTCAATAAAAACCGAAAAAACTCCGTGCATTTTGGTCACTTTACATATGAAAGTAATTTCAAACTTGTCGTGCTATCTTGTCACTCCCTGAAAATTGATGTAAGTGCGACAATTAGCCAAAGGGATTTCAGGTCAGAACGCGTTTGACGCACGTACAAGTTAGACTACCGTAAACAAGACCGTAAACATTTGTAATTATAACTCGGGACTCCAGCAACCAACATCAACAAAACTTCGGGACAATGTACATAATGGTCAGCCAAACAAAAAACGTGTTTGTTATTGTTTACATTGCGTGCTTTGGTTTTTGTTTATTCAAGGTCTAACATAAAAACGCGATTTTATCGGAACGTCGAAATGGCGGGTGCGACAAGATAGCACGACGACGTCGACTTTTAATTTCTCGATACCGCAAACAAACAAACAAACAAACTCACCCTTTTTCGTGTTTTACAGTTTGCCAAACTCGCAAACAAGGCAAAATGTATGCAGGCTGACGTTTGTACATACAAATCCAGACAAACATACAAAGCAGGCAAACTGCTAAAAAGTGAGAGTTTGTTTGTTTGTTTGCCGTAGTGTAATAGCTCCTTAATGGTTTTCAGATTGCCAAGGGAAACAGATTTGCCAATGTTTGACGATCCAATTGCGCTGTACACCAAAAAAGTTCAAGATGGTATGTCAGAGACATAACCGAAAGACATAGGACCAAACAATTTGAATGAGTTTTTGCTGGATTGCTTTGCGGGATTGCTAGTGAAATCTGGAATAAGATTATTTTATTTTGTTTCATATATTTGTCGGCAAAATTGTCATAAATGTTCCCCCAAGGTGAACCTTCCATGAGGACACCGGCAACTCCAGGTTGTGGCCACTACTGTCGAAATGGCCATTATTATGTTTAGTATCAAAAACCATGAATTTTGATACCCATATTGCCACAACTCGTATGGTTCTGTAAAAGGCCCTTCGGGCCCCGGAGGAACCTGCTTTGAGATCACCGGCCACTCCAGGTTGTGGCCAACACTGTCGAAATGGCCATTATTATGTTCAGTATCAAAAACCATGAATTTTGATACCCATATTGCCACAACTCGTATGGTTCTGTAAAAGGCCCTCCGGGCCCCGGGGGAACCTTCTTTGAGGGTACCGACCACTCCAGGTTGTGGCCAACACTGTCGAAATGGCCATTATTATGTTCAGTATAAAAAACCATGAATTTTGATACCCATATTACCACAACTCGTATGGTTCTGTAAAAGGCCCTCCGGGCCCCGGGGGAACCTTCTTTGAGGGCACCGGCCACTCCAGGTTGTGGCCAACACTGTCGAAATGGCCATTTTTATGTTCAGTATCAAAAACCATGAATTTTGATACCCATATTGCCACAACTCGTATGGTTCTGTAAAAGGCCCTCCGGGCCCCGGGGGAACCTGCTTCGAGGGCACCGGCCACTCCAGGTTGTGGCCAACACTGTCGAAATGGCCATTTTATGTTCAGTATCAAAAACCATGAATTTTGATACCCATATTGCCACAACTCGTATGGTTCTGTAAAAGGCCCTCCGGGCCCCGGAGGAACCTGCTTCGAGGGCACCGACCACTCCAGGTTGTGGCCACTACTGTCGAAATGGCCATTATTATGTTCAGTATCAAAAACCATGAATTTTGATACCCATATTGCCACAACTCGTATGGTTCTGTAAAAGGCCCTCCGGGCCCCGGGGGAACCTGCTTCGAGGGCACCGGCCACTCCAGGTTGTGGCCAACACTGTCGAAATGGCCATTATTATGTTCAGTATCAAAAACCATGAATTTTGATACCCATATTGCCACAACTCGTATGGTTCTGTAAAAGGCCCTTCGGGCCCCGGAGGAACCTGCTTTGAGATCACCGGCCACTCCAGGTTGTGGCCAACACTGTCGAAATGGCCATTATTATGTTCAGTATCAAAAACCATGAATTTTGATACCCATATTGCCACAACTCGTATGGTTCTGTAAAAGGCCCTCCGGGCCCCGGGGGAACCTTCTTTGAGGGTACCGACCACTCCAGGTTGTGGCCAACACTGTCGAAATGGCCATTATTATGTTCAGTATCAAAAACCATGAATTTTGATACCCATATTACCACAACTCGTATGGTTCTGTAAAAGGCCCTCCGGGCCCCGGGGGAACCTTCTTTGAGGGCACCGGCCACTCCAGGTTGAGGCCAACACTGTCGAAATGGCCATTTTTATGTTCAGTATCAAAAACCATGAATTTTGATACCCATATTGCCACAACTCGTATGGTTCTGTAAAAGGCCCTCCGGGCCCCGGAGGAACCTGCTTCGAGGGCACCGACCACTCCAGGTTGTGGCCACTACTGTCGAAATGGCCATTATTATGTTCAGTATCAAAAACCATGAATTTTGATACCCATATTGCCACAACTCGTATGGTTCTGTAAAAGGCCCTCCGGGCCCCGGGGGAACCTGCTTCGAGGGCACCGGCCACTCCAGGTTGTGGCCAACACTGTCGAAATGGCCATTTTTATGTTCAGTATCAAAAACCATGAATTTTGATACCCATATTGCCACAACTCGTATGGTTCTGTAAAAGGCCCTCCGGGCTCCGGGGGAACCTGCTTCGAGGGCACCGGCCACTCCAGGTTGTGGCCAACACTGTCGAAATGGCCATTTTTATGTTCAGTATCAAAAACCATGAATTTTGATACCCATATTGCCACAACTCGTATGGTTCTGTAAAAGGCCCTCCGGGCCCCGGAGGAACCTGCTTCGAGGGCACCGGCCACTCCAGGTTGTGGCCAACACTGTCGAAATGGCTATTATTATGTTCAGTATCAAAACCATGAATTTGCCACAACTCGTATGGTTCTGTAAAGGCCCTCCGGGCCCCGGGGGAACCTTCTTTGAGATCACCGGCCACTCCAGGTTGTGGCCAACACTGTCGAAATGGCCATTTTTATGTTCAGTATCAAAACCCATGAATTTTGATACCCATATTGCCACAACTCGTATGGTTCTGTAAAAGGCCCTCCGGGCTCCGGGGGAACCTGCTTCGAGGGCACCGGCCACTCCAGGTTGTGGCCAACACTGTCGAAATGGCCATTTTATGTTCAGTATCAAAACCATGAATTTGCCACAACTCGTATGGTTCTGTAAAAGGCCCTCCGGGCCCCGGGGGAACCTTCTTTGAGATCACCGGCCACTCCAGGTTGTGGCCAACACTGTCGAAATGGCCATTTTTATGTTCAGTATCAAAAACCATGAATTTTGATACCCATATTGCCACAACTCGTATGGTTCTGTAAAAGGCCCTCCGGGCCCCGGGGGAACCTTCTTTGAGGGCACCGGCCACTCCAGGTTGTGGCCAACACTGTCGAAATGGCTATTATTATGTTCAGTATCAAAAACCATGAATTTTGATACCCATATTGCCACAACTCGTATGGTTCTGTAAAAGGCCCTCCGGGCTCCGGGGGAACCTGCTTCGAGGGCACCGGCCACTCCAGGTTGTGGCCAACACTGTCGAAATGGCCATTTTTATGTTCAGTATCAAAAACCATGAATTTTGATACCCATATTGCCACAACTCGTATGGTTCTGTAAAAGGCCCTCCGGGCCCCGGAGGAACCTGCTTCGAGGGCACCGGCCACTCCAGGTTGTGGCCAACACTGTCAAAATGGCTATTATTATGTTCAGTATCAAAAACCATGAATTTGCCACAACTCGTATGGTTCTGTAAAAGGCCCTCCGGGCCCCGGGGGAACCTTCTTTGAGATCACCGGCCACTCCAGGTTGTGGCCAACACTGTCGAAATGGCCATTTTTATGTTCAGTATCAAAAACCATGAATTTTGATACCCATATTGCCACAACTCGTATGGTTCTGTAAAAGGCCCTCCGGGCTCCGGGGGAACCTGCTTCGAGGGCACCGGCCACTCCAGGTTGTGGCCAACACTGTCGAAATGGCCATTTTTATGTTCAGTATCAAAAACCATGAATTTTGATACCCATATTGCCACAACTCGTATGGTTCTGTAAAAGGCCCTCCGGGCCCCGGAGGAACCTGCTTCGAGGGCACCGGCCACTCCAGGTTGTGGCCAACACTGTCGAAATGGCTATTATTATGTTCAGTATCAAAAACCATGAATTTGCCACAACTCGTATGGTTCTGTAAAAGGCCCTCCGGGCCCCGGGGGAACCTTCTTTGAGATCACCGGCCACTCCAGGTTGTGGCCAACACTGTCGAAATGGCCATTTTATGTTCAGTATCAAAAACCATGAATTTTGATACCCATATTGCCACAACTCGTATGGTTCTGTAAAAGGCCCTCCGGGCCCCGGAGGAACCTGCTTCGAGGGCACCGGCCACTCCAGGTTGTGGCCAACACTGTCGAAATGGCTATTATTATGTTCAGTATCAAAAACCATGAATTTGCCACAACTCGTATGGTTCTGTAAAAGGCCCTCCGGGCCCCGGGGGAACCTTCTTTGAGATCACCGGCCACTCCAGGTTGTGGCCAACACTGTCGAAATGGCCATTATTATGTTCAGTATCAAAAACCATGAATTTTGATACCCATATTGCCACAACTCGTATGGTTCTGTAAAAGGCCCTCCGGGCCCCGGGGGAACCTTCTTTGAGGGCACCGGCCACTCCAGGTTGTGGCCAACACTGTCGAAATGGCTATTATTATGTTCAGTATCAAAAACCATGAATTTTGATACCCATATTGCCACAACTCGTATGGTTCTGTAAAAGGCCCTCCGGGCTCCGGGGGAACCTGCTTCGAGGGCACCGGCCACTCCAGGTTGTGGCCAACACTGTCGAAATGGCCATTTTTATGTTCAGTATCAAAAACCATGAATTTTGATACCCATATTGCCACAACTCGTATGGTTCTGTAAAGGCCCTCCGGGCCCCGGAGGAACCTGCTTCGAGGGCACCGGCCACTCCAGGTTGTGGCCAACACTGTCGAAATGGCTATTATTATGTTCAGTATCAAAAACCATGAATTTGCCACAACTCGTATGGTTCTGTAAAAGGCCCTCCGGGCCCCGGGGGAACCTTCTTTGAGATCACCGGCCACTCCAGGTTGTGGCCAACACTGTCGAAATGGCCATTTTTATGTTCAGTATCAAAACCCATGAATTTTGATACCCATATTGCCACAACTCGTATGGTTCTGTAAAAGGCCCTCCGGGCTCCGGGGGAACCTGCTTCGAGGGCACCGGCCACTCCAGGTTGTGGCCAACACTGTCGAAATGGCCATTTTTATGTTCAGTATCAAAAACCATGAATTTGCCACAACTCGTATGGTTCTGTAAAAGGCCCTCCGGGCCCCGGGGGAACCTTCTTTGAGATCACCGGCCACTCCAGGTTGTGGCCAACACTGTCGAAATGGCCATTATTATGTTCAGTATCAAAAACCATGAATTTTGATACCCATATTGCCACAACTCGTATGGTTCTGTAAAAGGCCCTCCGGGCCCGGAGAACCTGCTTCGAGGGCACCGGCCACTCCAGGTTGTGGCCAACACTGTCGAAATGGCTATTATTATGTTCAGTATCAAAAACCATGAATTTGCCACAACTCGTATGGTTCTGTAAAAGGCCCTCCGGGCCCCGGGGGAACCTTCTTTGAGATCACCGGCCACTCCAGGTTGTGGCCAACACTGTCGAAATGGCCATTTTTATGTTCAGTATCAAAACCCATGAATTTTGATAACCATATTGCCACAACTCGTATGGTTCTGTAAAAGGCCCTCCGGGCTCCGGGGGAACCTGCTTCGAGGGCACCGGCCACTCCAGGTTGTGGCCAACACTGTCGAAATGGCCATTTTTATGTTCAGTATCAAAAACCATGAATTTTGATACCCATATTGCCACAACTCGTATGGTTCTGTAAAAGGCCCTCCGGGCTCCGGGGGAACCTGCTTCGAGGGCACCGGCCACTCAGGTTGTGGCCAACACTGTCAAAATGGCTATTATTATGTTCAGTATCAAAACCATGAATTTGCCACAACTCGTATGGTTCTGTAAAAGGCCCTCCGGGCCCCGGGGGAACCTTCTTTGAGATCACCGGCCACTCCAGGTTGTGGCCAACACTGTCGAAATGGCCATTTTTATGTTCAGTATCAAAAACCATGAATTTTGATACCCATATTGCCACAACTCGTATGGTTCTGTAAAAGGCCCTCCGGGCTCCGGGGGAACCTGCTTCGAGGGCACCGGCCACTCCAGGTTGTGGCCAACACTGTCGAAATGGCCATTTTTATGTTCAGTATCAAAAACCATGAATTTTGATACCCATATTGCCACAACTCGTATGGTTCTGTAAAAGGCCCTCCGGGCCCCGGAGGAACCTGCTTCGAGGGCACCGGCCACTCCAGGTTGTGGCCAACACTGTCGAAATGGCTATTATTATGTTCAGTATCAAAAACCATGAATTTGCCACAACTCGTATGGTTCTGTAAAAGGCCCTCCGGGCCCCGGGGGAACCTTCTTTGAGATCACCGGCCACTCCAGGTTGTGGCCAACACTGTCGAAATGGCCATTATTATGTTCAGTATCAAAAACCATGAATTTTGATACCCATATTGCCACAACTCGTATGGTTCTGTAAAAGGCCCTCCGGGCCCCGGGGGAACCTTCTTTGAGGGCACCGGCCACTCCAGGTTGTGGCCAACACTGTCGAAATGGCCATTTTTATGTTCAGTATCAAAAACCATGAATTTTGATACCCATATTGCCACAACTCGTATGGTTCTGTAAAAGGCCCTCCGGGCTCCGGGGGAACCTGCTTCGAGGGCACCGGCCACTCCAGGTTGTGGCCAACACTGTCGAAATGGCCATTATTATGTTCAGTATCAAAAACCATGAATTTTGATACCCATATTGCCACAACTCGTATGGTTCTGTAAAAGGCCCTCCGGGCCCCGGAGGAACCTGCTTCGAGGGCACCGGCCACTCCAGGTTGTGACCAACACTGTCGAAATGGCCATTATTATGTTCAGTATCAAAACCCATGAATTTTGATACCCATATTGCCACAACTCGTATGGTTCTGTAAAAGGCCCTCCGGGCCCCGGAGGAACCTGCTTCGAGGGCACCGGCCACTCCAGGTTGTGGCCAACACTGTCGAAATGGCTATTATTATGTTCAGTATCAAAAACCATGAATTTGCCACAACTCGTATGGTTCTGTAAAAGGCCCTCCGGGCCCCGGGGGAACCTTCTTTGAGATCACCGGCCACTCCAGGTTGTGGCCAACACTGTCGAAATGGCCATTTTTATGTTCAGTATCAAAACCCATGAATTTTGATACCCATATTGCCACAACTCGTATGGTTCTGTAAAAGGCCCTCCGGGCTCCGGGGGAACCTGCTTCGAGGGCACCGGCCACTCCAGGTTGTGGCCAACACTGTCGAAATGGCCATTTTTATGTTCAGTATCAAAAACCATGAATTTGCCACAACTCGTATGGTTCTGTAAAAGGCCCTCCGGGCCCCGGAGGAACCTGCTTCGAGGGCACCGGCCACTCCAGGTTGTGGCCAACACTGTCGAAATGGCCATTATTATGTTCAGTATCAAAACCCATGAATTTTGATACCCATATTGCCACAACTCGTATGGTTCTGTAAAAGGCCCTCCGGGCCCCGGAGGAACCTGCTTCGAGGGCACCGGCCACTCCAGGTTGTGGCCAACACTGTCGAAATGGCTATTATTATGTTCAGTATCAAAAACCATGAATTTGCCACAACTCGTATGGTTCTGTAAAAGGCCCTCCGGGCCCCGGGGGAACCTTCTTTGAGATCACCGGCCACTCCAGGTTGTGGCCAACACTGTCGAAATGGCCATTTTTATGTTCAGTATCAAAAACCATGAATTTTGATACCCATATTGCCACAACTCGTATGGTTCTGTAAAAGGCCCTCCGGGCCCCGGGGGAACCTTCTTTGAGGGCACCGGCCACTCCAGGTTGTGGCCAACACTGTCGAAATGGCCATTTTTATGTTCAGTATCAAAAACCATGAATTTTGATACCCATATTGCCACAACTCGTATGGTTCTGTAAAAGGCCCTCCGGGCTCCGGGGGAACCTGCTTCGAGGGCACCGGCCACTCCAGGTTGTGGCCAACACTGTCGAAATGGCCATTTTTATGTTCAGTATCAAAAACCATGAATTTTGATACCCATATTGCCACAACTCGTATGGTTCTGTAAAAGGCCCTCCGGGCCCCGGAGGAACCTGCTTCGAGGGCACCGGCCACTCCAGGTTGTGGCCAACACTGTCGAAATGGCTATTATTATGTTCAGTATCAAAAACCATGAATTTGCCACAACTCGTATGGTTCTGTAAAAGGCCCTCCGGGCCCCGGGGGAACCTTCTTTGAGATCACCGGCCACTCCAGGTTGTGGCCAACACTGTCGAAATGGCCATTTTTATGTTCAGTATCAAAAACCATGAATTTTGATACCCATATTGCCACAACTCGTATGGTTCTGTAAAAGGCCCTCCGGGCTCCGGGGGAACCTGCTTCGAGGGCACCGGCCACTCCAGGTTGTGGCCAACACTGTCGAAATGGCCATTTTTATGTTCAGTATCAAAAACCATGAATTTTGATACCCATATTGCCACAACTCGTATGGTTCTGTAAAAGGCCCTCCGGGCTCCGGGGGAACCTGCTTCGAGGGCACCGGCCACTCCAGGTTGTGGCCAACACTGTCGAAATGGCCATTTTTATGTTCAGTATCAAAAACCATGAATTTTGATACCCATATTGCCACAACTCGTATGGTTCTGTAAAAGGCCCTCCGGGCCCCGGAGGAACCTGCTTCGAGGGCACCGGCCACTCCAGGTTGTGGCCAACACTGTCGAAATGGCCATTATTATGTTCAGTATCAAAAACCATGAATTTTGATACCCATATTGCCACAACTCGTATGGTTCTGTAAAAGGCCCTCCGGGCCCCGGGGGAACCTTCTTTGAGGGTACCGGCCACTCCAGGTTGTGGCCAACACTGTCGAAATGGCCATTATTATGTTCAGTATCAAAAACCATGAATTTTGATACCCATATTGCCACAACTCGTATGGTTCTGTAAAAGGCCCTCCGGGCCCCGGGGGAACCTTCTTTGAGGGCACCGGCCACTCCAGGTTGTGACCACCACTGTCGAAATGGCCATGTTGCATGAGAACCGCCACATAATGGTGACTTCCACCGGTCCGCTTGGTGCGCCTTTGTAAGAATTTCCTCCTTCTGCTGCTGGTGGTTCTTCCTTCTGGTTGCTGGTCCTCTTCTTCTATTGGCTGCTGCTGCTGCTGCTGCTCCGCGCTGGCTCGACTCGATGTACCCGGTTCGAGTGCTCGTTCCAAAGTGATTTGCTTTTGCGAAATTTTCTGCTTAAATAGCGGCACAGCCGGAGAACGGCACAAAAGGGGCGCGGCCTCGAATGCATACGCTCGCTCTGATTGGTCATCTGCCCGATTTGAACTGAAAAATGACTCATTTTGTTTGCATGTTTTAAGCGCTTTAACTATGTTTAGTCAAAGTTATTATGTAATAAAACGATAGCTTAAGTATTCCCCTTTCGACTGGTGATTGAATCTTCGGGATTATTCGATTGGGGGAAAAGATATAAGCGTTTGAAATATGTCAATTTTTTTCGCACGCTTGTGACGGTTTGGATCGAATTTCTGAACTGGCCCCCCAATATAGTAACTAGAGACATAGTCCTATGTCAAAAACGTTTTCCAGTTCCGATTTAGTTTGCATCGACCTGTTTTCCTTGACAATCTGTAGTAAATGGTCCAAAGACGAAGTGTAAACCAAGCAAAACAATGGGCCAATGTAGAAGTGTAAACAAAGAGTCTATCAGCTGCTCACGTCAGCTGATGTTAAATTTAGAAAAGAGCAGGATAGACGTCATCCATAAAGTGTGTCACGCGTAAATCAACCAAAATTATCGATCATTGTTTGCATCTGAACACTGTGACGAGGAGTTACACTGAAATAAATAACATGATTAATGCTATTAGTTTTGCATATAGATTTTTGCAGAATGCTTTTGCGCATAAACGGTGTGAGCCTTGCATATAAACTATATATGCACAGTTTGAGCACTGAGTGTTCGAACAACAACACAATTCTGAATCGACAGGGGAGGAAGAAACGTGGGGACACACCACAATACGCTCCGAAATTTGGTTGTATTCGTTGGGAGCACCATGCTAAGAAGGTTTGGTACTCCGGGACCCTTTGGGATGGGACATTGTATTTCCACGAATGCCTTGGGCACTTATTTGCCGTGGTTATAGCGCCACAACTCGCTCCAAGCGAAAAAATAATATTTTTTTAACTCAAAAATGGAAAACTTCTCGTCATAGTGCCCTGATACAAACAACCCACTAAGAATTTTAGCTCGAGCCTCGATTCAATTCAGGCTCATCTCGAGCCAGTTCGACTCGAGGCTCGAGCCAAAATTCTCAGTGGGAATGATCGAGCTCGAGCTGTCACAGCCCTGCGAAATACATTGACCGACATATCGGGCGGTCAGTACAAAAAAATCAGCTAGAAGTCACCTGCCAATAAACTGTTCCTAGAAAGAGATAGCAAACCTGATTCAAAAAAACCCCCAGCTCCCATAGAGTTATCTACGTGCGCATGTATTGCATGTACGTACACGAGAAAGATTGAGGTTAAATTTTGTACCAGCCAGCAAATCAAATGGTGTCCTAGTGTGCGTGAGATCGGCCTTAGATAACTCTATGTAAACATACTTTGAGTGTGTTAGTAAATTTCTGATTTCTTATAAGGCTTTCTAGGCCCAGTGAAAAAAATATACACTCAAACCCCGGTGGTTGGTCACCTTTTTCGTTTGACACTTTTTTAGTTTGTACCCCGTTGGTTGGTCAAAGTCAAACCAAAAAGTGACGAACTGTCACTTTTTACACGGCGCTCACGCACACATCTAAACAAACATTTGGTAGTATGTGTGAACTCCGTATAAAAGGGGTGTCAAACTAAAAAGTGACCCCGTTCGTTTGACAACAGTTGGTGTCAAACCAACGGGGTTTGAGTGTAATTTAACCCAAAAATGATGAACTTCTCGTCACAGTGTCCTGATGCAAACAATGATCGAGCTAGAGCTGTCACAGCCCTGCGAAGTATGTTGGCTGACATATCGAGCGGTCAGTCAAAAAACCCAGCTAGAATTCGCTTGACAAAAAACTTTTGCTAGAAAGAGATAGGAAACCTGATGCAAACAAACGTCCAGCTGTAATGTAAACATACTTTGAATGTGTTGGTGAATTTCTGACTAGAAAGCCTTATAGATTTCTAAGACAATGCTCTTCATCCAAAAAGTTCAGATTTAATGTTCAAACCTGGTTGCGCGCCACTGGTATTTTGTTTCGATTTCCAGCTGTTCCACCCAAACTGACGTCTGTCAAGTAGTGCCGCACATCGCGAAAACGTTTTTTGTTTACAAACAGCTAGCAAAGCTGTGCATGGAATTAGCATCGGAGTATTTTAGAAATTTGATTTAAAATTTCTAATAAAATTAGATATTATGGTAAGAACTAAGCAGTCACCAATATCGTTGTTCAGTCACTAATTTTCCTTTTTTATAGTTACCCTTATCTCTTCTCAAAACGGCCCAGAGCCATCCTATGGTAAGTGATGCAATGTTTTATTTGTAATGAACGCCGGCTAGGAAAGATTTTCGGATTATTGCAGGAAATCTTTAGATCTTCAACAATCTCCTATCTTTTAGTTATTCCGAACTTTTCAGTCATTTCTTTAGCACTAAAGTAATGTAACATACAATGAAATCATCATTGTTCACAAGCATGTTCAGTATGGCGAAAGAATTATTCTAGAGTTTTTTGCCTTCCTCACCTAAATGAGGAAAGGCTATAAAATCACTCGAAAATGAACTTCTTTATTCGAACTCGTAGACCTAACTTCACGTATACCTATCGACTCAGAATCAAATTCTGAAAAAATGTCTGTGCGTGTGTACAGTCATCCCTCATATTCGGAACAGATTACAGATCGGTAATTGAACTTAATGATTCGCTTTTACCTTCATTTGAAAGCCTTTCATGCGATCTTTCGAATGCTGTATCGAACAACTGCAAAATTTAACTTGTATATCAAGTTTTTGAAGAAAAACTTTGACCCTTGAAATCAAAATTTGGAACACTTTTTTCTTACGGATGTAAACAAACTTTGGATCTCTCCAGGAGTACATATTTGTAACAAAATAATGACTTCACACACTGAAACCAATGAAACTCATGCTTAGTGATGTTTTAACCATGGTCTGATAACTTTTTTTGTGAAAATATCAGTTAAATTCAGGTGTTCCACAATTGTGGGAGGCACAATAACATCCCACAATCATGGAACAGGCAATTTGGAGACAGTGTTTCGCCGCTCTGGACAAAATAGTCTTGTAATGAGGTTTTTTGTTCAAAAAGTACTACTTTTACTAGTGAAATAGTAAGAGAATGTCCAAATGAAGGTCCTAAAAATAGTAGGGTCGACAGAAAAGCTGCATTTGGCTTGTTATTGACAATTTATCACAAAAGTGTTCCGAATTTATGGGTGTTCCGAATATGTGGGATGACTGTATGTCTGTTGGTCCGTGCACCGAAAAATATGCACACGATTATCTCCGGACTGGCTGAACCGATTTAGACCGATCCTTCTTGGGGTCCCACAAGACCCTAGTTAATATTATGAAGTTTATAAAAGTACTTCAAAAGTTATGCTAAAAAAACGATTTAAGCTAAACTTCGGAAGATTGTAAAAAGAGTGGATTTTGCGAGAAAACCCGTCATGCTATATATTGTTAGAATGGTATTTGAACGCGAACCTTTCCAACGCGTTCAAAAGATTGAAGATCTGACAACCCCATCAATAGTTATGAGCACTTAAGTGTTATTTATACATTTTTGAGGCCGGATCCTCAAAAAATTTGATGAAAAAGTTGTCCGGATCAACCATGCGACCCATCGTTAGATAGGCAATCAAAAGATCTTTCCAACGAGCCCAAAAAAAAGATCTGACAATCCTATCAAACATTATAAGTACCTTAGTGTTTTTAATACACTTTTTTGAGGCCGGATCTAAGATATTTTGATAAAAATAAGTGTTATTTGTACACTTGAGGCTGTGTAGTGTAATCACATTATGAATGCGAGGAAGGCGCCAACCACCTAAAGGTGGATTGAGTAACTTTTTTATTTTTTTATTAGGCCGATGCAAATATTTAAAAAAGTTTTTGTCCCTCGGTCCTGGCCGAGGTCAAGGGGGGGGGCAAAAAAATAAAAAAAATATAAAAATTTAAATAACAAGCCATAGTCTTCACATTTAAATGAAAAAAGTGTTTTAAAATGCATTTTACACTAGTTCAATTGTTTTGCAATCATTAGTTTTCAAAAAATCTAAGATCTGACAAAAACAAAAATTGTATCGAAAAAAAGATTTTGCATCGAAAATTTTCAAAAAATCTTTAGATTTTTTAATAAATCCAAACATGCTAAAAATGATTTTAAACGCAGGAGAATGTATTTTAATTTGATTTCAGCTGGTTGCACTTGAATTTTCATTGAAATTTTGAAGTTTATTGTAAAAATATTTTTTTTGCCTCCTGATTTTTCGGGCCAATTTTGAAGGGGGGGGGTGACAAAAACTTTTAAAAATATTTGTACCAGCCTTAAAGAGGGAGGCAAAAGCGAACAAAATTTCGTTGTTAACACTTGTTTCCCGTGAGAGTACACAGTAAAAAATAATGTAAATTTGGAAGCTGTAATTTTGGAAGGTTGAATATTACCTCTTTTATGATGTAATTTTACCTCAATTTAGACTGAAAAGGTGGTAAAGTGGTAAATTACACATTTCTAGAGGTAAAATTACAGCTTTTTTCTGACATAAAAGATGTACCCCTTTCCAGATGTAATATTACCATGATTTTTTTCTGTGTAACCAACAATAATCTCTTATCATTGATTCATCCCAAATCTCTTGGTATCGCTCTCTTTGATAAAGGCCTTAGCCATGTTATACGTATAACGTATACGTGAGAGCAACGATGCCAGATTATTTTATGGGGATCTGTATTTTGCTTAAACATAAATTCATATTTTATCTGTATATTTATTTGAAGCTAGAGAAAAAAAATAATAGCAGATTTAAGGTTTTTAATGACATTAAAACATAATTCAATTAATTAAGGCTCTGAATGGCATCATTCCCGATCGGTCATTTGGAGGCCATGTTTGTTTTAGAAAATCATTCAAATCTTGATTCAGAATGTTTCAATCAAAAAATTGATTTCTTTGTGTTTTTTGTAGAAGCATTTTACATATAGTGATTATTTTTTCATTTCTATTTACTATTTCTGGACCCTGAATTCAGAACCATCATTGACAGTCATTGCCCCAAAAGTGAAAGATACCATCTACCACCTTAATTGTTGAAATTTTTGAATAAAATTATTTAAAATCATCTGTATACAGATATTTTTGTTTTTTTAAGATCGAACAATCTGTAAAATACAGATTTATCTGTATACCTGACATGGCTGCGAGAGAGGTTTTGTGAAAAAGTTTAGTTTCGTTTGATTTTAAAGCCTTTACTCAGTAAATAAGGCCAAACATGCTCGTTATCAATTTGAGCGCAAAGGTATTTTATTTGGTTTTATATGAAAAAATGTGTTCAATGCAATTTAAACCCACATTTTTCTGTGCACAATTTCATCTAAACAATTCGGGTTCGTTGCTTGAAATTCCTTCTCCAAATCACTCAACGCCTCGGGGGCACCAATAATCACCAAACGAAGACATTCTTGCAGGTCCCAACGAAGGCGTTTTTCAATAGGGAATTCTTAGCGTGATATCTGATTTTCATTTGTTGGACACTTCCATCCTTTTCAAATCGCACATTTTCTTCTTCTTTTTCTCGTTCTCTTTGTAAAACTTTAAAGCTGGTGGAGCTCAAAAATGGCGAAACATACAACGGTCACTTGGTGAGCTGCGACACCTGGATGAACATCAATCTTCGCGAGGTCATCTGCACATCAAAGGTGAGAACGAAACCCTTCCCCAGTTTCCCCCTTATCCAATTCCAGCAATTTTGGTGGTTGAATCCCGCTGGCAAGCCAGAGGGATCTTGATTTTTTTTATTAGAGTGGTTCATAAAGTGAAACTAATTTGGGGATACCGTGGAGATTTTCCCTTATCCCTTTTTACCGATTTTTCAGCTAATTCTTTAAATGATCTGCTAAAAAAGTTTAAATTACCTCTTCAAATACTTGGAATCGCTAAAGTGGATGAAGGATTTAGAATTTCAAGAGCATCGTGCTTTTGATATTTGTTTTTATTATGTTAAAAAAACAATTTTTAGACTTTCATGAACCACTCTACCGTGTATTTTTATTGTATCCCAAATTGGCAATCCCTGAATCACACACATTAATTCACGCGTGATTTTTTCTCTGTATTCCTTCCCTCCTCATTATTCCAACATTATTGCTTGACGCGATCTCCACTTTTTCGTCGCGACCCAGGACGGTGATAAGTTTTGGCGAATGCCCGAGTGTTACATCCGCGGCAGCACCATCAAGTATCTGCGCATTCCGGACGAGGTGATCGACATGGTGAAGGAGGACGTCCAGGCCAAGTCGCGGAACCGGACGGAGCTGAACAAGGGCGGCGGCGGCGGTGGGGGCCGCAACCAGGGCGGAGGTGGCGGCATGGGACAGCAGGGTGGCCGCGGTGGTCCCGGCGGTGGTCAGCGCAACAATGCCAACAATCGGAACACCTTCGGTGGGGGACAGGGTGGAGGTGGTGGCGGCGGCGGCGGCGGTGGCGGGAATCGACCCAACAACCGGGCCGGCCTGGGCAATCCCAATCGGAACGCGCTCAACAAGAAGTAATCAACGGGTGTGCGACGACGACGACGACGAGGTGTGAAGAAAGAAAGAGCTAAGCTGCTAAAGATGAATAAAAAAAAGTATGCTTTTGTGTGCCGGATTGAGCTGGGAAGAAAAATATGTTGGCGTGTGTGTGTGTGTATTTTTTATTCATTTTCCGTTCTTTCATTATTCAAAAGGATTCCCGGTTAATAGAGAACTGTCCGCTTGGAAGATAAATTTAATTTCTTTTTGTATACATTATTTCTCCTCCGCTTTCCGTTCCCGTCTGCTCTTTTATGAGTGTCTCTTTTGAGCGATTCTCTGGAAATTCGATAGCAATGCTATTTTTCTTTTTAAGCTCAAGTACGTAACATAAATTTCCTGGTTCCTGATGAACTGTTTCAATAAATTAATGAATGAACACAGTGAATACTGGCGCCGGCGCCGGTGCAACCCCGAAGGACCAACCAGGCGAACGGAAGCTGTACAGCGAGTCCGAGCTGTGGACCATTTATCGTGAATATAGAGTTCGCTTGAGGCAGTGCAAGACACCCGAGGAACAGATTGATGTGATCGCACACTTGTTGACACATGGCGCGGGAAAATGATCATCTTCTTTTTATTATTTTTTGTATTATCGCTCCTCGGTCCTAACCTGGTCGCAGCACCTAAAAGGACCTAATAAAAATAAGTTATGAGAAAAAAAAAAAATGAATGAACACCTCGACCGACGACGTCAACAAGATGGCGAAGGTGGAACGGTTCGACGATTGGCTTCTGGGAGTTTTGGATGGGGTGTGTCACCTCGCTCAAACCTACCCAGTCACGAAATATTCTAACAGAGCTGGTTCTGCCAGAATCCTGCTAGAACGGTGGAACATTTTTGCTAGAATGCTGTAAGAAAATCCAGCTCTGTGAGAACCCTGCTAGAATCCTGCTAGAACGTCGTGACTGGGTATGCTGCAGCGGATGTCCCCCTGAGTTGTGATATTAGAAGAGGAAATGCCTCCATTCCTCTTGATGTCCCCGATTTCGAAAGTAAGGGGAAATATACACATTTTAAGCCTAATAAGCGGTCGTGTTTGAATGATACTGGATAATCTGGAGTGTTCCTTGAAATTTACTAAAACCAAGTACACCCACGAATAAAGCAACTTTTTGTGAACATTTCTGTTTATTTTCACTTTTACTAAAAGTTATTCTATTCCTTCTACAAGCATTTAAAAAAATATTTCCCAAATGTATTCTAATCAGACGGGAATGCATTGGGCAACACCCATTTTTCTATTTTCAGCTCAGTTCTCTTTTCTTCCAGCGCTCTTTTGGGTCTGCTTAGTGCTGCCAATTATGATGAAATTTTAAGCCAATTATGATGAAATGCTCACGAAAAGTTGCATTTTAAGAGAAAGTTTCCTGGCATCACTAGCTCACTCCAACAGGCGCTGCTGGTGATTGTTGGTAGCCACCCATTGTTCTTTATTTGCCTTCGCCTCTCGTTTGATTCTCTTCAGCCTTCGATTTGAATAGGTATAAACGTCAAGTGACTCGGCGCGTTTGTTTTTTTGATAGCGCTTGCTAATTAATTACATGTTTGGGATTATTTTTCAAGTGAGTGACTAACTAATGTGTAAAAGAACACGTTGCTGGTAGTTGGAAGCCATTTCATATCTTACGCACTATGAAAACGTTAGCGCAAGTGATATATTGATGGCGACTTTTGTTAAGCGGTGAAGCCGAGGGTAAAGCCAACAAAATAATTAAATTATTTCCTGAAATATTTCAGTAAAAGCTTGTTTCTTCTATTACAACCACTGGATGATTCTGTACGTTTTTGTGCACTTCTAAACAATTGTAGAGCTTGTCAAAATGAAGATTTTTATTCTTAAAAAACGAATTTTGGTCAATTGTATCAAAAGTTATGGGTAAAAAAAAACAATTTAAAAATGCTCATTTTCAAATTGAGATTAGACGAGTCAAACAAAAAAGACCTCCGAGATATTTTCAGCAAATGTACTCTAGAATTTGTACTTTCAGATGCTTAAAAGAGCGAGTTCTAATTCCACCACATTTTCAAGTTATTCACATTTCAAAATGGCGTCTTTTTCGTCATATTTTGGCTACAACTTACGTTAAAAAGGTCCGATTTTCGCTCTCTTGGAAGATAAATGTGTGTTTCGATAAGCTCTACAAATGTCTAGAAGACCCCAACACTAGGGTGGTTCAAATCCGGGCTTTTTTTGGGCTACCCCCTGAAATCAAGGATTGTCCCATCACTAGGCTAAATTCCAAATTTGAGCTCATTCTGAACACGGGAACCCCTCCCTCCAATCGCTTGAAGTTTGTATGGGAAAAATCGTCAAAATGTATGGAGAAAAGCAACTGTTTTGCTTTTTTACCTGTGGAAGGCGCCATAATCATCCGATTCTTTCCATTTCTCAAATGTAGAACCTTCATTAAATTTAGAACAACATATGTGATTAACGATATCATCAGATATCATATTATCAGAGCGTGTGAGAGAGAATAAAAATGTCGATGAATCAGTTCATCCATGAATCGACATCTGTTATTATTGAGTATTTTTTTTAAATATTTAAACTGACAAAAATAAAGAAAATTTGCAATATTTGTTACAGGTGATCGAGGAACACAGAAAGAAATTTCCAGACAGCACAAAAAATAATAATTTTAGAGAGTATGAATGAAAATTTGCAGCAATAATTGTAAAATTGCCTAAATTTGTATTGATTTGTAATAAAATATATTTTTGTTAAAGCAAACTACCTAAAGTAACAAAATTTGTATTAGATGAAGATTTTTTTTAAAATGATTGAATTATTATTATGTTTATTTAGCATTTACGAACAACTGCTTGTAATGGTTGGAAAAACAAACAAACCCTGTTCACCTGACATTTGCTAAGCTGTATTTTCTTTAAATTATATTTTTTTCAGTGCAGTTTTTTAATTGGACATAATATAAAAATTCATATGCTAAATATATCTCAAATCAAACCTGTTATTTTAGTTGAAAAATATAATAAATATGCCAGGAACGCAGCGCAGCGGACGGCAAACGAAAACGACGACGACGACAAAAGTCCAAGCAGAGAAACAGAGCGCGCGCTTGTAGGTAAACAGGCAGGCATGCAAGCAGGCGAGCGATCTCGTGAGAGAGTTAGAACCTGAGCGAGAGCACGTGCGTGTACGAATTGGAATTAAACATCGTTGTTAGGTAGCCCCTTACAGCTGGCCGCGCAAAAATGGTCAGTTTTGGGCGCTAATAACTTCGCGGGAAAAAATCCTAAAAATATGGTGTCTTCGGGAAAGTTGTTCTAAATTTAATGAAGGTTCTACATTTGAGAAATGGTAAGAATCGGATGATTATGGCGCCTTCCACAGGTAAAAAAGCAAAACAGTTGCTTTTCTCCATACATTTTGACGATTTTTCCCATACAAACTTCAAGCGATTGGAGGGAGGGGTTCCCGTGGTCAGAATGAGCTCAAATTTGGAATTTAGCCTAGTGATGGGTCAATATTGAATTTCAGGGGGTAGCCTAAAAAAAGCCCGGATTTGAACCACCCTAACCAACACGCTACGACATGAGCCTGAGTTGATAAATTAAAAAAACTCATTTTTTCATAAGCACCTTTACTGCCCATGTTCGCATAAATGTCCCATATGCAAAAACAGCAAGCTGAGAAAAATGCATTTGAAGTTTGTCCCATACATAAGGCTACGTGTTCGCGAAAAAACTGGATTTCCTCCTGATTTCTAGAACAAAGTACTGGATGTTATATGCTCTTTCGAAAGAGCACACAATTTTGAACCAAACTGCATCAATAACTCGAAATCGATGAAAATGCATATGGGACATTTATGCGATCAGGGGCAGTTTACCTACATCTCAAAAATGGCTCTAAAAACTTCCCGTTTGAAGATAAAGCTTTTCTCAAGACTACGAAGCGTTATCTCGTCATTCCTCCAAAATAAAAATTCTGAGTCATCCTAAAATTTGGACCACCCTAATGTCCACCATATCAAAAGACGCCCCTATTGACCATGATCATTTGTCCCGAAGACACCATAGCTCTAAATCTTAACGTGTGGCCGATATCAATTTTGTCACGCTAGATTTCGGTTTCGGACCATTGTGCAGTGCACAGGAGTTGTAGAAAAAGTTCTAGATTTTCTTTGAAAACGAAATTTTCGATTTTTACTTTTTGGGTGTTTTGAAACCGCATTGTCAGTCAACTGTTGTATTAACGAGACCGATCGGATTTGTTTCAGTTGGGAAAAAACTGCTGTCTGACCATTGTGTGCTATGAATTAACTCAAAACTTTGTTGAATTCAAATTGCTTGAATGATTTTTGACTCTCCAAAAGATTGAATTTACATTTTGATCAAATTAAAAATTTGCTTAATTTTTCGAGTTTTGCATTCAACTCGTTTATTTTGATCAAAAAGTTGTTCAAAATTAGCAGAAAATTTAAAATCTGGAAAAATCTATCAAAATCTGGAACAGAGAACGGTAAATCTTTATTCTGGCTTACATTTGAAAAAAAAAAATGCATTTTCAGATATATCTGGCACTCTGAAAATCTTCTCTGTTTATTGGATCAGCTGCGCTAGAATTAGCGATGTTTTTTCGCTAGACCAGGAAGAGCTGCAGCATTCCAAATCAGCCAGAGAATTTATCTACGACATCGCAGAATGACACTCTCACCGCAGTTCTTCGTCACCCATAAAAAAAACCCTCTTCTAACCGATAACTTGAAAACACACTTAATTTTCCAGCAAACAATTTCAAAAACTAGACAAAATAAAACACATACTACTGATTATAAAACAGCTCATTTACCAGTAAGAAAAAAGTCATGCTTGTGCTTGAACAGCCTCCTACTTTTTAGATCTAAACAGAGTGGCATCATTCGAAAATCACGTTACGCATTCTCTCTATTCATCACCCAGATTTATACAATCAATTCATTAAAAAGTGCTTCTAGGGAAACATTGCATTTCAACAGTCATCAAAACCAGTTTTAATATTTATAGATTGATTAGGTTTTTCGTAAATGAACTCCGTTAACATAGTTGAAGATGACTTACTGTAGTTTGAACTATTTTTCAAATGTTTTGTAAACAAAATACTTGTAAATACCGTAAACCGGGGTGACTTTGATAGGATTTCAATTTGTTTTTAGAATATTTTTCAACAGGTAAGGTTTTTCTCAAGATTATTATTTTTAAAACATGTACTGGGGTAGGCTACACAAAGTCCATGCACTATTTTGGAAAAAAAGTTTTTTCAATAGTGTTTAGAAAAATAGTTACGTTAATAATTCTTAGTTTTAATTCCGGGGTGACTTTGATAGTCATAGTTTTTCTTGTTAAAATCATATTTAAGATGTTCAAACTTTATTTGTACGTTAAATGTACCATCACTAAAGTAGCTGATATAGTTTGTGTAGAATCCGAACTGAGCACTTGTCAAACAACGCGCCGGTAACTCACGCTCTCATTCAATGACGCACTCACTCTCGCCTGCTGTCAAACTCTCTTAAAGCATGACAATATAGGGGAGCATGGCCTATAATGGTTTGGTCACGCCTCGACTCTACAATCCCTTCTCTACTCAAACAAAAATAAGAAAAAAAAATCCACTTGATCAGCAAGCATTACTTTGTTACACTGCGATGCTTTAGTCTATGATAATTGCAAGTTGCTTATTCAGTTTGCCTTTTAAATAGTAAAATATCAATAATAATAATAACAGTAAAAAAACATATTAGAAAGTGATCTAGACACAACCTGTCGTATTAACTTGTTAGTCTCGTTGTTAGTTTTGATTACATTTATCAATTGTACATCTTTTCCTACCTAATGAAATCTGAAAAAATTAGGGTTGCCTTTATCACCTGTACTGATATGATCACTGCAGGGTTAAATAATTGAGCTCGCACAAATTATATTTTTGACTCGCCATAGATCATAGGGAGATTTTTTTTTTGTGAAAGCCAAGTCAAGTTGATAACCAAATCAATAAACTGAAAATTGTTTTAACTCAGCCAATTTCAACACAGCGATTGTGAAAGAGAGTTAAGTTCCTGCCAGTCGTGCCACTATTTTTTTTTTATCTGCAGTTCTTCAAATAATTCAAGCTGTTATTTATTCAGATTCTACAAACCTTCTAAACAAAATTGATTCCAAATGCATAGCATAGAACGAATACATCATTTGTAAACATAGTCTAATCATGCCGATTTATGCAGCTGTCTTCAAAACAATATGAGATTTTTTTTTAAATCTTAATTGTTAGAATCATCGACTTGGCCTTCATTTTTAATTCATAATTCCCCCGTCGGGATAATCTTGAAATCTTGCAGAGCTAATAAATATAATATAAAGATTAATTTATCGTTAATAAAGACAACTAACTAACTAATTGATCCAATTGCCTTTTCTAAACCAAGCACTATTTTATAACAATGAATCTCTCATATTTAAAACATGATTAATTTCTTATGATACATTTTCACTACATCGCAATTTAATATTTTAAGATATTCAGATAATCCAACTAAATGTGTCTTTACTCAACAACAAAAATGTTTCTTAATTTATTTCACAATCAACTAAAATTTATCTTTCTAGCTTTTTTTTGATTCATCACAACCCGTGATGAAATACGGTGTTTGCTCTTTAAGCGAATGGTCCTGGGTTCGATTCCCATCTGCTCCCAAAGAAAAGAAAATAGAAATACTTGAAAAGCTGAATATGAACGAAAAAATCAAAATCGCTTGAGTCATGGTTCCATCCCCGACCTTTGGATTGGAGGCCTTCGCGGCTTAGTGAGCTGAACCCAGAATCAGCTAAGCCCAGAATTGTTACAATCAACCCGCCATACCTTTCGAGGTGTTTCCTAGGGCTCTACCTCTCCCTCTAACATTGAGTGCAAAACCACCCTACAAACATATATACCCTTAAGGATCCCTTACTTGCGCACTTGAGATAGATGTTTAATGAATGTATTCATCAGAAATCTGCTTTCTCTTTCTCGTAAAAGTTGTTCATCATACGACTTCTAGCTAGTTTTATTTTTGACTGTCAGGCAACATATTTAACAAGAACTGTTATACCTTGGTTTTCATGAATAAACTGTTAGCGTATTCGGTTTTATCCTACATGAAATTTTCAATGAGCTGATTATGCTGTCTTTGATTGGATCCCCACTCTTGTTTATTGCTTGAATCTCTGCAGTCTGGCTCTTTGAAGATTTACTCTGAGGTTGGCTTGTATCTCAGAGGTATGCCCCATCATGGCTTGCATTATTGTGAGTGCATTACTCTATGCCACTATAACCACAACATAAATAAAGTCAGTTTCTATTGAAAAAAACACACATAGCGTTATTAAAATCGCAACACTTCACACTCAATTGCAGAAATCCATGGACTGGACGAACTTGGAACTAACGCACTAATTTAAGCCACTCAACGATCCTTTAAAAAAATTAAGGTGGAAATGTACCAAAACCATTACCAGTAGTTGATTACACACAAACAATTATGTTCTTAGTTTATCTCTGTGACAGTTAGCAATTACCTGACCATCAGTAATAATTTTGTAACTATCGTTCAATCCTTCATATGCAATTTATTTCTCTGTATTATTGAAAAGAGCACCATTCACCTTCTTTACTCCACCTTTGTGCTTTGAATCGCATGTTCTTTCTTTCCCGATTCTCAGTCACGAAATATTCTAGCAGCGCTGGAACTCCAAGAATCTTGCTAGAATTGTGAAATCCTTTCAAGAGTGTTGTCAGAATATCCAGCTCTACTAGAACTCTGCGAGAATCCTGCCGTGACTGTCATTCCGCCTTCTAAACGTCAAAGTCCGTCAAATATCTCTTTCTCTCTTCTTCTTTCACACACACCCATTCTCTTCTATTGGGTGTTGAAATACTGGCTTATCCTGATCATTTATTTATCATTGAATAATTAATTTTCATTCAATTAAATTCGATCCATACTTGTGATCTTAGCACCCCTTCGATTTGTTCAACTTTCCATTGCTCGCAACGGCTTTCGCCGGACTAGCCTTTTTCCTCAGCGCTACGACATTCGTCGGACTCGCTTTTTTCCTCAGCGCTACGACTTTCGTTGGACTCGCCTTTTTCCTCAGCGCTACGACTTTCGTCGGACTCGCCTTTTGTCTCAGCGCTACGACTTTCGTCGGACTCGCCTTTTTCCTCAGCGCTACGACTTTGTCGGACTCGCCTTTTTCCTCAGCGCTACGACTTTCGTCGGACTCGCCTTTTTCCTCAGCGCTACGACTTTGTCGGACTCGCCTGTTCCTCAGCGCTACGACTGTCGTCGGACTCGCCTTTTTCCTCAGCGCTACGACTTTCGTCGGACTTGCCTTTTGTCCTAGCGCTACGACTTTCGTCGGACTCGCCTTTTGTCCTAGCGCTACGACTTTCGTCGGACTCGCCTTTTGTCCTAGCGCTACGACTTTCGTCGGACTCGCCTTTTGTCTTTAGAATCAATTCATACCTTGTCGTAGTTTCGGCTTTCAACTGGGCATTTGTTATTTTATTTTATTTGTTTCGTTCAGAGAACGGCAAACCCAACTAATCATTCTACTTTCAAAATCGGGAATAACATGACAACACATGATAATGTTGGCCAGTCCATCACTAGACGATCTGTAATTCTCATGACGTCACTTAACAGCAACAAGGACAACAACCCCGATTGAAGAACACACCAATTACCATTCTTTTCTCTAGTCAAAACTTCGGAATTTCCCTGTCCTTTCTGGCAGAAAAGGAATTTTAAAAGAATTGCAAGAATCGTCATAACTGTCTAATTTTCTTCAGATATTGAGGATTTAGCTGATAGCTGGATTTTCTAGCATCTTTTCGCGGTCGTTGGAAACGGTCTTGGATAGGCCTATGGGTGCCCAATTGGTGTTAAATTTTCGATTCAATATAAAATGATGGCTGAATTTTTTTTATCTGTAACCACTTCTTCAATATCAAAAATAGTTATGGCCGCCATGCGACCACGTGCTCCGTTTGTTTGTCAACAAAGCAGCAGCTGGATAGAGAGACGAAGTGAGAGGGGTTCTGACATTTGTTATCCCGCATCTGACCCGCCGCTTATTTTGACGGTCGTTTGCAACGACCGAGTCCAGTAAGGAACTGATCGTACAATAAAAAGGGTCACGAAATAACAATACGAACAGCAGCACAAAGTAGAGGAAACGATTTGAGGCTTTTCTTCTCCCTATCTGGCTTGCATTCGCTGCCGCCATTTGCAACTTTTCGTGACCGTTCTTGGCAAGTACGTACTCCACATAAAATGGCAGACCCTAGGATTACGCAACAAACACTTTCACCATATCTGATGATGGCAAACTTTCTCGTTAAGTTGCCGCTCAAAACGTTACCCAAACCAAGACAAAAGCAAGAAGAATACTTACTCACACCTCTTCTCTCCCAGCCTGCACGATTTCTTTACTTTTCACCCCATTTTTTTTAATTTACCGCAAAAAAAAATATTGAACCACACAAAATCAGGAGCAAAGTTTTTGCTACCGGCTGCGCCAATTGTAGAATCCGAACTGAGCACTTGTCAAACAACGCGCCGGTAACTCACGCTCTCATTCAATGACGCACTCACTCTCGCCTGCTGTCAAACTCTCTTAAAGCATGACAATATAGGGGAGCATGGCCTATAATGGTTTGGTCACGCCTCGACTCTACAGTTTGTAAGAAAAAAATCAATGTTTTTGTTAAGTTAACTAATTTTATAAGCTTTTTAACAAAATACATATAAATTTTAGGTAAAATTAATAAAAAGTCGGAATTTTGCCTGAAATTTGTTAAAACTAGTTTTGTTTATAAAATTATCGATTTATATTGCATTTTATACTGAACTCGAAGCACGAATCACAAGTTTTCACATTTTACATGAAATTTGTTCAACTGAAAATGCCTATAAATTTTGAGTCTTTTTTTAACTGTGTTTCAAAAACACATATTATTTATTATTTACAAATTTATTTAACCTTCTCCTAGCGGAAAATTGTCCAAAGAAACCGAAAATGCATTCCGTTTTCCGATTAAAAATCATGATCATTGAGAAAATCATGACACTTTGAGAAGTTTAAAATAATGACTTCCATCAACATTTTCTTAACTATAGTTAACTAACTTTATAAACCTTTCAAAAATTTATGAAAAGTTCTTTTTGAGGTACTTTGAACACTTCTCTACCACGGTCAGTATGTTTCTGAACCATCCCTTACGTATTTTAAATGTACTCTTCATTTTGCGGAAAAATCGCAAACCTATCAAAGTCACCCCGGCTATCAAAGTCACCCCGTTTTACGGTACTAACACTTGTTCCCAGAAGGTGAAATCGAATAACGGAATAGATGGAAATACATGCTTATTTAAATTACGTCGAACATTTTTGACTACATTTATCAAAGTAACACTTTCGATTGGTGATTTTCCCGAGAATGCGATCTTTTGTGTGATCCACTCCGTTTCGGTTGAATAGAGCGTATATTGAACGATTCTCATCTCTTCAGCGAAGGCACAAGAAAAAAAAGTCAGCTCTCGTCTCATGAATAAAAGCCGAAACTAACCCAAAGCTCCGAGAAGCAGAGAGCTGAACAGAACAGAACAGAACAAAAAAGGGAACCTTTACGGCCGCGGCATGCAATTCAACGCTGCTTGGACTGTTTTTGGTCGTGGCCCAAAGCGGAGAGCGAGAATTAATCGTTTGAAATCTGTTAAAAACGACACCTCGACCAAATTGAATAAACTGGTGTGAAATAAAAGGGAAAACCGGTTCCCGGGTTCGTCGCCGATCGCCCGTTCCAGCTCAGTTCTTCGTTTGGGTGTTGCGCACAGAAGAAGTTAGCCCATTGTCCATTGTGTGCGTGTGTGTGGATGGTTGGGATGACTGGGATGCTGTGTGGAGCGAAGGATTCTGCTGATGGAGATCAGCAGTGACTTCAGGGGGAACAGCAGCAGCAGTGCTGCTAGGTGAGTGGGATGCTGTGGACAGTTGCTGGATGTGGTTGAGCGACTTGAACTTGTATGGGATCTGCTCAAGTTTCCTTTTAGGTTTCAAAATCAGTTCTTTTGTTAAAACTTAATCAATCTTTTTTTTAAGAGAGCGCAAATTGAAGACTATGTCTCTTAGGCACAACTTTCAATAAAAATAAATAAACAGAAATTTGAATATTGCATTAAATAAAGTTAAATTTTCCTCTTTTCCTAGCTTTTTGTTATGTTTACATGATCATTCAGATTTTTGGAAACTTAACAGGAAACTTAACTGTTGCACAGAATGAAATATTTAGCTCTTCAGTACATTTTATATTTCAAATCAGATTTCCCAGTGGGAAAGGTAGCAAGTAGCATAAAGATTCAGGAGTTCTACAAGATATCTTCAAGATAGCTACAGTATAGCAGTTTGGAGCGCGGCAGGATGAAATTCCCTTCAAACCTTCTTCAGACGAATTTTGTTTTATAATCAGAAAAAAGTTAAAACGGGATCAACTCAAATTTCAGTTATAACATTTATAGAGTATTTGTTTAAAGATTCTATTATTAAAATATTATTTATTTTGCTAACGTCATGATTCGAAATCCGGACACTTAGTAGCATATCATTTTCGTTATAGCTGACAAAAAATCATGTAATAAGTTGGAAATGAAGAAATATCATCAGGATGTAGTATTAATAGTCAGTTTTAAGAAAATGCAAACAAAATATGTCTTTTCTAACCATTTTTCATCATAATTTGAAAATTAAAATGACTTGTTGTGCTTCGAATCCCGGACACTGATAAAAGCTGACTCGAAATCCGGACACTTTTGCTTCGAATTCCGGACACTCGTTTTTGCTAATGAATCGCACAAATTTGGACTGAAATGTTAGTGAATGGCATTCTTTAGTTCTCAAATAAACTGTTAACATCAAAACAATCGATATTTTATATAAAAATTTGCTAAAATTTAAGGAAATCAAAGCCATAAATTTCTGCTTTGCCTTCCCGGTGCTTCGGACGCCTATGAAATATTTCACGTGAAATGTTTCACATTTTTGGAAATCTTATAATTTTATTTTATTTAATTGTTTTGACATTAACTACAGCGTTCAAACAAACTTTAAATGAAAGTTGATGTTAGAATTCATCGGATAACACAGTTTTGACATTCATAATGCGAACTTATATCCAAATAATTGATAAAACAAGATGAGGTGTCCGGGTTTCGAAGCGTCCGGGAATTCGAATCATGACGTTATTTTGGTTTTTTTGATACCGCATTGAGTCAGAGGTTTTCGAAAACACCCAAAAAACAAAAAAAAAATCAAATTTTGTTCATTGGACCTTTAAAAAAAAGCTCCAGATTTTATTTTTTGGCGATTTTCCTTACATTCTTATTGAAATATTTTTGTTTGCCATTCAAGCCGCCTGTTTTGATAAAAACTAAAAATTCACAGTATTTTGTGGATTTAAAAAAAAAGTCTAAGATTTAAACGACTAGTTCGATAATTTAAACTGCATGGATTTAGTTAAAATTTCGGCTATCAGCCAATTTTCGCAACGGGATCGACAAAAGAAATGGTCATATGCACATAACTTTTTACAAAACACACTGCGTGGCTGGACCAAAATGTAATAAACTGAGATACTCCATAGGAGATTTTTACGTAAAAAGTAGTGTTGAACTGAACTGAACCTGAACCAGAATCTGTATAAATAAAAATTAACTATCGGTAAAACTCGCGTTTTTTTTAAATTTAAGGTTTTTGATTTTTGTTACTAATTTTTAACTGGCTTGGCCTTATAGGTGCATCGATCTTTAGAATATATTTTTTACAACAGAAAGAAATCTCTTACCTTTAATACCTTGTTTAATACCCATTTTTGGGGTTGTAAATTCGTTTTTATTGTCAAAATATATTCAACCATAAAAACATCAATTTTTTATGTGAACTTGATTAAACTTGAACCTCTGGGACCATGTTTGTCACTCAAAAATCAGCCTAAATATAATTGTCTTTATAATACTTGTTGATGCGATAAGATGATGTGGTTTTGTGCCTTTTTGAGAAAGTGTCTTTTATCGATAACCAGCCACAGCTCAAGGGGGCTTTTGTCCACATCCAATAAAGAAAAAAATAACAATAAAAAAAAAAGAAAATATCTTTTGACAAACAAAACGGATTTACAAACCTTAAAAAGGGTTTTAAATGTAAGTGTTTTATCTTCAAATCTGTTATATCAAATATTTTTTAATGATCGAACCACCTATAAGGCCATGTCAGTTAAAAATCCGTACCAAAATCAAAAACCTTCAAATACTAAAAAATCGCGATTTTTTTTACACTTTCTGATTCAGGCCGGTAAAACACAACTTTCTACGTATAAATCTCCGATGGGGTATCTCGGTTTATAATATTTTGCTCCAGCCACGCCGTGGAACATAATTAGCATGCTATGAAAACATAATTTCAAGAATTTTGAAAATTCGGACTTTTTACTCTATAAAACAGGAATATCTCAGCTCAGAAATGACAAAAAGTCTCTTTGAGCTTAGACGAAATTTTTCTACGGTAAATTTCCTTAAAGATGCTTGTATTTCCAAAGCTACTATTTTATTTGGTTCGCTTATGGTTCGAAAATGTTGTATTTTCGTCATAAAAGCTCAGAAACTTGTGTTTTGGGCCATGGGACATCATTATTTAGCAATCCCCCACGAAAACGGCATAATTCGAAAAAAAGTAAAAAAGTAAAGCCAAAGCTAAATTCGGTAGAAATGACGTGGGGTTATGATTAAAAAATATATATATGTTTTGGGTCTGATAATTTCGGCCAAGGAACCATCAGAAAAAAATAGCCAGATCGAAGAACTTTTTTGCATGATTGCTTTTACAGAAGATTTTGTTATTCTATAATAAATAATTTTTATGACAAATTCGCCTTGAGAACATACTTTCGGATTTTTCCGAATATTTTACGTCCTTATCTATTATATGAAGGGTGAGCAGCTTAATTGCATCGACTTGGTACTTTTAAGGCATGCTAGAATTTACGCTCATTTTTGATATTTTTAGAATCCCTTTAGAATGGTTTCTGCGCCTTAGAAAACAACAGAAAAGTCAATTTATAAAATAATTAAATTTATCTACATAGCATCTCATTTTCAGATCTCAACGATCAGATGATAATGATGTTATCAGCGTCAGTACAAATTGCCCCTTTCGCCAATTTGTCAGCAACAAATGCACAGTCTACGTAAGCGGTGGTCATATTCCAGTAATTTGAGTTTGATTAATTACTCCAACGCATTTCCCCCTTTCAAAATACCATCTGGCATCTCTGGCACAGCATCCACACCAGGCACGTTTTGCATGGAGGTTTAAAAATCTCTAAACTCCATCGCATGGACGTGTAACAACCGTCGTGCGGAACCGTTTCGAATCGATTCTGCTGTTGCAGACTGACCAATGCTGCCTCCGGATGGAGAGAAGTTTCATCTTTCACAGCGCTTCTTGTTCGTATTTTTCTTATTTTACCACTTTTCTCGCGGCTTGATGCCTTTTTGGTCACCTCTTCTACACGGGTTCTTCCCGGTTGGTGTTGTTGGCTTCTTCCTGTACGTGCTCCTTTGTTGTTATTGCTGTCGTTGATATTTTCCTCCTCCTTCTCTTGGGAAACAAAATAGGGTTTTTCGTGCAGGTTCAGATTTTCCCATAAAAAGTTCTATGATGAAAACATTGGTAAAATGATGTACCTGTAGAATATCAATTTAAAAAACATAAGATTCCACAAGGATTTTTTTTTCAAATATGACAGATAAAATCAAGTCAGTTGGTAATTATTTTAAAAAAGTTATGCCGTTTTTTCGTTTTTTTTTGTGAAGCCTTGAAACCACTGCGACCAATTCGTGCTTGCCATTTCATTAGGGCACAAAACTTTTTTGGACAAGAGTGTGTCCCTTTCACACCCTATGTGAACTGTCATTTGAGTGAAAGGGATACACTATTGTTTACAAAAGTTATGTGCCCTTTTTTTATCATTGTCATTTAAAAGCTGAACAAATGGTTAAAAACCAGCGAGTTTCAAAAAACCCATTGCAAATTTTATTTTAAATATTTGGCCCTAAAAAATCAGGGAGCAAAAAAAGAATTGACTAAGACTGACATTTTCATGGGACCAACCATAAACCACGTGGATCTTTTTTTGACAAAAATGATCGCGCAGGCTCTACTCGATAAGATAGGAGCAAAGGTCCTGATTTTCGGTTCAATGAACAGAAACCATTCATCGCCTATCCATTCGTCGCCTATAGAGGAGAAAATCGTGACGTCAGAAATGAACTCAAATCACTCAAAGTTCATTGTGTGAGTGACTTTAACTTTTTGGCCTAGTTTGACAGCTCCATTGTTCTAAGTTTTCCTAAGAATCCTAAGAATACTTTATGAAAATCATACCTGTCAAAATTCCTAGCCTCAAAATTTTGTCGTGAGTTGCTTTTCTACTCTATAGAGGAGAAAAGCAACTCGCGACAAAATTTTGAGACTAGGAATTTTGACAGGTATGATTTTCATAAAGTATTCGCCTCCTTTTCTCTCCCACATAACAACTGGGGACAAAGTAGCTGTCAAACTAGGCCAAACTGTTAAAGTCACTCACAAAATGAACTTTGAGTGACTTGAGTTCATTTCTGACGTCACAATTTTTTCCTCTATTCCAACCCGCTAGCATTCATGAGAGAATGAGACTCACAAGCAGACAGCGAATGGCCCGAACTGTTCACTCAGCGAACAAATACATCGTGAAAATTTTTGCCTACTCCGTCGCTGGACGATACTCACACACTAATATGCTCAGCGAAGAGCCATTCTCACAAAATGCCAGCGCGGCAGTCTTTTTGTCTTCACGCCCTCAGTTTGCCATCAATTTGATTTTTGCTTGGTGGAAGTTTCTTTTAATGGTGTCTATAATGTTATGAAATCAAAATAAATGCACAATTTAATTGATAACATTGATTTTAGGCAACCCAAATCAATGAGTATAACGCAGCGCATCAGAGAAAAATTGTTTTCAGTTCAGAGTGATTGGCGAGGTTCGGCCTGTCTGAGCCGTTCGGAGACTGAGCCGATCAAAGAGAGAAGGAGAGTAGAAGAGAGAGTGTTCGGGAGCGAATGGTGTGAAAGTGACAAACGGTAGGAATTCATCAGGGCAGTATCGCGTCGCCTGCTATTTGTGCTCGCGAATGGAGTGGTTGATTTTGAGCAATCTGGACCCTTGGATAGGAGTCCACAGAAACACGAGCACTTTGAATTTTTCAAAAATATTTAGACTGGGCCGAATGGCACACAATTTAGGGCCCTGATTTCCGGTTCAATGATCAAAAATCACTCACTCATCACCGAACGAAACTTCGTGAGCGAACATGACTCGCTAGCTGCCAGCGACTTCGTCAATTGCTTCACCCAGCGATACAAATACTTTGTGAATATATTTGCCTACTTTGTCCGTCGATCCGAGTCACAAACGAATATGTTCAGAGAGGAGAGAATCTAACAAAATACTTGCGTGGCGCTCTTTTGGCCATCACTACCAACGTGGGTCTCGTGGCGCAGGGGTAGCGGCTTCGGCTGCCGATCCCGATGATGCTATGAGACGCGGGTTCGATTCCCGCCTTATCCACTGAGCTTCTATCGGATGGTGAAGTAAAACGTCGGTCCCGGTTTCTCCTGTCTCGTCAGAGGCGCTGGAGCAGAAATCCCACGTTAGAGGAAGGCCATGCCCCGGGGGGCGTAGTGCCAATAGTTTCGTTTTTTACCAACGTTTGCCGTCAATTTGAATGTGGAAATTGCTGACAAATGTGACTTTAATGTTGTGTTATTAACAAAATTGTAAAATATTTTGGATATCATCGATTGTAAGCAATTTTAAAAATGATCATAACAAAGTCGATCGCAGACTATTTTTAGTCAGCTTTGAGCGACACAACGCAATCAGCTTCTCTGAACCATACGCTGCTTTAGCCGATTCGAGAGAGACAGAGAGCAAAAGAGAGAACATTCAGTAGCGATTGGTGTGGAAGTGACAAACGGTAAAAATGCATTAGAGCAGTTTAGTGTCGCTTTCGCTCGCGAATAAATGATTCTTTCTGAAGCAATCAGAACCCTTGCATACAATCCAGAAATTGCAAACTGTACTAATTCTCCATACAAACTTTGAAAAAAAAGAAAACAATTCGGCCAACCTAAATATTTTTGAAAAATTCAAAATGCACTTGTTTCTGGGTAAATTTTGTTGGTCAGTTTTATTATTTCTTTTTTGAATTTTTTTCAAAAGACCAAAAATAGCTTGTAAAAACGTTTTTTGTCGATTTAATAAATTTGACCAAGTCAAAGACGTGATTAATATATTTTTTATATAATTTATTAAGCTATCTCTAATGTTTTTTCTCCAAATCATAAGGGCATTACTAAAATATGTGCTTGAATTAGCTCAAAACTGAACCAATGTCTGATTGTGTATATTCAATAATCATAAGGAATGATTTTCACTAATATTTACTGAACTGAATTACTACGTTTTAAAATTGCTTTTTTTTATCCAAACCATGAACCCAACCCTATTCCAACTATGCTGCACTGCTTCCCGTTCGAGCAATTTATGCTGCCCGGCCGCTGCAACACAAAACGTGTGTCCGTTGGAGCTGATGGCTCGCTCACTTGAAGAGCTCTCTTAAGCCAGCCAAGGCGAGAATGGAGCAGCACACGCGAGAGCTCAACCCGAACCCAAAGTGCAAAGAAAAACATTGCTTTTACATAAAATTTTCCTGTTCTTGGCACGACCGGGCTCGGCTCCCCCTTGCTGACTCCACTTGCTTCTTCACTCTTGTCCGAAGAGCAGCACGAAGGTGGCTGTAAATCGCGATGAACTTTGGTTGATTATTTGCTACGAAACGATTTTTTCTCTCGCTTTATTTTCATTTTTGCCTTTCTTTCTCCCTGCGATCGAAGTGCAAAACAAGAACAATTCTTGACAAAATCACAATTTTATTTTCAAACTTCAATAACTTTTCTAAAGTTTGAAACTTGTTTGAAAGGTTTTTTTTATGAAAAAGGAATCAAGAATTGAGGCAACTAATAAAACTTGTTTTAAAAAAGAAGAAGAACCAATAAAAATAAATTTTTCAAAAGTATTAATTTCATAAAGAACTCCCCTAAAGGCCAACCCAACGCATGTTGAACGATATGTTCGGAAAGTGTAATATGTTGTATGTGTGTTGCTGTTCTGGAACCAAGAGGCAACGAAGGAAAAGCTTCTCCAAAAGGAAAGATCAGAGAGCAAGGAACGAAAACACGAACGAACGAACGAAAAAAAATACGGACGAAAATGGGAAACAAGACGGGATGCTTTTAATGGTGTAAAACTGATCGTACATTAAAACCTATGATTTGGCGGAAGCGGTATAATTATAAACTTTAATAAGCTCTCCGGCAGTTTTGTATGAAGAGAGCGATCGGAAAAGAAAGAGAACAGCAAAAAAACCTCAACCACAGAGTAAGAGATTTGAACATTTTAATTGTATTGTAGGCACGCGCCCCCGTTTTGAGTGGTTCCGATTCCGGGGCAGGCACGATGCTGTTTTTTTGCGAAGATTTTTTTTCCTTTCTTTTGGAAGGAAAAGAGAGTGAGTCATTTATGATACGAACATGTGTGATTGCTCGCGAGAGTACCGGTAATGGTACATTAAACTGCGATAAATACTTCCTTTTTTTCGAAGCTGGCAATTGCGTTGCAAGTTTTTGGGAAAGCCGAAAAGAACTTAGATGTTTCCGTTCTGTCGGGTTCGTCGTTTGCGTAAGCGGGCCTACAATTGAAGTCTCTCCCGAAGATTGCTTGAATGATTTGCTTTGATTTCAGAGCTCTAGGTTTTTGACCTACCACTTGATTCAAAAAAAAAAATGTTGTGGGGTAATATTTGTGATTAGCTAAAAACATGGTCAAGCATATGCTAAAAATTTTGCTCAATGATGATTTGATGAAATTATTGAGTTTTGTAAGAAAAAATAATCCATGATCATTATCGCAAAAATACATTAAAAATTTAATGCATTCAACTCAAACTCCTGCAATCAGACAATTTACAATGGTTGTACAACTTTCAACAAAACTTTTAAACCTCCGTGTAAAGCTGCCAATTTTTATGCATTTTTTTCAAAACGTTTCCACACCCTAGTGTTTTTTTCAATTCCTTATTTTCTCTCTATCAACAAACAATATAAATAGTGCAAATTGAAAATAATCAAAAACTCACTCGAAATCTTCTAGAGATGAAGATTCTTATTTGTGATAGGAATCATTTGTAGACCACCCATGTGAGGTACTCCTGGATATTAGCTCCTGAAAAGTGCTTAAAAAGTGCAAAAATGCCTCACGGTAAGAAAAAGAGGCGGTCCTCACCAGCAGGATCGGCAGATTTGAAGAAGCTAAAGAATGCTGAAGCGCTACCTGCAAAGCCAGGCAGTTTGAGCAAGGACGCTCAAAATTCGTCTGGAAATCAGTTCGCTACCCTCCCTGTGGACGTGAGCGAGAAGGAAGAATTTGAACGACGGGAAAAGTTGCCAACCATTTTTGTGAAAACATCGTCATCGGATTCGGTGCGAAAGTGGCTGACCGGGTTTATCAAATCTGGTGCTTTACGAGCTTCCATTCGCTTGTGTGCTGATGGACTCAAAATTCTGCTACCTACCAGAAAGGATTACAACTACGTTCGGGATTTCCTGAACAACACCAAGATTGAATACTACAGCCATGACGATCCAGGTAAACGCCCCATGAAACAGGTCCTCCGAGGCCTGTACGGCATGGATGTGAGTGTGCTGAAAGAAGAGCTCAAAACTCTTAAGTTGAACGTGATCGAAGTCTTCAAGATGACGAGACACAACAAGGACATCAAGTATCGTGATCAACTGTACCTGGTTCATCTCGAGAAAGGATCGACAACGCCGTCTGAGCTGAAAGCAGTTCGGGCAATTTTCAACATCATCGTGACTTGGGAACGTTATCGTCCAGTGCACCGTGACGTGACACAGTGTTCGAACTGTTTGCAGTTTGGACATGGTGGGAGGAACTGTTTCATCAAGAGTCGTTGTGCAACTTGCGGAGGTGAGCACAAAACTCAAGCTTGCAACACAATCAACGAGAACATCGAAGCGAAATGCTTCAATTGCGGCGGTGACCATTCTACCAAGAATCGGAGCTGCCCAAAACGAGCTGAGTTTGTAAAAATTCGGCAGCAAGCGACGACGAGGCACCAACCAAATCGTCGCAAAACACCACCAGCATACACGGACGTGGAATTTCCTGCTTTGGCGTCACCAGGAAAAGTACAATAAAGATGAAGAGCATTAGGCCATACCACTTAGCATGTAAAAGAAATGTAATTATTATAAGAAAGTTCAATAAAGACATATTTAATTTCAAAAAAAAAAAAATATTTGTGATAGAAAAAAAACAAATGTGATTTTTTTTATTAATGCACTATTATTTCAATTATCTCAAGCTGGTGAAAATTACTATTGGATAACATTTAGGACATTACCTTTTTATGTTAAGAAAAAAATTTACGACATCAAAATCGGTAAAATTGACCAAAAAAATGCTGTTTTTAAGTAAAAATTTTGAAGATTTTGCCTTGAAAATATTTTTATTGGTTTTTTTCTTTCTTTTGCCATAAAATTGGACCTCAGCAACCTAATACTAGTCAAATCAAGTATAACAATGTAAATGAGCCATTATTGGAATGTAAAAAATCTGGCTATCCTGCTCACCGCACTTGATGTGTACATTAGGAATGAGCATAACCAGCAGGACTGTTTGTTTACTCTTCGTCATTGGACCACATACATTGATTGCTTGAAATTTGAGTGGTTGATTGCTTGTTATATTACGAATATTTCACCGTAATTTTTGCCGCCATCTTGGACCCAAAATAAAATATATGTAAAAATATTTGTTTTGTATGGAAATTTTCCACGAGGGGGGAAGAGGGTAGGGTCTGAGATTTAAAAAAAAGTGTCCATGTTGTTTATGGATGGTCCCGAAGATAAATTCAATAAAATTATGAATTGAAATGTTGTGCTGAAAATGCTAATAATCTATTTTCTGGAATTTTGTATTATTTAATGATAATTTTGTAAAGCTGTATATTTTGTTTATTTTACAACCCACTGCTGATCCCATGGAATTTATGACGGGAAATATAAATCAAAATTTTAAATTTCAAGCATAATCTTCAATACTTTTACTCACAATGTATCACTATGTTTTTTATACAAAATAAAATTCAGACTTCCACCCAAAAAAATCAAAATTTAATTGAATTCATGACAATATTTTTTGCTAAATTTGCAAAAAACCTTAGTGATATGTTTTTGCGGTCGGATTTTTTTTTTGAAAATCGGATCGGTTTTTGAAAACTGTATATACAATTTTATATAGTGTTTTGAAAGACTATTTTAAGCTTACTGAATTAATCCTCCGTCAGCATTTTGAAGAAACCTTGAGCAGAAAAGTTATTATTAATCCGAATAATTAATTCTCTGTAAGATACAACAGTTTCACATAAAACTTGTTCAGATGTATCAAACAATAAACGAGTTTAATTTGAAATAAATTTAAAAACCAAAAACCAAAACTAGTAAAAGTTCCTGTACTGTTAACTGGGGTGAATCGGGATTTCAGTCTGAATAGGGACAGCAGTTTTAAAAGCTTTAAATAAGGACATCGTTGTATTTATTCAGTTGATCTGTATGTGTTCTAACCGAAATCAATCAAAAATATCAAAATATAGTGCAAGAACCTGCATAAACAGCTGTTTCGATTGGATCTGGTACGTTTCGCCGACGGTCATTTCGCCGAATGTCGTTTCGCCGAATGGTACGTTTCGCCGAAAGTCATTTCACCGAATGGACGTTTCGCCGAATTGAATAAAAATTAACTTTTTTGTATGATTTATGCTATTTGTTCGCTACAGTGTCATCTTGTAATTCACTCATGCAAACTTGAGAAGGAGTGGCAAGATAATAATATAATAATTTAAAAAAGTAAAGAACGTCTCATGTTTCTATAAATGCTTAAACTCACAGAAAAAATACAAATAATTTGCTTAAAAAATTAAGAATGCAAAAACTAACAGAAATTTTTCAAAATGATATACTAAAAATCAAAATATCTGCTCATGTTTGAAAGAATGCAAAATCTCCCAAAAATTATAGAAATAATATGCTCAAAAAACTAATAATGCATAAACTCACCGAAATATTTGAAAAGTATGCCAAAAATATAGAATGCAAAAACTGACAGCAATTTTGCAAAATGTTGTGCTGAAAACCAAAAGAACTGCTAATGTTTGAAAGAATGCAAAAACTCCCAAAAAATATACAAATAATTTGCTTGAAAAACAAAGAATGCAAAAACAAACAGAAATAATCTAAATTATAAGCAGCCAATTAAAAGAACTGCTCATGTTTGAAAGAATGCAAAAACTCACAAAAAATATAAAAATAATTTGCTTAAAAAACAAAGAATGCAAAAACAAACAGAAATATTCAAAATTATAAGCAAAAAATAAAAGAACTGTTCATGTTTGAAAGAATGCAAAAAACTCTCATAAATAATTTAAAAAATATGCTCAGTAAACAAATAATGCAAAAACTACCGGTATTTTTTCAAAATGTTATGCTGAAAAACAAAAGAACTGCTCTTGTTGGAAAGAACACAAAAATTATACAAATAATATGCTTAAAAAACAATGAATGCAAAAACTAACAGAAATTTATCAAAATTATAAGCAGAAAATTAAAAGAACTGCTCATGGTTAACAGAACGCAAAAACTCACAGTAATAATTCAAATGATATATTAAAACAAGAATGCAAAAAACTAACAGAAATTAATGCAAATACTCACAGAAATTATATGCTGAAATTAAATAACTGCTCAAGTTTGAAAGAATGCAAAAACTCGCAGATTTTTTTCAACTAGATTACATAAACTTATAAAAATAACATACCAAGAAACAAAAAAATATTTTTTTTAAATAGATTGCAAAATCACTTTTTAGGGACATTATACTTTTTCAAAATATTTTAATGCAATTTGTGTCCATTTTATATATTTATTATACGATTATTTGTCAATTCGGCGAAACGTCCCATTCGGCGAAACGTCCCATGCGGCGAAACGTCCCATGCGGCGAAACGACATTCGGTGAAATGACCTTCGGCGAAATGACCGTCGGCGAAACGACATTCGGCGAAATGTCCCGCACCCGTTTCGATTCACCCAGATGACGGTACAAACAACTTAACCTATATTGATTAAACATGTGGCTATTTGCAGTTAAGTCTCCCAAATGAACTTTTTTTAATCACGGGCGGTTCTACATCGAGTAGATAACATCGCCAAATATTCAACCCTGAACCAAGGAAAAAAGATCATTTGGAGGTTTTTGGACATCTTGTAAGAAAAATATGTTTAACTCAATCCAAAAGATTTAAAATTATTTCTTTGATTTCTAAAACATTTTTTTCTACCTAGGTACATGCCTGCTTTGTTGTTGTTCTAAAGATAATTAAAACAAACTTTATTTTGTAAAAAAAGGCAAATTTTGGCTTAAACAAGTACAACATTTATTTAAAGTTTCTTTCCCGCGGCTCTGGTCGAAGTCGAGTTCAAATTTCAAGCCTAATCCGCAAAATTTTATAAACAAAAAATATCACAATATATTTAATACATTGTAACAGTTATACTTCAGTTGAACATCTTAAAAATAACTACCGTAATCTAGGGCGAATCCGGACTTCAGTCTGAATCGGGACAGCAGTTTTTAGAGCACTTAATGCTTTTAAATTTGGAAATGGATGTACACATTTTGTTGGTCTGAGTCTGTTCTAACCGAAACCAACCAGAAAAATCAAAATATTTTGCTCCAACATGGTTAAAACTACTGTCCCAATTCGCCCCATGTGTCCCGATTGACCCCAGTTTTATGTATGAGTTTTAGGGTTTTTTGCCAGTTCCTCACTGATGTAAGGCTATAATCCAGCTCTAAAAATGAACATTTCACAGAATGCTCGTAGACCCACCTTTATGTATACTTATCGACCCAAAATCGAAAACTGAACAAATGTATGTCTGGCTGTGTGTGTATGTGTGTGTGTATGTGTGTGACCAAAATTCTTATTCAGTTTTCTCAGCACTGGCTGAACCGATTTTGATCAAACCAGTTGCATTCGACTTATTGACGCTATTGAATTGTTTGAAGTTTCGATAACTATTTCAAAAGTTCTGTATAAAAATGTGTTATCCGGATCTCATTTATATGCATTTAAACTATGTCCGGATCCATCATCCAACCCATCGTTGGTTAGGTATTCGAAAGACCTTTCCAACAAGTCCCCAACATTGAAGATCTGGCAACCCTGTCTTAAGCTATGACCACTTACATGATATTTATGAACTTGTTTGATGCCGGATCCAAAAATTATTAGATGAAATTTGTGTTCAAACACATTATATCGCTAATTGTTGGTAATGAGTGAGGAAAATCATCGAAAAAAAAACGTTGCTTAATCCACCCTTAGGTGGTTGGTGCCTTCCTCACATTCGTTGAAAAGGTCATTTAATTACCTATCCAAAGATAGGTCGCATGATATATTTAGACAACGTTTTCATCAAAATATCTGAGATCTGGCCTCCAAAAAGTTTATAAATAACACTTAAGCGCTTATAACTTTTGATAGGGTTGTCAGATCTTCAATGTTTTGGACGCGTTGGAAAGGTCTTTTGATTACCTGTTCATCGACATGTTGCATTATAGATCCGGACAACGTTTTCATCATGATATCTGTGATCCGGCTTCCAAAAAGTACATAAATAACACTTAAGTGCTAATAACTTTTGATAGGGTTGTCATATCTTCAATATTTTGGTCGCGTTAGAAAGGTCTTTTAAATATCTTTCTAAAAATGTAAAACAAAAACCACCCTTTTTACAATTTTCCGGACTTTTGATAAAATCATTTTTAGCATAACTTTTGAAGTACTTAACTAAACCGAATAATTTTTAATAGCGACTTATGGGACCCCAAGACGGATCGACTGACGCCAAAACGGACCAAATCGGTTCAGCCAGTCTTGAGATAATCGAGTGACAATTTTTTGATCAACATCCCACCACACACACAGACATTTGCTCAGAATTTGATTCTGAGTCGATATGTATACATGAAGGTGGGTCTAGGAGGTCTAATATAGAAGTTCAGTTTCCGAGTGATTTTATAGCCTTTCCTCAGTAAGGTGAGGAAGGCAAAAAGGAAAGAATGAGGAAGGCACCAACCACTTCGGTGGATTAAGTTAGTTTTTCCTAATAAAAAAGTATTTTATATTTTTTAATCAGCGGCGCAAAAAAATAAATAAAATAAGACCTAAATGTGCTCTATGAGGTCAAAAATATAAAAAAATGAAAATTTGCACATTTTTTTGCTCCCCCATTTTTGGCGAAGGGACCAAAACTTGAAATAATGTACGAATTGACGTTATTGTTGTTTGTATTTTAAAAAGTTTATATGTTTAAATATCATTTCATTTCAAGGCTGGAAAAACACATCACACACAACGAAATATTTAATACTCACACCAGCTTCAAAGCAAAGAATGGAAGAAACAACACCACAAACAAACTGCCAAGAAAAATCAGAAAAAGCTGAAGGAGGTGAAGTGAAAAGTGACAAAAAGACTAATCGCTCTCCGTTGTGGCTGGCTGGGTTGGCTCGGATCAAGCCAGAGTCAGGAAAGGAATCCCTTCTTGCTCGATGCGCTTTGGCGGTTGATCGTTGATTCCTTGCTTCCACCACTAAAGTTGTGTTGTTGTTGTTGTTGTCAGGTTTCAGTTTCTTCTTGTTGGCTATTTTTGTTGCTCAGGCCGGTTTCAGAATTTGATCACCACACGATCGGTTTCTTCTTGTTCCAGAGATGGTGTGTGCTGGAAGAGAATTCCCCGGGAACGGAACGCAGATGGATGACTGCTTGCTGGCTTCCAGGGTTGCTGGAGATAAGTTGGGCTTGAGCGCTTTTGTTCTTGAATCCTCCAGCTTTTACTAAATTTGAAGATTTGAAAAACGATCGAGGTCCAACATAGGCCTCCCTACCCTAACCTCTCACAGTTCCTGGGCATGTGGATCGAGGCAGGCAGGATGTGTACGTGTGTATGGCCGACACTTCTCGTCTTCTCGACGAATAATTCGTCGTCTGCACGTTTTTGGACGCTTTTTTTGCACCATCTGCAAAATTATATCACACCCAGCAGTCGGCGGCAGCAGTTTAGTGGCAAAAGTCTTACTTTAAAGCCGGTTTCGAGCGCGCATATGATCAAGCGAGTCAACAGCAAAAAAAAAAAAGAAGGGAAGTCAAGGATTGGGAGAGGATTATTTCCATTTTAAATGAGATTTAGATTCTGGGAAATTTAAGCCGACTCAGCTCGGCCGAAATACGGCGACTTGTGAGATATAAGGAAGCGCTGCGACGACGTGGGACAGTTCGAAGAAAGTGGGATTTTAATTTATTGTCGCGGTGGAGTTTGTGGAACATCGTGGTGATGATTTTTTTTGTAATCAAAAAATGACTAAATGATCGTTAATTCCAATTTTTTTGTTGGTTTTGTGGATTGCTGCTGATTTATGTCAGCTTCATTGCACATTTTCATGAATGGTTTTCTGCTTGAGTTTTTTTTTTTGTATTTCCTTGTGTATCTATGATTCAATTATTGTCAATGTCAACTTTCTTGTTTATTTATTAGGCCATCAATTTTGGAAATTTCATTTCAATGACAGCTATTATCCGAATCCGAAACCGGATTATCCGAAACCTCGATTATCATCCGAAAGTTGATTATCCAAAGGTGAAGAAACAATCGAGAAAAATAAAATATAAAAGTAAAGTTTAATAGAAATTTTGAATAATCAAATCATGGACAGTTATTTTTCTTCTTTTTTCTTATTTCTAACTTTAAATTCGAGTTCTGCGACGTCATTTCAGTCAAATATGAGTCACCGATTGTGATTGGACACTCACAAATATTTTTAACTGGATGTACATGGAAAAGAAAATGTGAATACCGAAGCCTCGATTATCCGAAGTTTCGATTATCCGAAGTTTGATTATCCGAAGGTGTGTATGGGACTTCGGATAATCGAATCATGACCACAAATATATTTTTTTTCCTGACTTTTAATATCAAATTTGAGTTCTGTGACCCCATTTTAGTCAAATTTGAATATTTAATTGCCTTTTAAATAAAAAAAATGCATTTTTCAATATTTCAGCACCGTTATTTTTACCGTTATTTTGGATTTAAAAATTTTAAATTATTTTAGAGTAGTGAATTGGATGAAACTTTCATCGTTTGTTTGCCTATACATGAGATGAACTTATGTCAAATTTGAGCCCTCTTCGACAAAGGGAAGTGAGCAATTCTCTACGAAATCGGCCGATATTGACCATTTTTTTTATTTAGCTCAAACTTTGTCAGGCCCTTCCATATGACCAAAGAAGCTATTTTATGTCATTGGTTCACCTATACAAGTACATTTTTGGCGGCTGTCCATAAAAAAATTGGTGAATATTGTTGAGGAACTAACTTTTTCCCAAAAACTCAATTTCCCAAAATATTTTTTTTTCATTTTCGAGATTTTATTATATGTTTTAGGTGATAAAAAACCGCAGCTTTTGAGCCATAGAGAAAAAAACGAAACTATTGGCACTACGCCCCCCGGGGCATGGCCTTCCTCTAACGTGGGATTTCTGCTCCAGCGCCTCTGACGAGACAGGAGAAACCGGGACCGACGTTTTACTTCACCATCCGATAGAAGCTCAGTGGATAAGGCGGGAATCGAACCCGCGTCTCATAGCATCATCGGGATCGGCAGCCGAAGCCGCTACCCCTGCGCCACGAGACCCACGACCATAGAGCCATAGAGAAGTAAGGTCAAAAAATGTGACGTCGGGTTATAAAAAATAGTGATTTTTGGGAATAAACGAAATTTTATGCTATTTTTTTTATTCCATTTTTTATGTAAAATTGAATTTTCAATCGAAAAATACTTAACATTTTTTTTTATGAAGGACCCCGTTTTCAAGCCACCGAAAGTTTGATTTCTACGAATTATTTGGAGTTTTTCGAGTTTTAAATAGTGACCATAAAGGACCATTTCCAAAAATATTTCAAAAATATATAACATTGAAAATTGGACCTCTGGTTGCTGAAATACAGCGGTTTAAAGAAAAAGAAACAGTAAAATTTAACTTTTCTAAATCTCACCCAAACAACCTACCTTTTTCTCATGTCGATATGTCACCAACTAATGGTCCGATTTTCAATGTTAAAACATGAAACATTCGTGAAATTTTCCGATCTTTCCGAAAATTATATTTAGATTTTTTTTCAAATCAAAACTAACATTTCAAAAGGGCGTTATATTGAATGTCTGGCCCTTTCGCCTTTTTTCAATCTGTGGTCCCAAATTCAAAAATTTGTGAAAAGCTCAAAAGTATCTTATTTGATTAAAATACAAAAAAAGCATTATCCAATGAATTTTGTATAGGTTACAATCGATTGTACAATATAGCAACAAGAAAAAAAAATGAAAATTTTTGAAAATCTAGAAAGATACCTTCTGGCTTGATTCTTTTGGAAAATATAATTTAAAAAAAAAACAAAAAAAATGTGCCGATGTTTTTCCTCCAACATTTTTGCGAATTTTCCCATACAAACTTCAACAATCGATAGCGATCTTTAAACCTTAATCGATTTGGGTGAAAATTGACTCAGCCACTTATTTTTGCCTCGAGAATCGAGTAAGGGGGTGTATTCAATGTCGATTTTTTGTATTGTCACCCTATTGTACAGGCTTTTTCAAAACAAATTTTAATTTCAGAAATTTATTTTGCTCCCCGATTTGTTGGCGAAATTTTGAAGGGGGAGTGTTAGAGGGAGGGGGTTACACTAGGAAAAAAATTTCAATGATCATTTTGACTATTCATAAAACACATGTTAATTTTTTGTTAAGCAGATAAAACGAATAATTTTAATTTTAATTTATTATAAACAGATTTGAACAACGAAAACAGATCTTTAAAACACACTTTGCAACATTTTGTGCCATCTCAACCATAAATTTCTCAAAAATACTGGTATAGCAATTTTTCACCACTCTGAAAAAAAAAAATCATTAAAAGTGTTTTTATGCCTTATTGCCCATTTGTAATGGTTTCTCATAAAAAGCGCAATAAATTAAGGACTTTGAATGAAAGATAAAAAGCATCAAAAGTACAGATGTTCAATCACACCGAAGAAGAAAAAAACCGCTCAACTCCCAAACCCATAAATCCATTCAAAGATCCAAAAGATCCCATTTACTCTGGAGTTTCTCTCGTCCACTACAACAAAGCCGAGCTTCTTGCTCTTCGTTCTCTCTTGCCTCCACCAGAAACCTTCTGTACACCCGTAGAGAATCTCTCGCGAGTGAGAGAACATCACCGATTCAAAGAGGCGTAAAAGCGGAATCCCACACAGCTGAGAGCTGAACCGGCTCAACGATCGCACCGAGGAACACGAAGACACGAAGAAACATAAAAAATAACAACAAAAACGGCCATGATCGTCGTCGTCATCCAGAAAAGGTGTGAAGTTGTGTCCCGCTCTCGCCGGAAGCCTCGACCACGATAAGATAAAACGGGATAGAGCGACCGCCGCCGCTGCACGATGAAATGAAGAATTGCCGTTTGAATCGCTTGTTTTGCTGATCGTTCGGCTGGAAGCTGGATCGACTGGGGCTGCCAAATCTGCGTGAATCATGAGTTTCGGGGGAAATTGCGCATAGGTCATGTGCTCGGTACAGCAGCTGCCGGGGATCTGTACTGGAAAGTTGGCAGGAAATGCGATGTGATAAAACGGGCTATTTCGGGATGGAATTCGGGAAAAGAAATGGCGATGGGGGTAGTAGGGAGGGGCATGGATTAGTCGACAGAATAGACAGATTGACTGAATGACAGTTGACAGACTTAACTACCTAAATTTCTCAATATCTCGTCAATGAAAGATCATTTTCATTGCAACAGTTCTACAGGCAACACTGCCTACTCCACGGGTAGACACGTCCAGTGACACCAGCTCGCGCGTGGGAGTTCCCACTTGAGGGCAACCTAAAACGAAGAAAACAAAACTTTCCATTAGAAGCGATCGACCGAAAGAGTACTTACCTAACATCGATCTTCCAAGAGCCAAGCCAAGCTTGGAACGTCTCAGAGCGTGACTTGCCCGAACAGGCTAGAGAATACTCCCACTCGTGAAACCTATTTGCCGCCGAGGAAACCCTGTCCATAACGTGGTGGTATTGTTGTTGTTCTTCTCCCGCACCCTACGCACGCATACACTTCCCACACTGAATGACTGACAGTGCCAAGATGTCTACAGTTTCTTGGGTGTTTTGTCCCGGCAGGCAGGAAGGACAGGGTAGGGCAGGCGGACGGGACGATGCGGAGGAGGTAGACGCACGAGAGGTTCGGGTTCTATTGTTGTGTATGCTTCTCCGGAGCGACCGGGCAAGAGAGTTTCTAACGACGACGACGGCGCAAAAAGCGGAGAGTCCACGGGCGGCCAGCGTTGATGCGCTCCGGCAGTTTGTTCTCGGAGTCTCGACTGGTCGGAAGCAGGTTTTCGGTCTTGGTAGTCGCGTCGCGTCGGTGCGAGCATAGCAATACACTGAAAAGAGAGAATTAGTGGGAGAGAGAGAGTGCGAAGGAGAAACGGCCAAACTGGGAACAAAAATATAGGAAAAGTGTGATTTAGAAGTCGGTTTTAACGGGCTAGCGGGACGTTTTGCGAGTGGAAGCTGCTGAATATTGGTGGATTAGAGGGGAAATTTCACCTTTACCGTGGAATCGCGGTGAAAATCGGACCGGAAGTGCCTGGAAAATGTGATTTATTGACACGGTTGGTACGGATTTGTGCGCGGCGAGCAGTGCTCCAATCAGTAGACAAAACACTACCACACTGACAGCTGCCAGGCTGCACAGGGTTGAACGGCTGGCCTGCTGCGATGAGCACGGCACAGCCCTGGGTACGAACGAGCACGATCCCCGCACGGTACAGCCCTGCTTTCCGAGGAACAGCTCTACCAACACCGCTGTCTTTGCGCGCAATGTCCGTGTATTGGGTGTCGTATAGCTGTAAATGCGCGCGCGACATATTGTAGTGTTCGGTCGCTCCGTTTTCGGGGTGGGTAATGAGATGAGTGTGTTTATATAAGTACAAAAACATAAAAATAAATCCAATGAAAACTGAAAATAATTCTAAAGTGCGGAGACACATTTCCAACATGAGTTATAATCGAGAAATTCCTTCGATTCGGTCGAGGAGCCGAGTACGGTCGTGCGAGGAAAATAAAACAAGCAATTAATTTCGGCTGACTTGCGCTCGGAGGGAAAATACGGGAAGTCAGAGAAGCCCCCCTCCTCCCAAACCAGAAGCGGGAGGGAAAATCTAGACGGAAAACCCGGGGGGAGAAACGCCATCAAACCAGAGAGACAGTTTCGTCGTCGTCGTTGCAGATTAGTGTAAATATCAGCACGACGAGATTAAAAATAAAATGCCCAGATTAATTGCTGTCGTCGGCGGCGGCATTTGGATGCTGCTGCTACTGGCTGTGGTTCTGCCGCGAATCAACGGCCAGCCGGATGCCGGGGACGGCAACTGTCCCCGGCTGTGCTCCTGTCTGGGCGATGTCATCGACTGCTCCGAGAAGGCCCTGGACGCGCTGTTCCACATTCCGAGTTGGGTTGGCAATCTGTAAGTATCGCCCTGCTTATTTTTTATCTAAATGGAACTCAACGGAGCAAACTGACGAGATTGACCCTGAGGAAGGGCCACAAATCAAGGAACGAAACGTTGCTACGGGCTACAATGTCTGCTGTACGTACAATGTGTTGTGGTGTTGAAAGCCAATACTCCCTGGCCAAAGGAAGGGAAGGGAAGCCATATGTGAGCCACGAGTCGGCACTCGATAAGCGATAAACTTAGTGCACACACAGGAATATAGAGTGTATGTGCCTGCCGCATATAATGGCCGTTTGTTTGACGATTTGCGTTTGGAACGTTGTTGTTGTTCTGAGCGAATGAGCAGCAGAGCGTTTGAAGTGTGATTTTGTTGCACTGCAGCAATCGGGGAATTTGTTTTGCTATGGCGATTGGTTTGAATTTAGATTTCGAATCGACGGGTAGGGACCATCCATAAACCACGTGGACACTTTAGGGGGGGGCGGTATGGCAATTGTCCACGCTCCATACAAAAAAGTTTTTTTTGTATGGACAATTGTCCACGAAGGGGGGGGGGGGGTAAGATTCCCAAAAAAGTGTTCACGTGGTTTGTGGATGGTCCCGTAATATATCCTTTCTCGGCCTATTTTGATTATTTCGGCTTATCAGAAATTTGATCATGAATTACAGCTTTCATAAAGTGTTTTTGACAATTTCAAAATAAGAAATAGCTCAAATGAAAGTGAGCAAGCAATTCTAATTGTTATGTATCTGGATATGTTGTTTAAATAACGGCAAACTGCAAAAGAGATGAGAATAGGTCGAAAATGCTTTTTTCTGTGACAAAAAAGGATATATTTCAACTAACTTAGTTTATGTCTTACTACTCTTTTTTCCATGTCATTTTTAGCATTATCAATTAAATAAAACCACGAATAATACATATTTTATTTGCATGTTTCATGTTAGGATTTTCCTTTATATCTGATTCTTTTAGTCATATTCAAAATATGACCAAAAATCGATTTTTCGACACTTTGGGTCAATTCTGAGGGCAGATTCAGATTTACCGGGCAAAATTTTATGGAAAAACATATATTTGGACAAATTTAGAAATTCGTTAGGGTGGTCCCATAGGGTTTTCCCTTGAAAATTAGACTTTTTCAAATGAAGATATCTCGAGTTTAAAGAAAAACACTCCTGAGATTTTTTCAGCGTTTGTAGTGCTGAATCTCCTCTTTTAAATGCAACTTGGTGCTTAAAATTTGGCTTGCGTCTTTTCGAGATATTTAAGTTTTAAATTTGCATCTTTTTTACCTTAAAAACGCTGTAACTTTTGACCCTTAAGTCCAAATTGACTTGTCAAAAAATAAAAATGTCTGTTTTTTAGAGCTTTAAAAGTGTTTCGAATACCACTTTTCTCTAAAACTTAACCCTGAATTGCCACGTTCAAAAAACTAATTTTTGAAGGTTTGCTCAGATGCTTTCTATAAATTTGGTCGTAGAAGGCGTAGATTACGAGAAAAATGTTTGGTGCCTTCGACAAAGTTGCTTGGAATGGCAAGTCCAACAATTTTCTAGAAGACAAAAAAAATACCAAAAATATTCCTGAAAAGTTAGATTTTCAAAATCACCCTAATAGTGAACCACCCTAATTTCCAACCAAACCAAAAGTTGCCCCTTTCCATATGCAACAACTCTTCTCAAGACACCAAAGCTCCAAAACTTCATCATTTTACGGAAAATCAATTTTCCACTTAATTTTGCGATCTGGACCACTGTGCATTGTAATTTCATAAAAGTTCAACATATTTTTAAACGTGCCCAAACATGGTAAATTTGATTGTAAATGCAGAAAAGGCATTTCAGATTGTTTTCATTTCATTAGACTTCTATTTCCATTGAAAACTTTTAGATTTTTGAAAAATTATTTTGTTGTCCCCTGACCAATTTTGTAAAGAGGGGGCTTAGGGCTTAGGGGTGACATAAACTTTAAAAAATATTAGCAACGGCTTTATAAAAAAACAAAAACATTCATTCCAAGTTACTTGCACAAAGAAAAAATATAATATTTGAAAAACGTTGTTTTAAGCGGAGATATTGATAATAAATTTATAATCAAATATAATACTGCTATAATATTGCTGATCCTTTACCCATTTCATACTCATGAACAATATGACTTTTGAAGTTTGCAACAGTAATGTTTGCACATTTTGATGAGTAATTGACACATAAAACACACGATTCGATTAGTTTCCTGAATAATTATTAAAAATATACACCAATAAATTGTAAAGGAATTTTAAACAAAAAAACATAAATAATTATTATCTCAGAAATTTTCCGATGAGACAATTCGATCTTTGAAGCACTGGAAAGCGGAGAAAATTTCCTATAAGGCAGTTTTGAAAGTACCGATGACTATTTTTTTCTTCTAAAGGTTGCCCAGAAAACATGCCGTGTATTTTAAATGAAAAAAATATTTTTTTTTATCGATTTTCATGCAAGGTCAAAGTATTATTCCTAGGCCGATAGATTCCTTTGCATAGATTTTGCAAAAATATCGGCCATTGGCCCTTTTATGCACATAGAATTGACCACTCAATGTTCTGATCGATCCGAAGAACTTTTTTCCAAAGCGGATCAATCTATTGTGTCAAAGCTTACCTTTTAACAGCAAAAGTGTCACAAGACAGCACACAAGCGACGATTTATTTCCTTTTTTGTGGCAAAGATACATTTTGGAATGCTTATTGTTTGTATAATATATTGAAAGAAAACATTTTTGAGTTGTTCTTAAACTGTTTTTAGGAAGTCGTGAGATTTTAGTGAAATTTATGAAAATGTTGATTAATGCGATTCTCTATATAACTCTAGAAAATTTGATAAAATCCGAATAAGAATATTTTATTGTCGGCTAAATTATTAAAAAATTCTCTCTTTCTCGGAACAAAGTTCATGAAAATACACTACCTTTATGCAACAGCAACTGACTAATACCTACCTAAAACATTCCCGCGCACTGATGCCACCCGGTCTCGCGAAACTGAACCAAGTCAATGATCGGGTGATTCATCACCGCCACCGTTCAATACCTGGCAGCGAAATCAAAAGTGAAAATTCGTCCTAAATTTTGAACCTTGCTCTTTTCACCACCGCACGATATTTTTAGTCTGTTTTTCCACCTTTAATTCAACCCACCCCAGCTTTTCCACCCACTTCCCCTTCATTTTCCTCGTGCGGTTCTAGATCCCGAGAGTGGGGGGAGGGGGAGTGAGATGAGAGCAGAGATACTCGGGCCTCCACCACCGCACCACCCAATAAAAAAGTCAAGTCACGTTAAAAGATTAAATCGCAACGCGCGCGCTCTGTGTGTAGTCGGTCCGTCTAGCTAGTTAGTTGCTACTGCCTGTTAAGTCGGCCCCAAACTGGCTGGCGAGTTGCGTCGCGGCATTAGTCACAATATTTATTCGCAAACACACACACACACACGCACACTTACAAGCTGACACAGTTGCGTTTGCAAAAGTGCAAGTTTTGTTTACTGACGTGAATGAAATACCTGCACCCACCCAACCTACCCCACCAACAACCCAGAATGCAATCCTCCTTATCGACGGGGGCCCCGCTCGGTGGGTGCTGCTGACTCAGCTGGGTTTGGCTTTGAGATTATAATATTATAATGATTACACTGGGGCGGCTGTTGCACTGCGCTGGGGGAGTTTTGCAATTATTAAAAGTACACCAGTGAGTAGTAAATGCAGCCAAGCTTCAGTGCAACTGATAAAATTCTTTGAATTTAGGTCAAAATATTGATGCTTACAAATTTAATGGTAGTTTATCTGAATCGAATTTGCTAGCACAATATAATCACAATACTCCACTTACTTGTCTGAAATATTATGAGGATTTAAACTAAAATTTTAACCATTAAAAAAATGAGAAACAAAAAATTGCTAAAATAATTTGAATTTAACATAATCGCTATATTATTGCAGGCATGTGGAACTATTTTTAATAAAAAATATTTTGAAAAAATAAAAACTTGCCAAAGCTGCCCCTAACCTAATTCTTTTTCAACTTAAACTTTTTACCAAATTAGGCCGTTGCAAATATTTTTCAAAGTTTATATCAGAAAACAATTTAAATTATTAAGATTTTTTGTGAAATTCCGATCCATTTTTTCCAGTTTTCGGCCTTTAATAACATTTTAATTTAATTTAACGTAAACTGGGGTGACTTTGATAGCCCGGGGTGATATTGATAGGTTTTTCAAATGCCCGTCAAATTAATATCTAAACATTTTGAGAATTTTGAGCACGAAGCATTAAGGGATAGCTTATTATCGAACATATATGCAAAAATGAGACTGTTACATTGGATGTATCAAAATTAGTGGCCAAATCAAATTTCTATCAATGTCACCCCGGGCTATCAAAGTCACCCCAGTTTACGGTACCGTAAACTGGGGTCAATCAAGTGTTCAACGACAGCAACAACAGCTTCATTTGTTTTTCTAACCAGCGAATCAACCTATTGAAAACAGTTCAGATGTGAACAAATCATTTTGTTTTTAGATTGAACTTATTTTTCTCTAATATGTTTTAAATCAGACTGCAGAATTATTTCAGAATAAAAATGACCAAATTATTTAAAATATTGTTTGACCTTTTTATCAAAACTTTTTGAAGAACTGCTCAAATTTCACCACATTTATATTCACATAACTTTTATATTTATTATCATGAATAATTGTTGAAGAATATCAAAATATGTTTGAATTAAAAAAAAATGTTAGAAATAGTGGAAAAACTCATAAAAATATTATTGAAACAAGAATAAATTAATTTGAAAGAATATTGAAATATCTTTCAATCTGAAAATTTAAAAATCATCAAACTGTAAAGAACAGCTCAATAATGGAAAAAGAGCCGGAGTCGGGTACTGAGTCCAACTCCGGATCCTCAAAAAGACTCGACTTCAGCTACTCCGGATCCACATCCCTACACCCAAACGGCGGTCGCATGATTGTGATACATGGCGGCATGAAAGTATATCATAATCTGCATGAAAACTGTCCTTATGCATTTTTTGCGATATAGGGATATGACATTTTTGCCCGTTACCGACAATTATCGACATTACCGACGGCTTTTTGGTTGTATTTCACAAAAAAAAACTCTTAACAGAACGAGGATTAAACCACTAACTTCTTGGTTATTGATCCGACACGCTACCACCGCGCCATGGACGCTTGATAAAAAGTGAGTGAAAGAGCACCAACATATGCTTCTCTTTGGAGTGTTGCTTGGGACGGGCCAGCATTATATGTGTTGGTGAGAACTGCAGATCGCTGAAATATTTACACGCGGGCAAAAATGATCTACTGGCTTGCTGTAAAGATGTTTTAAAATGTGACATTTTCTGCAGCAAATCCACTGTTGCAGATTTTGAGATATATTTTTCCTTTGGGTGTAGAAAAAAAATCACAGTTTTCAATCTATTGTCCTTTCAACCTTTTGTCGCTTTTACCTTTTTCTTATTTAGTTTGTTTTTGGTATAAAGTTCAATCCAAGGGTCTTGATTGCTCCAAAAAGACTCATTCACTCGCGAGCCGCTCAAATATAATCCGATGCAAAACTGCTTTGATCGTTTCCTACCGTTTGTCACTTCCACACCAATCGCTACTGAATACTCTCCCTTTGCTCTTCCTCTCACTCCAATCGGGTAGTGCAGCGAATGGCTTAGGGAGACCGATTGCATTATGTCGTTCAAAACTGACACAAAATGCGAACGGCTTGGTTTTGATCATTTAAGAAGTTACTTTAAATCGATGTTATCATAAATAATTCGCAATTTTGTTGATACCACATCATCAAAAAAACATTTCGCAGCAATTTCCCTCATATGCCGAATTCTTATTGAATGCAAACTGTTGTAGTGCAGGGCAAAAAAGCGCCACGCTAGTATTTTGTTAGATTCTCTCCGCTCTGAGTATATTCGTGTGTGACTCGGGTATCGTTGTGTGCAGCTAGCGAGTCGTTTTCGCTCGCGAATGGTTGCGCGCTCCAGTCGGCAAAGATTCTTCCGACGGTGAGTGAGTGATTTCTGATCGTTGAGCCGAAAATAAGAGCTCTTGGTTCAATCATTAGGCCGATGCAAATATTTAAAAAAGTTTTTGTCCCTCGGCCCTGGTCGCGGTCAAGGGGAGGGGGGGGCAAAACAATAAAAAAAATATAAAAATTTAAATAACAAGCCATAGTCTTCACATTTAAATGAAAAAAGTGTTTTAAAATGCATTTTACACTAGTTCTACTGCCCCTGATCGCATAAATGTCCCATATGCATTTTCATCGATTTCGAGTTATTGATGCAGTTTGGTTCAAAATTGTGTGCTCTTTCAAAAGAGCCTATAACATCCAGTACTTTGTTCTAGAAATCAGGAGGAAATCCAGTTTTTTAGCGAAAACATAACACGTAGACTTATGTATGGGACAAACTTCAAATGCGTTTTTCTCAGCTTGCTGTTTTTGCATATGGGACATTTATGCGAACATGGGCAGTTCAGTTGTTTTGCAATCATTAGTTTTCAAAAAATCTAAGATCTGACAAAAACAAAAATTGTATCGAAAAAAAAGATTTTGCGTCGAAAATTTTCAAAAAATCATAAGATTTTTTAATAAACCCTAAATGCTAAAAATGATTTTAAACGCAGGAGAATGTATTTTAATTTGATTTGAGCTTTTTTCAAATTCAAGTGAAACTTCATTGAAATTTTGAAGTTTATTGGAAAAATATTTTTTGCCCCCTGATTTTTCGGGCCAATTTTGAAGGGGGTGGTGACAAAAACTTTTAAAAAATATTTGTACCAGCCTTAATGTTAAAAAAAACACATTTTCTCAAACATTAAAAAAGGTAAATAAAACAAGTTAAACCAGCAAACTTCGATTCGCTAGGAGACGGTGATTTGAGCGGATTGTAGACTGGATTTCGCCATGTTAAGTGATGTTTGTCAAAGCCCAGGTTGCCTAGGAATTGATAATTGGGAATAAAACCAATTCCACCTGAACCAGATTCTCACCACCATGACAGCCGTCCATTGCCGGCCGCTCCCATCTCCACCACGCACCAGGGACAAGGAGAAGGATTTGGAAGATGGGAAGTGTTGGTGCTCCACTTTTTTTTAACGGGACAAGGGAAAATCTCCACGGTGTCCCCAAGTTAGTTTCGCATGGAGTTGAACGGTTTTTGGGAAGGTATAAGTTCTAGGATACGCTCTGAGCAAGCGTTGCGACCGTCGCATTATATTACTAAGTGGTAATATTTTATTTTCAAGGCAATCAATCAAGTTAAACCAGCAAACCAAAACAATCTTTATTTTTAAGGATTCTGCTTTTTATGCTTTTCTGAGATCAAAAAATGATTTTTTGCATTTTTTGCAATGAAAGTCCTCCGAATATCTACTAACGATGTACAGAAATGTGTGCAAAGACTTAAATTCCTGACTGATAGCAATAGATCTATTAGAACATTTGAAGCCCCGAAAAACAAATCGAGTTGTTCTTTTCCATCCAAACACGTTCCAAACGCTCAGCAAACAAATCGTGCTGACCGATATTCGATACGCTCATTTCCGGCTCGACTCGGATTTGGAACCATCAAGAACGCCATCACTGTCAACCGCGGTGATGCCTTTCAACTTTCAATGCTTTCTTTTGAGCGGAACCAAGCCAAGAAAAGCAAAAAAAAAAAAAAAAACATTCAAGCCAGAGCACGGATTTAGTCACGCATCGGAAATAATTTTGTAATTGGCTTCCGTCCGACGCCGTGGGTAATTTGACGATTATCGACTTAAAACCAATCCCTCGGCAAACAAATCCATCGCGGGTCGGTTGAGGCTCAACGTAATCTCACAATCTAGATCTGAAAGAGACTCATTCGCTTATCACCGCAGCATGATTACGCACCTGCCTTAATCGGCGGGTGATAAACGCAGTCTCTTTTAAGGTTCTTCAGATAAGTCGACCTTTACTTGTCGGTTGGTTTTGTTATCAAACATTTCGCGAAAAAATAATAAAACAAACGAGTGACACGCACACGTGGATCAAGTTACGACACCATTCACACAACCGCCCTTAACGTGTGTGTGGTCTACTTATTTGGATTGTCTTGTCTTTGGTTTTCTCTGGCCTGTTTTGGCGACATGGTTTTCCGCTTTAAAAACTGTTTGTTGTCGCGCAAAGTCGTGTTTTAAAAATATACCAATATTTCCGTTTGTTATTCGAGCAGACCAGACGGACATCATACTGGTGATAATTGTACGAGGTGTGGCAAAAGACATAACAGACACGAGTCGGCAGATAATGGAAATTGAGGGGTTATGATGGAATTGCTTTTAAAAGTACTGTTGAAAATAAAGCGATTTGGTCATTTTCCACTCTTGAAAAAAATAAATTATTAAATCCTTGATGATTTCTAAGATAACTTTGAGTCGGGTGATAGGTTCCTTGTTTGACTCTGAAGATATTTCGATAGGTCCAAAACCATGTTTTCCACCAGCCAATGTACCTCCCACTGATTGATACTCAACCGGACGTTCGCACACGTCCAGCATGTAATCTCTAGCACGCAAAACCTGTCCATAGAGATCAGGCGAGGTCTGCCCAAGATGCCTATATTTGTGCGTGCAACGACGACGAACTTCATTTACGGCGCGGTTCTCTCTATTCCCATCAGAAGTACCGGAAAGGAAATTCAATTTATTCGCACAAGTACATGCACTCCTTACCAGGCTCATCTGTTTCTCGTGTGTCAGAAATAGTCAGCGGTGCTAATTAATAAGCTTACACGATTTTGTTCGCTGGCAATTGCTCGCATGGTATGGACGGAAGTGGTCCGCCGAGCTCTAATTGGGACAGGTGACGGCGTATCGTATGCACACCTTTGGGGCGTGCGAAATTCATTAGCTCTGTGCGATCTTGGTGTGATTGACGCAGAATGAAACGTTTTTCGGAGACCTTTTTTGAGCAGCGCGGGAAGCGCGATTTGTCACATGACGGGTCGGACAAATGTGTGACGTGAGTTAAAACTTCCAGGAAGCAGGTTTTCTGAAAATTTTAATGAGCTTACTTCCCGAATATTGTTACAGCAAACACGCTTTCAAAAGGTTCCGGCATTTCTTGTCAATAGACGTTTCCTTATATAACTGCAGTTTATTGCGTCGCTTATCGTCAACGACCAAATTGGAACCTCACTATCCGGTGTCGTAGATATGATTTTATTTCCACGCTTTTGAGTCCCGAAACAAGTTGGTTTTGTTTGCCCACCATCACCTACTCCATAAAACTCTTCAGAAAAAAGGTGTGTTTGTTTGATAAGCACTTTATTACCCCTCTTACTTTGGAGGTACTTATCACCTTGGGTTGACATCCTTTTCCCAGAATGGTTGGAAAGTTACAGCTAGACCAAGGGGCCTCGATCTGTGTACGTAATATGTCAATAGAGATAGATAAGATGATTAAATTTCTGACAATTGTCTGTCGAAGACTAGACCTGTTGTTTGATCATACAGCACTAATCGATCGTTACAGATCCACAAAACTCGATTTCAAATTTAGGTCACTAAACTTCTTGCATTATTGCCACATGCCATACAATCTTTAAAAGAAGAGCTAAGAACGTAAATAAGATTGTTTATAAGAACGTAAATATATTTTGTGCTTCAGTATTTCGTCGTGATCGTGCTATCTAGTCGCACGTCAATTTTGGGCCAAATTAAGTTAAGAACGCCAACTCACAATGCCTCACATTTTGACCTTCACAGATCCCCAAAATTCTATTTCAATCGAATAAATTCAATAAAAACCGAAAAAACTCCACACATTTTTGTCACTTTCATATGAAAGAAGTTTCAATCTTTTCGTGCTATCTTGACACATCCGGAAAATTGATGCAAGTGCGACACCTTGTCAAAGGGATTTCAGATCAGAACGCGTTTGACACAAGTACGAGCTCGACTATCGTAAACATTTGTAATTAGGGGAAATATACCCTTTCTAATCTAATCTAATCTAATCAAACCCTAGCGCAGCCAATCTTTCGAAGGGATCCTGGAGAGTGCCTTAGGTTAGATGACGCCTAGCCTCTTCTTGTCATTTATTAACATTTGTAGTGTACCATTGCAATAGAATGCATTGAAACATCACAAAACGTTAAACCGGCCAGGCCTACTGCGTAAAGTTTACCGCAGAGATGATTCGTTGAATTAGATTGAGTTTGAGCACGGGGTGTGTGTTCAAACCACAATACAGTTCTGAATCTACAGGGAGGAAGAAGCGTGGGGACACACCACCATACGCTCCGAGTTTTGGTTTTAGGTTATTATTCGTTGGGAGCACCATGCTAAGAAGTTTTGGTGCTCCGGGACCCTCAAGGATGGGACATTGTATTTCCACAAATGCCCAGGACACTATTTGCCGTGGTTATAGCGCCACAACTCGCTCACTGTTGATGAGATAGTGGAAGTTATTAGTATATGATTTTCAATATACGATACAGTTTTTTTTAAACATTAATCCTTTGCTGGAAAAGTGTCCATGTTCCATGTGTTGTTTTGGGACCCACTGGGATGGGACATCGTATTTCCACAGATGCCCAGGACATTACATGCCGTGGTTATAGCGCCACTACTCGCTCAGCACTAATGATGCCATTATTTAATTATAATAACCACGCACCCAAGCACACAAACAGCGACACAAAAGAAATGAAAATGAGCTTGCAAAAACAAGACAGCGCGTCCCCGTGGTCAGCGCACTAATGATGCCATTATTTAATTATAATAACCACGCACCCAAGCACACAAACAGCGACACAATAGAAATGAAAATGAGCATGCAAAAACAAGACAGCGCGTCCCCGTGGTCAGCGCACTAATGATGCCATTATTTAATTATAATAGCCACGCACCCAAGCACACAAACAGCGACACAAAAGAAATGAAAATGAGCATGCAAAAACAAGATAGCGCGTCCCCGTGGTCAGCGCACTCTTAGGGGAAATATACCCTTTCTAATCAAAAACTTTTCTTCGTCATATGGAGAGTTTGATGCTCGATTAAAGCTCAAAAAATACTATTTAGGGCTATAAAGCACCAACGACGGCACCGCCTCGAGTAAGCACGCAAATGTTTGCCATTTACTGGCCAAAAAGATAAAATTTAATGCAATTTTGATCATAATTTCTATTTCGCGAGACCACTTCTCATCATTTTGTTGGCACACACATACACACGCAAGATGAGATCATAACTGTTTAACGAAAGTCGCCATCAATATCTTTTCACTTGCGCTACGTTTTCAAAGCGCTTAAGATATGAAATTGCTTCCAACTACCGGTAACATGTTCTTTTGAACATAAGTTAGTCACTCACTTGAAAAATAATCCCGAAACATGTAAATAATTAGCAAGCGACATAGAAAAAAAAGAAACGCGCTAAGTATTTTGACGTTTCAATTTTGACCACCCATTCCAATCGAAGGCTGAAGAAAACCGAGCGATAAGCGAAGGCAAATAAAGAACAAAGGGTGTCCACCAACACCACCACCAGCGCCTGTTGGAGTGAGCCAGTGATACCAGGAAACTTTCTCTATAAATGCTACTACACTCAAACCCCGTTGGTTTGACACCAACTGTTGTCAAACGAACGGGGTCACTTTTTAGTTTGACACCCCTTTTACACGGAGTTCACACACACTACCAAACGTTTGTTTTGATAGTGTACGTGAGCGCCGTGTAAAAAGTGACAGTTCGTCACTTTTTAGTTTGACTTTGACCAACCAACGGGGTACAAACTAAAAAAGTGTCAAACGAAAAAGTGACCAACCACCGGGGGTTGAGTGTATTCGTGAGTGTTCGCTTAAAATTTCATCACAATGGAGCATTTCCATTCGAGCAGTTTTTGCTTTTTTCTACAATGTATTTCTTATGGAGCGAACTGTCAAAAACTGCTCGACTGCGGGCGCTCCATTGGCAGCACTAAGCAGACCCGAAACAGCACTGGAAGAAAAAAGAACTAAGCTGAAAATAGAAAAATGGGCGTGGCCCAATGCATTCTCGTCTGATTAGAATCAATTAGAATACATTTGGTATTTTTTTTAAATGCTTGTAAAAGGAATAGAATAACTTTTAGTAGAAGTGAAAATAAACAGAAATGTTCACAAAAAGTTGTTCTACTCGTTGGTGTACTTGATTTTAGTAAATTTCAAAGAACATTTCAGATTATCCAGCATCATTCAAACACGACAGCTTATTAGGCTTAAAATGGGTATATTCCCCTATAACTCGGAACTCCAGCAATCAAATTCAACAAAACTTCAAGACGATGCACAGAATGGCCAACCAAACAAAACGTGTTTGTTATTGTTTACATTGCGTGCTGTTGTTTTTGTTTATTCACGGTCAAACATTAAAACGCGTTTTTCGCGGAACGTAAAAAAGAGACGGGTGACAAGTTAGCACAACAGCGTCGAATTATTACATGGATATTTCTTGAAATAAAAGTAACATGCAACAAAATAACACAACCTTTTTAAAATGATTTTCTGCATAAGTTTTTATCAAATTGTTATATATTTTTTTAAAATTTTCCACACCCCTACTCAAAAGCCGTCTGAACGGAAAATCAAACAGCCTTATCAAGCGGTTCTCCCGTGGGCAGAGGACAAACACACTGCTTTGAAGTTTCCCAAGTGTTGTTGTTTCGCCGGGGACCGTATCGGTGGCCTGTTTTACGATAGCTGTATCTGCCAGAGTCAATAAAAGTCTTTCGAAAAAAAAGAGGTAGAAATGTTTGCAGAACTCCGTCCAACTGTCTGGGTTGACTTTTGTGGAGTGCTTGCTTTACACTTTTGCCGGGAATGACCTATTTTGAGCATGAGCATGAGCATGAGAGATCACCCATGGTTGCCCCTCCGTTGCTGAACAGAACCGTAATATCCTTTCAGCACTACTGATTATAGGCTTCGACGATCTAGTGGTGTTTCCCTTATCAACAGCATGTATGAATGCGCTGAAAAGATAAAACACCATGATTGCCAAAACAAGATCAGTTGCGAATAGGTAGCAGTCATTGGCCACCAACGGCGCCCGCCATGTCAGTTTGTAGATCTCGATTTTTAGGGACGGGAATGTTAGTTAGCGCAGGTTGCTACTAGGGCAGCTGATTTACTCTGTGCTTACACCCCACAAGCGCCAGGAACCTGAAAATTGGTTAGTAGGATAGGGTGTTTGGTCAGGATTCATCATAGAAGATGATGATGCGACCCAAAATCATAGTGTTTGTTGAAAGGTATTATATTTTATTCTCAAGGCAAACAATCGGTTGCTGCGGATGAGACATTTCCCGTTTATCGGTTGTTAAATTTTAAATGAAATGGTTTAATCTTAAACAGCCGGCTGTGGAAAGATAAAACCAAATAATATTTATTTATAAAATGAGGTGTTAAACGCAATGCTGCAATGATAGCGTAGTCTGATTTTTAATTATATAATCATTTAGTTCATGAATTTGCAACGGAATAGACGCGACGAACTCAATCATCAAGTGCCTTCCGATCTTCTTTCTGTTAGGTATTGATTTTCGTTGCCTCTCGAGCTACGATGCTATGGAGAGGGCTTAACACACAAACAACCGACGTCGAGCCCTCCGAGCTACGGAGCTATGGGAAGGTCTTTTCAACACAAAAAGACTCGCGCACCACACGACGTTCTTAATGAATCAAAATAATTTTGCTGCGCGATAAACCTAACGAACTTAGATCGTTTTTATCGAAAACTATATCACAATTCACGAAAAAATGCGAAACAAAAGGCACACACAAAAAAAATCACTTTTCACTCCGAATATTTTTTTATTACGACCACGCGCTCCCTTTGCCAATTATGCTCTGATGACGCTGCATTTTCGGAGGGTAATTTTCTCCTCGCAGCGCACAATTCACGACAAAAATGCGAAACAAAAGGCACACACAAAAAAATCACTTTTCACTCCGAATATTTTTTACGACCACGCGCTCCCTTTGCCAATTATGCACTGATAACGCTGCATTTTCGGAGGGTAATCTTCTCCTCGCAGCGCACAATTCACGACAAAAATGCGAAACAAAAGGCACACACAAAAAAAAATCACTTTTCACTCCGAATATTTTTTTACGACCACGCGCTCCCTTTACCAATTATGCACTGATGACGCTGCATTTTCGGAGGGTAATTTTCTCCTCGCAGCGCACAATTCACGACAAAAATGCGAAACAAAAGGCACACACAAAACAAATCACTTTTCACTCCGAATATTTTTTACGACCACGCGCTCCCTTTGCCAATTATGTACTGATGACGCTGCATTTTCGGAGGGTAATTTTCTCCTCGCAGCGCACAATTCACGACAAAAATGCGAAACAAAAGGCACACACAAAAAAAATCACTTTTCACTCCGAATATTTTTTTACGACCACGCGCTCCCTTTACCAATTATGCACTGATGACGCTGCATTTTCAGAGGGTAATCTTCTCCTCGCAACGCACAATTCACGACAAAAATGCGAAACAAAAGGCACACACAAAAAAAAATCACTTTTCACTCCGAATATTTTTTTACGACCACGCGCTCCCTTTACCAATTATGCACTGATGACGCTGCATTTTCGGAGGGTAATTTTCTCCTCGCAGCGCACAATTCACGACAAAAATGCGAAACAAAAGGCACACACAAAACAAATCACTTTTCACTCCGAATATTTTTTACGACCACGCGCTCCCTTTGCCAATTATGTACTGATGACGCTGCATTTTCGGAGGGTAATTTTCTCCTCGCAGCGCACAATTCACGACAAAATGCGAAACAAAAGGCACACACAAAACAAATCACTTTTCACTCCGAATATTTTTACGACCACGCGCTCCCTTTGCCAATTATGCACTGATAACGCTGCATTTTCGGAGGGTAATCTTCTCCTCGCAGCGCACAATTCACGACAAAATGCGAAACAAAAGGCACACACAAAAAAATCACTTTTCACTCCGAATATTTTTTACGACCACGCGCTCCTTTACCAATTATGCACTGATGACGCTGCATTTTCGGAGGGTAATTTTCTCCTCGCAGCGCACAATTCACGACAAAAATGCGAAACAAAAGGCACACACAAAACAAATCACTTTTCACTCCGAATATTTTTTACGACCACGCGCTCCCTTTGCCAATTATGTACTGATGACGCTGCATTTTCGGAGGGTAATTTTCTCCTCGCAGCGCACAATTCACGACAAAAATGCGAAACAAAAGGCACACACAAAACAAATCACTTTTCACTCCGAATATTTTTTACGACCACGCGCTCCCTTTGCCAATTATGCACTGATAACGCTGCATTTTCGGAGGGTAATCTTCTCCTCGCAGCGCACAATTCACGACAAAAATGCGAAACAAAAGGCACACACAAAAAAATCACTTTTCACTCCGAATATTTTTTACGACCACGCGCTCCCTTTGCCAATTATGTACTGATGACGCTGCATTTTCGGAGGGTAATTTTCTCCTCGCAGCGCACAATTCACGACAAAAATGCGAAACAAAAGGCACACACAAAACAAATCACTTTTCACTCCGAATATTTTTTACGACCACGCGCTCCCTTTGCCAATTATGTACTGATGACGCTGCATTTTCGGAGGGTAATCTTCTCCTCGCAGCGCACAATTCACGACAAAAATGCGAAACAAAAGGCACACACAAAACAAATCACTTTTCACTCCGAATATTTTTTACGACCACGCGCTCCCTTTGCCAATTATGTACTGATGACGCTGCATTTTCGGAGGGTAATCTTCTCCTCGCAGCGCACAATTCACGACAAAATGCGAAACAAAAGGCACACACAAAAAAATCACTTTTCACTCTGAATATTTTTACGACCACGCGCTCCTTTGCCAATTATGTACTGATGACGCTGCATTTTCGGAGGGTAATCTTCTCCTCGCAGCGCACAATTCACGACAAAAATGCGAAACAAAAGGCACACACAAAAAAAAATCACTTTTCACTCTGAATATTTTTTTACGACCACGCGCTCCCTTTGCCAATTATGTACTGATGACGCTGCATTTTCGGAGGGTAATTTTCTCCTCGCAGCGCACAATTCACGACAAAAATGCGAAACAAAAGGCACACACAAAACAAATCACTTTTCACTCCGAATATTTTTTACGACCACGCGCTCCCTTTGCCAATTATGTACTGATGACGCTGCATTTTCGGAGGGTAATTTTCTCCTCGCAGCGCACAATTCACGACAAAAATGCGAAACAAAAGGCACACACAAAACAAATCACTTTTCACTCCGAATATTTTTTACGACCACGCGCTCCCTTTGCCAATTATGCACTCCTTTTGCCGGGAATGACCTATTTTGGTGACTTATTTACTAAAAATGCTTTATCAAAATGTTATTTTTTGTGAGAATTTTCTGTGCTCAGCCATAACCAATGTCTGTAGGCTGGCTACGAAATTATGGAAAAATGGAATCTGCATCATTCGTGTTTCAAGCTCAAACAAAAAATTCTTGTTCCGGTCATTAGGCCACTCTGAGCTCAATGACCTTATGACCATTGAGGACAGATTCGACGATCTGTTTCTGGACTTCTTCTAAAGTTTGAAGACCTTTAAGTTGAAATGAAACCTCTATCATTCGATACTTGTGAGACCTGAAGATTCCCATGCTTGATTCCCCCGACGAACAAAAAGTCACCGTCTAAGCGTGCTTGCCCAGCAGCTTTGCCACCATGCATCCCTGGAAACTAATTTCGCTTACGTCAACGGTGCACTATGCTCACAATTGCTGCTTTCCACGTATAGAAGTCGCACATGCACCGTGCTCGTCGCTTGGGGTTTACTTAGAATTCTTGCATTCTAGATAAATACCTCCTCCTCTCGTTCGTCGTCACCTTGGGCGACGTTGGAATTTCCCGCTTGAACACCACCTTCTCTTCTCCACCTCCAGCGCGATGATTAAATGCCATTATTATGAATGATGATGCATTTCGTTCGCCACCTTAATGAATGTCACCGAGTGATCGCTCACAAACTCGACGACGATTGAAGTTGGGCGAGTGATAAATCGTCGCGCTAATGACTTGGCCGTTCCATCAATGCCCGAAAATCACCTGGGTAATCGATTCCACATGGTCACTTCTTCGTCTGCGGAGGTGCTCCGTTAGATTCCATTTCGATAGTACAATCTAAAGCCCATCAAGCATTTATGAGCTTTATTTTGGGAGGCGTGCTGATAAGCCAAGCCCGCGCTAATAGATTCCGTTTCAATTAATCTTCATTTGCAGTGACTTATCGACGAATCGACTCGGCCACGACGCAGTACAGTCGCAGGTGTCGAACCTCAACAAACTACAAATTCTGTAAGTGATCGCCTCGTGGGCCCTTCTTATCGCGACGCGTAATCCATTATGACCAATCTTATCATCCGCTTACCCACAAATAGGAACATCAACCACAACAACCTTGGTCGGATACCGCGGCTGGCCGGTATGACCAACCTGGTCCGGCTGCTGCTCGCCAACAACGGGATCGAAGCTCTCGAGGTCGACGCGTTGACACCGCTGACCACGCTGCGCTTTCTGGATCTCTCGCGGAACAACATCAAGGAGATCGGGTTCGGGTCGTTTCCGGCCAAGAACAGCCTGCAGTATCTGAACCTGAACTTTAACAAGCTGACCGCACTGACAAAGGGGACGTTCCAGCGGTTACCGCTACTCAAAAGATTGTAAGTTTTAGGTTGCTTCTCGATCATTACAGAATGCTGAATGCTTCTTCTATTGTTACAGAGAAATCAACAGCAACCTGTTGGAGGAGGTTCAGAGTTTGACGTTCCAGAACTTGAACCAACTGAAGAGTCTTAAAATGAACAACAATAAGATCACCAGCCTCATGGACGGAGTGTTCCACGGCTTGACCACGATCTCCATGCTGGAACTGAACAACAACAGCATTACGAGCATCCGCAAAGGAGGACTCTTCAACCTGACGAGCCTCACCAGCCTGGCTCTGTCCAAGAACGCCATCACCGAAATCGAGCAGGACGGCTGGGAATTCTCTCCGCGACTAGTCACACTCGATCTGTCTTTTAACCGGCTCGAGTCCATCGACAAGTACACCTTCGAGGAGCTATCTCAGCTGCGGGCGTTGAACCTCGAGGGGAACCAAATCTCGGCGGTCGGCGAGGGAACGTTCAACAACACCAAAAACCTGGAAGTGCTGAACCTCGGCCAGAACAAGATCTCCTGGACGATCGAGGACATGAAGGGCCCGTTCTTCGGGCTGTCGAAGCTGGAGAAGCTGTTTCTGAACGCGAACGAGGTCAAGTCGGTCAGCAGGAACGCGTTCATCGGGCTGAAGTCGCTCACGCTGCTCGAATTGAGTCAGAACAACATCTCGTCGATTCAGAACAACGCGTTTAAGGATACGATCCGGTTGAACGTAAGTCTAGAATGACTTTTGAAACTAAAACTTGATATCTAACCATGTTTTCTTTTCCGCAGAACCTCATCATGAACTCAACGAATCTGTTGTGCGACTGCAACTTGGGTTGGTTCTACCACTGGATCAAGGACCGGAAGGACGTGTTCCAGCTGGAAGCGGAGTGCAGCTACCCGATCTGGCTTCGAGGTCACCTCATCCGCGACTTAAGTGCTTCAAACTTTTCTTGCTGTAAGTATTATCAACCTTCGATGAAAACAACTTGACTAATATCTTCCCTCCACCTTCAGACGACTCGCCGAAACCGCACCTGATCGAGGAACCCAAGTCGCAGCTCGGTATCCGCGGAACGAACGTAAGCCTGATCTGCAAGGCCACCTCGACGGCGTCGGACGCGATGTCCTTCAAGTGGAAGCTGGACAACCACGAGCTGCCGGAAGCGGCGTACACGGTCAACCAGCTGAACAACGCCAACGGGACGGTCGGCACGACCGAGCTCGTCATTCCGTACATCCAGGGGAACGGCGCCGGCAAGTACCAGTGCATCATCTCGAACAACTACGGCGTGGTGTACTCGCAAAAGATCAAGATCACGGTGGCGACGTATCCGTACTTTAAGAAGACGCCGAATGACATTAGCGTGCAGTCGGGACGGGACGCCCGGTTGGACTGCTCGGCGATGGGAGATCCGAAGCCGCAGATCGCTTGGGAAAAGGACGGTGGGAATGATTTCCCGGCGGCTAAGGATCGGCGGATGCACGTCATGCCGGATGAGGATGCGTTCTTCATCAAGAATGCACAGCTGGTTGACATGGGAGTTTATACGTGCACGGCGGAGAGTCCTGCGGGGGTGATTCGGGCGAGTGCGCTGTTGGTGGTATTTGAGTCACCGACGTTGCAGAAACGGCTGGAATCGAAGACTTCGGAGCTGGGCAAGTCGAGCGTGCTGGAGTGTATGGCTTCCGGGTATCCGAAACCAATCATTAGCTGGTTCAAGGACGGAGAGCCGATTGAGGTGACCGAGAGGCACTTCTTCACCGTGGAAGGGCAGTTGTTGATCATCGTGGAGACGGAGTACGAAGATGCGGGCGAGTACGAGTGCATGTTGGAGAATGAGTATGGAAGTGTGCGAGGTTCGATGAAGCTGACGGTTGTTGAGGGTCCTGAAATGATACACGAGGTGAACACGATCGCGCCTAGTGAAGGATCGGTCAGTGGTCACATCTTGAATGATCGGGATATTGTGGTCATCATCATGATCACGATCATTTGCTGTGCCATTTTGACGTCGCTGATTTGGTTGGTGGTGATGCATCGGTTCAAGAAGCATGGTGGAGGTCGTCGATCCGATCACAGCGGAATGGACGGCGGAGACATGGACATGAACGCCAACATGGAGGTGAATCAACAGAACTTGATCGTTCGCAGTGGGGTTGGGATCTCAACTACTCCGGCGGGTTATTTCGAGTTTTTGATCCCGATGGTTCAGAACGAAGCCACTACCAATGTGGACGACGACGAGCACAGTCACCTTACCAATCGCTGCTACTACACAGTCGTTCCGAAGGTCCCGCCCAAGGTCCGCCGCAACGGTGGAGAATCGGACTTGGACGATGACCTGTCGTCGAAAGATTCCGGAACGGGTGGTGATTGTGGCTCCGCCACAGGTTCCACAAACGCGCACCGCGGCAGCCAGGATGATCTCAAGTGCATGTTCCAAACGTTGAACCGCAAAACCGCCGAACTGGAAGAACCCTACCCGTACGACGAACACGATCCCGACTCGAACCCGCGGCTGGAGCCACCACCCGCGATTCCACCGATCAACGCCACGACCGCCATCCTGGTCAACGCGGACCCCGAACAGGTCGTCTTCAGCGATGACCTCCCACCGCCCATAATCTCCCGGATGGCCACGTCCCAGACGTTCCCCACCTTTGTCCATCCCTCCTCGTCGGGTCCGTCTAGCTCGCTGGTTGCGTCCTCGATGGAAGCGGCGGTCAGCACGCAGCCCAACCAGGTGCAGGTCAACAAACTGTACCAGCTGCTCATCGAGAACCCGCGGCTGCTGGAGAAGCCGGTCAAGTACCGGTGCAAGTCGGCCGAGGGAGACACGCTGCAGCAGGAGGAGGGACTGGTCAGCAGTTCCGGACTGGGGAGCAGCGGAAGCAGCACGGTGAATAGGGGCGAGCTGGGCGACAGCAAAGGTAACTTGAGCGGACAGGATGAGACCGATTTGAGGGAGGCTGTGAGGTAAATTGGGAGCGAGTTGGTGGAATTTACGAGAATACTTTTGGGGTTGGTGGAGAGGGTTTGGTGATTGGTACAAGATTCGGAAGGACAGCTGGCCTGTTCTTTTTGTTCAAAGAGATTGTTTCGACTTTAAAATTCTTCAGTCAAATTAGTTATTTTTTCCTTATATTTGAACGATCAAACTGCTTGTCGTTAAGGAATAGATGATCACGCTATCACGTAGAATACTGCTCAAGTTCGAGAAGTATGCTTCAAGTTTTCTCTCACTTTCAATGTCAGTAACGGCTATGAAAACAAACAATGTGCAGTCGTAACTCTTTTCATCACCAACCTTCAAAAATCCAACCTTAAACCAAAACCTAATCCAAAAATGCTCATTAGTCAAACTTACTCATAGCTTTCCTCCAAATCTAGGAGGGAAAAATCCTTACGTAGTATCTCTATAAAGGCAGAATTTTAGCCCCCCTCTAAAAATCATCCTTCCAACCGAAGCAACTAGCGACTAGTTTTGTGTGTGAAAGTGAGTTTTATCTATATACTAGAGAGAGAAAGAGAGTAACTAGCGAGAGTAACGTTCATGAACCAGTTCCTTCTTATTAGATGTTTTAGCAGGTTTAGGAAACATTCTGTGGGGTTTACGGCAAGTCTAACCTAACTTTTTCTAGGAACCATTTTCGTCGTAGGTGGTGGAAAGGCCACGTGTCCCGACAGAGTCCAAATCGAGTGCGTGTTATTGTGTTTGTCCTAGAAATCTCACAGACACGCAGACAAGTTTGCAACCATATTATTCGTTTGTGTTTGAGTGGCAAGTTTTACGAAAGTCGACACACGGCAAATTATACATAGTATTTTGCGTTTGTTTATGCAACAGTTAGGGTCGTGTAGCGAATCGAGTATGAAGTTTTACAGAAAAATGACATTTTATTATTGTAGAGATATTTTGCTCGCGAATTGCGCGAACTGATTAGTAAATTAGCGATATTACGTTGCCCGGAAATTTGACCAGAAAAATTTAATCGATAATCGATTGTCAAGTGGATTGCAAAAAGTGTGACTTAGTTTATATGGTTAAAAATATACATTGTATGACAAACGGAAGGTAGCAAAGCAAACTAAACGCAAACCGAGATAGCCTTACGGAAAAGGACTGAAATTGATTGATTTCGCGTGTGCCTATTTATATTAAATATACATAAGTTTTGCGACGGACGGAGCAACTTTAAATCAGCTTAATCGAGTGCACTTTCCCCTTAACACTAAGCAGCAAGTCGGAAATCAAACCCCAAATCCACCTGCCACTAAACAAAATTAAAACTTACACAAACACACACTCTGCACTAAGATTAGACATGTAAGTGAAGCGAATTGACACTGTGATTTTGTTTTCTTGTTTTTATTCGTAGTCGTTAAGCTTGTTTTATTTTATTATTTAACATAAAAAGAAAGAAAAAGATAGAAAACTGCTTCTTATACTTTTATTCGGCAGATTAATTGTTATTTTCGTTTCGGCGGACAGCAAGTAGTGGAGTAAAAATCAAAAGCCCAATAACATAAATTTGCGTGAAATGCGAGAAGAGCGTGCATAACAAGTCTGACAACGTGCAGACAAAATTGCGCTATTTTTTCACTTTCGAAACAAATGGTCAGACGATGAGTAATAAGGATAACAATAAACCATTTGCAAGTCACAACACACACACGCGATGACGGTGAAAGTTTTAAAATAAAACAATTTGTTTGCTTTCACCAGATGGGAATGGTTTAGAAAGGAGAGAAAAATGTTTGCAGGTTTGCAGCGTCTTGCGTTAAAAATAAGTAACAAAACTCGCATTTTCCCCCCTTCAGAGGCTTGGCTCAAACCAAAGAGATTTCTCATTTTCATTAACGACTGATGAATTGATGACGTTGTTGATGCTGCGACTTACAAACATTTCTCTCTTCAGATAATTAAGTTACTTTACATCAATGCTTTTTTTTGTTTATTGGGCTTTACTTGATGGTTCCTTAATAAATTTGTAAAAAATGTGGTCCACTAATGACAAATAAATAGTTGGATTTGTTAAAATGATAAAGCAAAGTGCCGTAATATGTTAAGAATTGGTTGACTGAAACAGAAAAAAAAATCAGAAAAAAGTTGCCTTATGCTTCGCATACACAGTTAAAAACTCACCCACAAAAACACACACACACACACTTTTTAGAACATCAGCATCACTTTAAAAAAAAAATAAAACAGATCAGTATTCACAATCTACTTACACTAAAGGAACAAGAAAATCAAAGATTAAAACTAAACAAAAATAAAATAGCTCGCATCAAAAGTGTATTAAGTTTACCGCCTCTTCTGTCGATTTAGTAATTTATTTTTTTCCACTAGCAAAACAACAGTAAAGCGAACAAACCAGTATAAAGAAATACCACACATTTCTAACATAGTTGAACCAATAAAGTCACAATTGAATTGCAACACAAAAGTTTAAACAAATCAAACAGGACTATTTCAAAAGTAATCTATACGATGTTAGAGTAATGACACACAAACAAACACACAGCTAATTTATTGAAAACAAAGTTTTACACCGCGTCTACAATTACAATGTAATACCCAATACTAGTTAAGCAAAGTGACAGAAAACATAAATTATTGTAAATATTTTACTATATTTGTACAAAACACAGAATAAAAGAACAAAGAACCTAATACAAGACGCCGGTTTGGCGCTGGATTACTATAACAATAAAAAAACATTACTAAATTATCTGAACAAAAAAAAACTCTTCCTTAATTAAACATCCGAAATGTGTTCCAGGTGAAGAAAAAAATCGACGCCACCGGTCACACCGGGGAAAGCAATTGTCGAGCAGGAAATTGAAATGTCACGCCAGAGTAGGGAACGGAAAAATGGCAAATCGGGCAGTGGGAGCTTTCGCGTGGGTTTTATTGAAGGTTTCTTGTGAATCACAAGAACTTGTGACTTTGTGAATTGAGCTTTGGAAAAAAGGTGAGTAAGAAGTTAATGATTAAAATCATAGTATGAAATAGGATAGATCGATCTTAGTTCTTATTCAAGAATCTATACTTACATGACAACGCCGAACTTCTCTCAACCTCCTGGCAAGAAGTATATGAGGGTCTGTATGGTCAATATTTTAGAAATTATCAGTAGGTTAGGTTATCAGGTAGTAAACATTGGACCAAAGTGCTTGTTAGAGTTTGGGAAAAATGTTGAAACTCTAATTGTGATTGTATTTAACGGCATTTTTAACTTCAAACATAAGGCTAGTATGGAGATCGGAAGCAAAGAGGTCAAGAAACAGCTTTACGAACAGCAGAACAAAGGAGAGGGAGCGTTTTCTTGGGGCTTTTCTTCATCCTCTCTGGCTTGCTTTCGCTGCCGCTGCTGCCCATTTGAAATTTTTCTTGACCGGTTCCTTCTGATGTGCATACTTCGCTATAGAAAGAACAAAAATCAATATTTTGAAAAAAGCCGTGCGTCTCCTTCAAAATGTGAGTGCTTTATAGCATAAAATGGGTGCGCATTAGGGTTTGGACAACTTTCAATTCCCTACAACTTTGCCGAAGGGTGCACATCGATCCGAGTTGATTCCCTAAACTTTAACCGATTTGGCGATTATTGTGTACGGAATCGAGCCAGGGGGTATCTCTTAAGATTTTCCAAAATTTAAAATTTTTCTTGTCACCCTAGCACGCATGGCTCATTAGGGTGCAATATGGTTGTATGGAAAAAAAAAAAAAAACGAAGTTGACTTTATAGCTGTCAGCCACCATTGCTAGTACCAACCACTAGTGTCTTCCTTTTATCTACAAGGACTTCGCCGCCCTGGGCTCCTAAGTGTATGAAAGTATGGCACGGAGCGACGGCGCCGAATACCCATATTTACACAAAGAATTTTAGAGCGCCCACCGCGGGATTCGAACCAGCGACCTCTGGGTTGTGATTCCAGTGCGCGGTCCGATTGATCCACACGGGAAAAAAATAAAGTTGTCCAAATTTAGCGAGCACAGCAATTTTCCAGTTCCTTTTGGGGTCCTAAACAACTTCCAAAAGTTTGGGAACGATTGGTTTAGTCCGATTGGCGCAAAGCGAATCAATTTTCTATGGGAATTAGTATGGGGAAAACCCAAAAGGAACTGAAAAATTGCTGTGCTGGAAAATCGATTTTAATATTACACCCTAATGGCTCATACATCGCGATTTATAAATATGTTGTTTTTTTTATGAAACTTTGTTCGAGCATTACCTGTGTTAAAAAAAGCAATCAAATGCATCATTAATTTTTCTATACAAGTCTCATACATTTTTGGGGGCTGGTCATACAAAATGTGTAAGTAAATGTATGAAATTCTGTATCTTGTGATAGTCTTGGGCAAAGTTGTAGGGACTTTTTGGACGAAATAAGAACACGGAAAAAAATCCTTTATGATTGAAATATTCATCACTATAAGTTGACTCCTCATAAAGGTTTTATTTTTCATTTTCGAATAATTTTGATATGTTTTAGGGGACTTAACTAATCTTAAGTCATCAAGTATTTTTAAATTCAAGATGACGGCCAAAATTACGGAGATAAAGTAAAGACGAAATGCAGTTGGCAATCAGCCACTCAAATTTGACTTAACCATACTTTGACTTAGGTGTTCGCAGGACTCGAATTAAAAGTTAGTCGATTGAAAATAAAGAAATTAAAAGAAGTCCGATACAAATCTTTGAATAGTCGAAACTTAGGATAATTGAGTCTGGATTGTATTACATTTTTTATATAATATATCGTTCCCAACTCGTATCCACTTTTGGATGCATTTTTTACGTTTTAAAAATACTTCTTGAAAGAGAAGTTCATCCGAAAAATATTTCTCTGAGACTTTCGAAATCGGACAATTAGTATTTTGAGATATACAGGCTGTATTTTTCTGATAAATTATACCTTGAAAACGGTTAAATCTACTTTTATACAGACATGTATCGGCACTAAGAGCCTCATTCAAGAAATAATATTGAACCTTCCTATTTTACATATTCCATTTGATTTGTTAAATGTCAAGGATTGGTGTGAGCACAAACAGAAACTGTTTCAAATCTGTTTTCAGGGCATTAAAATATATATTTTCAACTATTTAAAATATAATTTTGAAGACATTTGGTTGTATCATTGCCGAGATGTAGCTATTTGAAGTTAGCATTCTCAAAAAAACGGGTGCCACGATATCTCAACACTGCTTTGACCAAATCGGTTCAAAATTATGTTGAAGACTCGTTAAACTGGTCTCGTTTGCATGACGAAGTCCGATTTTCAAGAAGCTTATTAAAAAAAGATGAAATATTTTTATGTTTTTCAAACAAAATGACAAAATCGGGCTTCGTCATGCACACGGGATATGTCTTTGGAGTCTTTATCCCAAATTTCAGCAAATTTGGTCCATCCAATCTCGAGATATCGTGGCACCCTCGTGGACCATCCATAAACCACGTGGACACCTTAAAGGGGGGGGGGCTTTGTATGAAAATCGTCTACGAGGGGGAGAGAGGGGAGGAAATTTTGAAACTTTCTACATTCATGTAACCCCTTATTTTTTCCATATAACACTTGTTGAGATTGTTCGGACCATATGAAAAGTTCCTTGCAGCAGCAGTTTAGTTAGTGCAGCTCAAAGCTAAAAGAATGTAATTTTATTAAATTCATGTTTATAGAAGGAAAAAAGGGGGGTCATGATCAACCTACATTTAGTCTTTTCCGGTAGTTCATATCGACGGAAATGTTATGTAAGCATGTATTCCACAGTGATTACCTAGAGTGAAAGATGCGAATGATGTTCTGACCTAAGCTCGTAACCGACCTAATATCATGCCTAAGCACTTTGTCCCCCTTACCGGTGTAGGTACTGATCTCGTCTAGTACAGGATTACATACTTAACTAAATTCCTTTTAAATTAACATATTTTGCCCAAGCGTGGTCGGCTGTGGGGATCTTTTTCGATCTTTCGTTTGTTTACTTGTTACATTTCTTCGCAACCCATTCGTTGACACTTCTCTTTTGTCTGATAGTTGGTATGTGGCCTCGATCTAGCGAGGGGTTTCATCTCGCCGTTTTGACCCCAGTGCTGCCAGTGTAACATCCCCCGACCTGTAACGCACTTCCGGTTCCTGCACCGTCCTTGCGTTATCACTACACACTTGACTGGAGCACTTCCTCGTTGATGTTCCTTTATAGTTTTTCGAGTCCCTCACTTGCAGTTTCCTAGGAAGGTTTCCGAGAACCATTTCGAATTCGCTTGGTTGGCATTTATTTGTTTGCTGAGTGGTGTCCCCGACCTGTTTAGGGAGATTATTGGGCACAGTCTGCCGATCCATCGTATCGTGTTCATCTCCTGCGAACTGTTCAATGGTTTTGTACACAGCCGGGAATGAGTCGATTTCCAAAGTGCTCCGATCGTTGACCAAATCTGCTTCTTTGAGTGGAGGTTTTCCTCTTTTCTCTCTACCGTGCGGACTCTCCATGTGCCTCATGTACAGGGTGGTATGTTGAGCCTCCCACACTTCTTTGGAGTTTCCGGAGGTATGATGAGCAATCCGACCCTCCCTGGGCCCTCCGGCTTTCACCACCTGTGGTTGCATCGCTGTGGTTGGTTGATGCATCTCAGTGCTAGGGTGTAGGAGTGCATGATGCCGATCTTGACACCCTTCTACGCCGCAGGCAATTTGTGTTTTGCACCTTCGTCGGCCGTGGTGCCCTAGACACGTATGGCAGAGACGATTTTCCTGAACCTTTCTGCAGCGGGTGACAGGTTTCCACGATTTGAAGACTTCACAATCCTTTACTTTATGACTGTCTTTGCCACAGGTGAAGCAACAATTCTCCTTTTTTCTTCCCCCTGGCGACATGCTTCCAGTTCGAGCAGATGCTAGCGATCCATTTAGCAAGAGTCGTTTCTTCAATTCAGCTTGCTTGTTGTCTTTTCTTTTAATCGAGTTATTTCCAATTTCCTTTGTGGCAATAGTGACTTCTGATGCGGCGGAAACTAGAATTGACATGTATCCAGCGAAGGTCATCAAGTTAGTTTGCACGAACTGCCGCTTATAGAATACCCAGTTCAACCGCTGTTCCGCTGGGAGCTTCCTAACCAGCTCTAGCAGTAAGGAAGGATTGCATAGGTGTGCCAGTTGTCCTGCTGCTTGTATGTAGTCACATAGATTTTGAACCGCCAAGCCGAATGTTATCAAAGGCTCAAGGTCGTCCGCCCCTAGTGCTGGCATCTCGCGTACTTTGTTCAGCAGCATGTGAATGATCAGCTCGGGCCTACCAAACAGCACGTACAAAGTGGACAACACTTGCGGAACACATGCCGGAAGAATGAGCCGACCTCGAACTGATTCTAGTGCCTTATCCTGCAGCGCATCTTGTAGTCTTGCTAGATTTTCTACGTTAGAGAAGCCACACGCTTCCGTTGAATTGACGTACGCACTATAAAAAAGTGGCCAGTCTTCCGGGTCTCCTCGAAATTTGGGAAGATCTTTAGGCATAACCTGTCGAGCTAGCAGTTGTTGTGGCGTAGGTCCCGCCCAGTTGATGAACGGACAATGCGGGTGAGGGTTTCCTTGTGCCGACCTCCTCTGTGTCGCTCCTTGCGGCGGCCAATGTGGCAGTGATTGCAGGTGCGGGCCATCATGTGGCAGTCCTTGCAGCGGCCAACCCTGCATCGGTTCTTGCGGCGGCCACTGGTTTTGCTGTGGCAGTCTTTGCGCTGGAATACACTGCGTTAATCCTTGCAGTGGCCAATCCTGCATTGGTTCTTGCGATGGCCAACCCTGCTTCTGTCCTTGCAGCGGCCACTGTCGCGACCTGTTTTGCTGGGGTTGCCAATACTGTAGTAGTTCTTGCGGCGGCCAACCCTGAATCATTTCTTGCGGCAGCCACTGTCGCGACAAGTCTTGTTGTGGCAGTCCTTGCGCTGGCCCGCCCTGCGTCGATCCTTGCGGCGGCCAACCCTGCGTCTGTTCTTGCGGTGGCCCCTGTCGCGACAGGTCTTGCTGTGGCAGTCCTTGCGATGGCAAACCCTGCATCGATACTTGCAGCGGCCAACCCTGCGTCTGTCCTTGCTGGGGCTGCCTACAGTGTAGCAGTTCTTGCGGCGGCCAATCCTGCATCGGTTCTTGCGGCGGCCACTGTCGCGACAAGTCTTGTTGTGGCAGTCCTTGCGCTGGCAAACCCTGCATCGATCCTTGCTGGGGCTGCCTACAGTGTAGCAGTTCTTGCGGCGGCCAACCCTGCATCGGTTCTTGCGGCGGCCACTGTCGCGACAAGACTTGTTGTGGCAGTCCTTGCGATGGCCAGCCCTGCGTCGATCCTTGCTGGGGCTGCCTACAGTGTAGCAGTTCTTGCGGCGGCCAACCCTGCATCGGTTCTTGCGGCGGCCACTGTCGCGACAAGTCTTGTTGTGGCAGGCCTTGCGCTGGCAAACCCTGCATCGATCCTTGCGGCGGCCAACCCTGCATCGGTTCGTGCGGCGGCCACTGTCGCGACCGGTCTTGCTGTGGCAGTCCTTGCGATGGCAAACCCTGTATCGATCCTTTCGGCGGCCAATTCTGCGTTTGTTCTTGCGGCGGCCACTGTCGCGACCGGTCTTGCTGTGGCAGCCCTTGCGCTGGCCAACCCTGCGTCGAACCTTGCGGCGGCCGACTTGACTGGTCCCGCTGAGGTTGCCAACCCTGTGGCTGTTCTTGAGACGGGGTGTCCTGTGGCAGTGCTTCTGGCGGCAACTGCTGTGATTGATCTCGCTGCGCCTCTCCTGGTAGCGGCCAATCCTGTAGCAGTCCTTGCGGTGGCACACCCAGTGTCAGGGCCTCTGGCGACATGCACTGTGGCATTCTTTGCGGTGGCCATCCTTGTGGTTGTCTTTGCAGCGGTACACCCTGTTGCGTACTTTGTTTCTGATAACTGGCTGGCATTTCGTCCGTTCGTACGACACGATCCAAATCGAAGAAGTTACTTGGTGGAGTGTAGTTTGAACATGAACAACATTGAGGTGCTGATGAAACTTGAACAACTGAACATCCCATATCAGCAACGCTTGCAGTGATCAGAGTAGAACTAAGGTCGAAGGAGGGTGCGGCCGGTGTGTTCACCTCTGCCGTTGCGAGCGAGAAACTTCTCGCCTCGTTTTGCCTCTGCTGCATCTTGTTCTCCGTCCGTCCGACGGTTCGTTGTTGACTGGATTTATCCGTTATCTGCTTATCTGTGTCGATCAGGTTCTTTACAGTTTGTTTACACCGTTTGATTAGCTCTCCGGTTTCTTGGTCTTGTAACATTTCTTCTCGCTCTGCAGGCAGTTTCTGATTATGAGTACAGGGATAATCTTTTTCCTCCAGCTTGAAGGAATCTGACTGATATTCGCACCCGATACAATTCCACACTACGTCCATATTGCTTTTAATTTCGGTTGATTTTCTGGAGGGTATGTCAGTGAAGATTTGATCTAGGGATTGCCCTTGAGGGACATCCTTGAGTACCGTCATCTCCGTCGAGAAAAGTTCCGAGATGTCCGTAAATCTTTGAGAATGTTGAGATTGTTCGGACCATATGAAAAGTTCCTTGCAGCAGCAGTTTAGTTAGTGCAGCTCAAAGCTAAAAGAATGTAATTTTATTAAATTCATGTTTATAGAAGGAAAAAAGGGGGGTCATGATCAACCTACATTTAGTCTTTTCCGGTAGTTCATATCGACGGAAATGTTATGTAAGCATGTATTCCACAGTGATTACCTAGAGTGAAAGATGCGAATGATGTTCTGACCTAAGCTCGTAACCGACCTAATATCATGCCTAAGCACTTTGTCCCCCTTACCGGTGTAGGTACTGATCTCGTCTAGTACAGGATTACATACTTAACTAAATTCCTTTTAAATTAACATATTTTGCCCAAGCGTGGTCGGCTGTGGGGATCTTTTTCGATCTTTCGTTTGTTTACTTGTTACATTTCTTCGCAACCCATTCGTTGACACTTCTCTTTTGTCTGATAGTTGGTATGTGGCCTCGATCTAGCGAGGGGTTTCATCTCGCCGTTTTGACCCCAGTGCTGCCAGTGTAACAACACTATTACCCATATCTTTGTATTTTTTCTTGTCTGAATATCATTACTGCACGTAGTTTTTACGGTTTTTGTTTAATTGATCTGTAAGGGTCAAAGAAGCATTGAAAGTTGTTCAAAATTGCGTTCATTTAGTATAATCCCTATTCCTATTAACGGTGTAGTTTCTGTATGCCTCATTTTAAAAGAAGACCTTAAAAACCAAAAAAATACGACATGAATGGAAACATAATTAATGAAAAGAGCCCCTTTCGCAATAAATTCATACCACAATGATATTATCTCCCTGCATGTACCAATCAGATACAGTCACAGATTTTGGTTGAATAAATTTACAAGTATAATCGCCCCACTTGCCGTACTCCCACTCGATTAAAAGTAATTTTACTCTCAACTTTTAGCAAACGGCCCTCTCCCTCACGAAGTTGGTATGAAATTTTACGACACAATTAAAATGCAAACTAAGCACGGAGTCGATTGTGTTGCGTAAAATTTGTTGATTCGTTTTAATTTCTGCCCAAAAAAAAAAAAGAGATTGAAACTTTATCGGTCCCTTGAAAATTAAGCTTTGCAACATTTGCGTTCAATTCGTTGTGAAAATAAAGGGAAGGAAATTTGCAAGCACAATTTGCTTTCCTGTTTTGTTCCCAGAAACATTGCAATACATCCACTCGTAGTAGGGAAATCTTTGACAGGAAATGCAATACCGTTTTATTGGTTCCCCATCGATACGGCCATTCCGGGGAAAAGTGTCCGGTTCCGGGGTCAAGGAAAAAGTCAAGGGGTTAAATGGGTTTTACAGCTTGTCGTTTGGACGCACCACCCACTTGGGACGCTCACTTTTCTTTTGCGATTATTGGAGTTTTATGTAGCGACCAACCGACACGGTGGCGGGGTCATAAATATTGTTTTTTTTTTTGGTTGAAGGAAGGATCACGGGGAGGCTTGTAGGATCTATAGAATCAATCAGCTTATTTTGAGTTTGCAACAGTTTGTTGTGGGGTGGTCTTTGAAAACAATTTAGGAACATCTACAAATTGTTCAGGGTTATTTATATGGTCTACTTTTTGAGTTTTATCTGGTCGAAATTTGTGTTTTTCACAATAGATGAAAACCGTAGGCCATTTCACTTCATTGTATGGGAGGATTAATAAAAAGCATTTTGTTAACCGCACACAAAATCTGATAAACTAGAAAATATAACGGTCCATATTATGCAGTTTTCAGCACATTAAAAAAAATCCGTCACGATAAAACAACCGTAATCAATTTCAATTTTCCGCGCGGGCTTCCGGTGACTGGATTGCGTCCAGAGATTGCTGCTGGACTTTGTTTATCTTAATCCGGTTCATGTTGGGCTACGTAGGGTGGATTCCACGTGGATCACGGGAATATGTGCCCTGCAAGCTGATCTGAAATGTAAATTTGTTGAATTAAACTCATTGCATGCAGAGAGTGCAGTCGGGCATCGGGGTGCATTTAATTATCGACTATTTTGCTGGACCAAAAATTCAGGGTTGGATCGGGGAACATTTCAATTAGTTTTAGAGAATTTCATTTTAGTTAACGTATCTTTGAAAATATTTTATTATTTTAGGATTTTAATAATTATGTCTTAAACACTTAATCAATTCCATGTTTACATAGAAAGTTCAACGAAAATAATAGAAAAAACAAACAGTATAATTTTAGGATAAAAGAAAACCTTGGTACGAACTTTGATCTCTCAGTTGTTGTTTTTGTTTTAATTATGATTCCCTGCAACTAATTGTTTATTTTTAATAATAATAATAAAAAAATAGATGTGAGAAAAACGCCACTCATTACATCATTTCCGTTCGCTCATAAAAGAACGGCTCTTTTTTTATTGGCTCTTTTACTCTTTTACATTATATTGGTTACATGTCGTCTTTATAAATATTGCGTCCAATTATCCTAGGTTTTGAATTTCTTAAGAAACGGGAAAAATATTTTTAAATTACCAGGATGTTTGTGAAAAAAACATGTGAACCATTTTTCAAACATTTTTAAAACTTTGTTCTTAGGGGTAACTTTTGTCCCTGATCACGAATCCGAGGTCCGTTTTTTGATATCTCATGACGGAGGGGCGGTACGACCCCTTCCATTTTTGAACATGCGAAAAAAGAGGTGTTTTTCAATAATTTGAAGCCTGAAACGGTGGCGAGATAGAAATTTGGTGTCAAAGGCACTTTTATGTAAAATTAGACGCCCAATTTGATGGTGTACTCAGAATTCCGAAAAAACGTATTTATCATCGAAAAAAACACTTAAAAAAGTTTTAAAAACTGTCCCATTTTACGTTACTCTACAGTAAAAAAATTGGAACATGTCATTTTATGGGAAATTTAATGCACTTTTCGATCTACATTGACTTAGAAGGGTTATTTTTTCATTTAGAACAAAAATTTTCATTTTAAAATTTCGTGTTCTTTCTAACTTTGCAGGGTTATTTTTTAGAGTGTAATAATGTTCTACAAAGTTGTAGATCAGACAATTACAAAAAAATTGATATGCATACATAAGGGGTTTGCTCACAAGCATCACGAGTAATCGCGATTTTACGAAAAAAAGTTTTGAAAAAGTTGGTCGTCGTCGATCATGGCCGTTCATCGTCACCTGCGACAGACACGGATGACGAAACAAAGAGAAACACAAAAAGTATTTTTTTCAAAACTTTTTTTTGTAAAATCGCGATAACTCGTGATGTTTGTAAGCAAACCCCTTATGCATGAGTATTAAATTTTTTGTAATTGTCTGCTCTACAACTTTGTAGAACATTATTACACTCTAAAAAATAACCCTGCAAAGTTAGAAAAAAAACGAAATTTTAAAATGAAAAATTTTGTTCAAAATGAAAAATTTACCCTTCTGGGTAATGTAGATTTGAAAAGTACATTAAATTTCCCTTAAAATGGTATGTCCCAAAAATTTGTATAGTCGAGTAACGGAAAATGGCAGAGTTTTTAAAACTTTTTTAGTATTTTTTTTAGATGAAAAATACGTTTTTTCGGAATTCTGAGTGCGCCATCAAATCGGGCGTCTAATTTTACATAAAAGTCCATTTGGCACCAAATTTCTATCTCATCAACGTTTCAAGCTGCAAATTATTGAAAAACACCTCTTTTTTCGCATGCTCAAAAATGAAAGGGGTCGTACCGCCCCTCCGTCACGAGATATCAAAAAACGGACCTCGGATTCGTGATCAGGGACAAAAGTTACCCCTTAGGACAAAGTTTCACGCAAATCGAAGAAGGGTCGGGGCAACTTTTCCCGATTTCGTGTGAATATGAGCCCTCTACGACAAAGGGAAGTGGGGTAAAACGGGCATTGAAGTTTGAGGTCCAAAAAACATAAAAAATCTTAAAATTGCACGCATTTGCGTAAAATTTTATCAATTCAAATTCTTTTAGCTGCATTCGAAAGGTCGTTTTAAGCCCTTCAAAATGTGCTTTATTTTTTTTTTGAAAGCTTTTGCAAATTATTGTTAAAAATTGATTATTTTAAAACCTTAATATCTTTTTGCAACAGCCTCCAACACCCATACTCCAATAGGTAAAAAGTTAGGTAATTTCATGGACTATAAGCCTACGGTATTAACTTTTTGGCCAATCGCAGTTTTTCTCATAGATTAACGATTTTCTAATACAAACTTTTTACAACGTTAACTTTTGCCCTGTAGCCAGGGTAGGTAAACCATCACCATCGCACTATCATTGATGCATATTTCGGTGCGTTCCTCGTCTCTGAAAATTTCTCTTCTCTTTCGCAGCCGAGTGATGGTCGGCTTGCTATCGCGAATATCGAAAGCTCATCACATCGACGAGAAATACCCTATCGCTGGCTCCGATGGAACTATCGTTCCAACCGGAGAGACACGCACACGAAATTGCTGTATACATACACTGAAGCTCACGCACACAAATGAACTCATTTCTACAGGGCTTACGGGCGAGAGAATTTCACGATGGCTCTTTCTCTTACTTTTTGAGCGAGGGGACTGGCTGTGTGAGAGATTTTTTACCGTCTTACGCATCGGTTTGTTCGTTGCTTGCTATTTCATCGGCGTCGTTTTCGCTTCGCTCTCTTGATGCACTTTTGGGAGAACGCCGAAAATTTGATGATTTGAGCGAGGGACGATATCTAAAAGCCCTCGCCATCGGCGAGGAAACCAGAAAATACCATCCCTGCCTGTAGCCCAACAAGACGGCACTGTTCGAACAATCTTCGGAAAATTCCAAGTAAGTAATACTTCAAATTCGAGTCGTAAATTTGATTTAGAAAATAATTAAATCAAACATTTTAAACAAAATGTTAGATCTCGTTTACCCTGTGATCAATACGTTAAATGCTGTATCAAGTCGGCAAATATCTGTTTACTCCGAATCTATCAAAATGTTAAAAAATATTTTAATTCATTCTAAATGGCCGCACACTTATATTCCATGAAATTACCATACTTTTGACCTAAAGGAGTATGGGGTTTAAAAAATATCCATTTTAAACAGTAATTTGCAAAAGCTATGAGAAAAAGTCAAACCAATCTTAGATATAAATAGCACATTTTAAAGTGCTTCAAATGACCTTTTGAATGAAAATTAGAGAATTTGAATTGATCAAGTTTACGCGAATGGGAGCAATTTTATGATTTTTCTGAATTCTGAAAAAATGATTCATACGAAAATTATAGACCATACGAAAATGATAGGCTAGTTTTAAAATTTTAATATTGGCATTATATTAAAAATTGGTTTACAAATTTAGTTGTTTTGTTTATGTTTTACCCAAAATCAATCAAACATACCAAAACATTGTGCAAAAAACTGGGACAACACCCGGAAAATTCTGTCCTGGGATATCCCGGGAATGATGCACTATTATCCAATATGGCTTTTTATTATTAAGTGATTGAATAATTGTGAAGATTTAAAAACATCAGATTTCTTGAACTTGTATTTTTAAATGTATCGTCATCACAAATATCTAAAAATATAACTCAAATTCGTGATAAATATTATCGTTGATAAAAACCAAATTACCGTCATGTATCATGGAGACTTTTCAACCGTTATATTTATTCAGGTTTTAGCAAAATTCAGGATATTTTTTGATCATGACATTTTAAAGCTTCCAAACCATTGAAGAAAAAAGTTTGATGACCAAAACATTTAAAAAGGTCATATGAAACTTGAAAATGCCGTTATGACCGAACCTAGACCAAAGAGCATTTGTTTATTAATGTTTTTCAGAGATTTAAGTTTTTGGACCAACTATTATTTGGCTTGGACCACTCTTTTGGCTAATTAATAAATATGAAACCTCTGGTTTGTGTTCAATTATTCAGACCAGTTTGAGAACCCACAGACTAATTTAAGGCCATTATAAATTTCAAATTTCATATGCATATGCTTATTATTATTTTATAATTTTACCTAAAATAATGTGTAGTTCAAGCAAAGAGCATTTTTATTTTAGTTCAAAACGAAGCATCCACCGAAAAAATTATATTTTTTAACAATTCTTTTGTAAATTAAATGAAATGTTGCAAGATCCAACCCTGCACCCGTTGAAAGCACCAAACTCACACGTGGAAGCAATTTGCAAATCCGTTAAATTTGCTCGCCCACACACAGTGCACTTTGACTCTATTGTCTAAAAAACTGGCCACCTTGGCCACGTCCAGCAGGTCATTCTTATTATTATTGATGAGTTGAAAACGGGTTTAAAATTCAAATCGCCAAAGTTTTTAATTAAATTTGCGCGACCCCAAAAGCAACATTACCGCACGTCCAGCACTAGGCAGGAACTGGCCATTTGGATCGGGAAATGGGACCATTAATTAAAGTATTTTCCCGCGTTGCAAACAATTGAGCATGATAAAAGAAGCCACTTCATCAAAATGCACAATTTAATCAAGTGGGAATAATGTTACAATGAGGTTGTGACATCGCTCATCATCGGACAACAAAGGACGAAATCAATTGTTGTGAAGGGCTTTTGAATTAATTGAAATTAAAAGGTATCGGTTAATCCGATACGAGTCATTTATTATCCGGCTGAGAGTGCCAATCGGAATCGAGTTTCAATTCAGGCAAGTGGGAGTGTGGGAGCTTACAATGTGGTTCATGTTAAGATATCCTTTGATGGTCAACGTTCCCCTTGAACTGGCATTTCGATTCGGTTGAGGGAAACCTATGTTCAATTTAGTGGAAAAGAATCACTGCATCACTGTTGTAGAGCAGATAAACTCTCTTGGAAGAAGTCAAGAAGGCATCTAATTTCCTTTGAGCGGAATCCGAAGCTTGGAAGTGCAATTATTTATCGAAGGGATGATTTCTTTGAAAAGTCCAGGGCCAAAGACAACTACCTTGCTACCAGTATAATTACAGATCAAGAATGAATCATGAAAAGTCTTGGAAGAATGCTTTGCAGGATCTTATCGGCACTTTTCACTAATTAATTGATTGTTACTGTACGACCACCGTGCGTCTCCATTGGCACAGCCAATTTCAAAGAAACGAAGCAAAATCGTGTGGTTTTGTCGAGTGATTTTACCCGTACACTAATTGATATTTATTGGCGGTTGAACCGATGAAGTTGGCAATTTTCTAACGTTACTGCTGGCTAAATTGAGCAAGAGAACTTAATTGCTTCCGCCGAGCAAACCACAACAATTTACACTAAATTAAACACCCACGACGGATTTCTTTCACGATTCGCTGGTATTTGGGCGATAAATCTTTCAACTCGATTTGGTTTGACGCGGAGGAAGTGGTTTCGAGTTGTGTTTTTGAGTTATTGTTGAGTTCTGCAGAACACGGTGGAATTTTGATAACATTTTAAGGTTAGAAAATTATAAATATTTTTGTTGACTTTGTTGAAGACTCTACTTAAATGATTTTTTCAAAAACAGAGAGTGATTTTTGTGCAGTTTTTGGAGTGATCAATAACAACTATCAGAACTATAGTTCTCACCCAAATATGTCAAAGTGTGATATTCTTGTAGAACATTAAATTCCCTGAAACCTTGTGGAAGGGTGCAACAAAATCCAATATTAAGCGATTTTTCCCAATACATTTTTGTGACTTTTGGCACAGACACTTAATATTATATTGGAACTTCGAAAACATTTAATTTCCGTTTTACTTGACACACTGATGCGGTTGATCTTCACCAGCTCACATGAACCCAGAAAAAGTTACCTCTTGGATATCCGGGAAGATTTGTTCTACGGGATTTTTAGGAGATTAGAGTACGTCAACAACTAGGGTGTTCAATTTAACATAAAAATCTCTTCAATACTAAATTCTACCTCTTTACCGTTTGTCAACCAAACAAAACGTGTTTGTTATTTTTTACATACGTTGAGTGCAAGGAGGTTAATCGATAGAATCATTGTCGAAAATATTATCGTCTAACGATAGCGATAATGGTTATCGTTATTGTCGGGACAGTAACGAAAATCTATCGTTATCGATATTCCGATAATTCTATCGGCGATGATCTTCTTGCCGATAACTTATTTTTAAAATCTTCCCTTAATTGGCTTGATCATGTTAAATGTTCAATACATTTGCTTAGAATATATTTTTTGATAATGTAGTGAGTTTCAATGCATACATACAAAAAAAAAATCACAAAATACCGTAGTTTTTTGAAAGTATTCAATTTTTTATAATTTGCACCCATATTGAAAAATGAAACGAAGTGAAATTTTACCTGCATTTTGACTGCTTTCACAAAATACCATATTTTCTCGAAAATACTAAAAAAAATTAATTCGCAATCTGGGTATCAAACGATTTAACATTTCGCATGCATTTTCACTGAATGAAATAATCAAGTTTTCACAAAATACCGTATTTTACCGAAAATACTAAATTTTTTATAATTCGCAATACAGGTATCAAACGATTCAAAATTTTGCAAGCATCTTCATTGTTCTAGAGATTTTTAAATGAAATACTCACATTTTTACAAAACACCGTATTTCCTCGAAAATACTCAAATTTCTACAATTCGCAATTTGGGTGTCAACAAATTCGAAATTTTGCATGCATTTTCACTGTTTTAGAGTCTTCTGCGTATTACATTCAAAAAAAAAAAAAAAACTCTAAAACAGTGAATCCAGGTAAAATTTCGCTTCGTTTGTTACCCATATTGAAAATTGTGAAAACTTTTGCTTTTTTTGAAATACCGTTTTTTTTGAAAATTTGAGTATTTCAATCGAAAAACCCTAAAACAGTGAAAATACATTTAAAATTTCTAATCGTTTGACACCCTTATTGCGAATTATGAAAATTTGGGTTTTTTTCGGGGAAATACGGTATTATGTGAAAATTTTAGTATTTCATTCGAAAACTCTAAAGCAATGTAAATGCAAGCAACATTTTAAATCGTTTGATACCCATTTTGCGAATTATAAAAAAATTGAGTATTTTCGAGAAAATACGGTATTTTCTGAAAATTTTAGTATTTGATTAAAAAAAACTCTAAAACAGTAAAAATGCATGCAAAAATTCGAATCGTTTGATACACATATTGTGAATTATATAAATTTGAGTATTTTCGAGAAAATACGGTATTTTGTGAAAAGTTTAGTATTCATACAAAAAGTTATAAAACAGAGAAAATGCAAGTAAAATTTCGAATCGTTTGATATCCATATTGTGAATCATAATTTTTTAAGTATTTTCGAGAAAATACGGTATTTTGTGATTTTTTTTTAGTATTTACACTTTGAAACTTATCATATTTTATTTAACAAAAATTTTCTAATAGGAAGATGCATGAAAATTCAACATAATTTGGTTCGATTTAGTCAGTTTTAGAAATAGATTAATATTTAATATAAGTTATCGTCTGTTATCGCCGATAGAATTTTCGGAATAACGATAACGATAAAACGATCGTTATCGTTATCGAACCTCGATAATTTTATCGTTAACAACCTTGGTTGCGTGCTCTATTTTTTGTGTATTCCAAGTCAAACATTAAAAAGTGATTTTCACGGAACGTCAAAAAAGACGTGGGACAAGATAGCACGACAGCGTTGAAATGTTATGACTACTTAACTGTTAATTATACGTTTTTTTTTAAGCCGGGTCTCAGATATTTTAATGAAAATGATGTCCGGGAGATTCGTCTCTCTTGCGTAAAATTTAAAAATTGCATGCAATATGTACAAGGAGCGAACCGCACCAGATCTCCATACAAGTTTGGAGTAAAAACTAGTCGGTTTTTTCTTACTATTTTTTTAAATCAAAGTGCACGTTAATTAAAGAACTCATCAAGTATCATCAACGAAAGTCAGTGCAATTTGATTTAGGTTTATAAATCAAAAGTGATATAAAATAAAAATAAAAACATTGTTCGAAGCTTCAGAGTATTGCTAAGTAGTGGCATCAAAACAGACAATATCAACAGATATCGTCTATTGTATGCTATCTTGTGACAACGACCATTTAGTACTTTTCGAGAAAATCGATTTTTAAAGTTTGATGGTAAATAATTCCAAAACTATAAATGATGGAGTCAAATTATTTGGAGCAATCGGTTCACATACTATCGCAAAACAAACGCTCCAAGTTTCAACTAATTTGGTTGCACCAGTTTAAAGATACAGTAAATAATGTAAACAAAAATCTGAAAAGCACGTGTCACAAGTGCGTTTTGAAAGTAAAATTGAACTACGTGTCACAAGTGTGCACAGAATTCCCATACAAACTAAAATAAACTTAAATATACTTAATCATATATTTTCAAAAACAAGAGATGAAATTGCTTTTAAAAAAATAAGTATCAACAAAAAATTGGGAAATTTTTTAAAAAATTTCCGTATTTTCCAACAACATGTATGACGTGTCACAAGTGTGCACGATCATTTTGATGTTAAAATGGTCTATGTCACAATAGGGTGTAATAACAAAATCGATTTTTCAGCACAGCTATTTTTCAGTTCCTTTTGGGGTCCTAAACAACTCCCTAAAATTTGAGAACGGTTGGTTCAGTCCTCACATTGCGCAAAGCGATTCAATTTTCCATATAAATTTGTGTGGGGAAAACCATTGTTTTGGATTATGATGTTTCAAAAATCCACGTTTCACGCTATATTAAAACCGGATTAATATTCGGTTGCTCAGGAAGGTGCTCTACAACTTTCCCGAAGAGAGTATGGTGCTAACTTGCTCCTGAAAGAAGATACAGCGTACTCAAAACTCGTCTAAAACGCGTTTTTCGAGCAAAAACACGTTTTCGACGAGTTTTGAACACGCTGTATCTTTTTATAGGAACAAGTTAGCACCATACTCTCTTCGAAAAGCTGTAGAACACATTCCAGAGCAACCGAATATGAATCCGGTTTTAATATAGCGTGAAACGTGGATTTTTGAAACATCATAATCCAAAACAATGGTTTTCCCCACACAAATTTATATGGAAAATTGAATCGCTTTGCGCAATGTGAGGACTGAACCAACCGTTCTCAAATTTTAGGGAGTTGTTTAGGACCCCAAAAGGAACTGAAAAGTTGCTGTGCTCACTAAATTTGAACAACTTTATTTTTTTCCATACAACCATATTACACCCTAATGTCACAAGTGGGTTTGGCGATATCCGGGAAACGGAAGCGAATTTCCAAAATCGGATTAAAGCATCTTGTAGTGTTTGTTAAGTATAGCAAAACGTCATCATTAACTCATTTTCGACCAAAATGGTCGTTGTCACAAGATAGCACACAACAGACGATATATCAAGAAAAGACCAAAGAAAATGGAATTGAATGCTTTTTTATCGTTTTTGACTTTAACTCGTTCAAAATGGCTAATGTTTCTAAATGAGCTATTTAGTCAGAACATCTCTTGAAAAGATATTTTCTCCAAACAATTTGTTAAATCCAACCGCCCCGCAAGACCACAATCCAGAATATCTTGGTGCTGGGGTCAAAGAAATAAAACCACATGAAAGCCGATCCCATCCGCAATCTGTTGCCCACGAAACCACATATTGCTTCAACCCTTCGATGGACTCGGTTCTGTTGGTTGAGACCGATTCGCTCTCTCCAGTTGCCAGCTGTGCATCCTTCCGTGGAACCTGCTCCTCCGGAACACCATGATGATGTGCTTCGGTTGGAAAAGCCAAAAATGGCTTGTTTCGACGAAAACCACACAAATTCAAATTAATCGTTCCAATCGAGTGGGGTTTGCTTCCGGCCATTCGCCACCTTCATCATTCTGGGGGGTCTGGAACTGTTGCTCGTTCAAACTGGGCCGGAAGTGATGGCCAAACCACCAAATGATGAACTTTAAAGATGCGATAAATTTAACCAGTAGGGAAATGGGCTACTTCTAACCATGCTTGGCCTGCCTGCCTAGGCAGTTGGACGACGGATCTTGTAAAATGTTGTCTCGTAAATCTGCAATCTAATTAAGCTCGAAATTTATCACCGTCAGTTTTATACTGTTGCTTGTAGTTCATCAGGGTAGGAACAAATTGCCGCAAACTTTGGCACATTTGCGCAAAGTACAATTAACCTGCTTCATTGCAGTTTTTGTTGCTTTTGCAATTGGAAGTTTGTCATGATTAAAGATAATCTTGATTGCTTGTTTACGGGAATACATTGAAGAACTTTAAACTCAACCAATCCATTCTGTAGAAAAGTCCTTAGAAAAAAATCCAGCGAAGCTTATACAAAAACAACCATACTGGTAATTTCCCTGCATAATTATTCACAGTAAGTTTCATTCCAAAAGCCACTTGTTAAAAAAAGCATAAGATTTTTTAATAGAGTGTTAATTGCACGAAACCCTCTTTATGCAAAAGCATAAAACCAAAATCTCGACCTCCAACATCCTCTCAGTTTCCAGCAGTACGAACTTCTGTACAGTATGAGCACCATGGTGACTGCACTGCCGCCGGCCGGGAAGTTGAAAAAGAAACTTATGAAAAGACTATTTTATTAGTACCTTTTCACACGCGGATTTTTACTTCTTTTTTGCCAAAGAGAGTTCCACCGAGAGCATGATCTCTTATGCTTTTCCGAAGCGTGCTCTCTGCTAGGTGCTAATGAACCTCCGCACAGCAAGTAAAGTTAGTGTTTCTTTTGTCAAAACGTTAATAGCATATAGTTTCAAGTTTTTTCTACAGTGCCACAAACGCGCACATAAAAAAACATTAGGACGTAACGCCTAAAGGTAGACTAGCCGGCTTCATCAGAATCCTTTCGGGAGCACTTTTTCTCTCACTTCGCTAAAGTGTCACACAAACACACCCAGGTTAAAGTGTGAGAAAAGCAGTAAAAACACGTAAAGTTTTAGTTTTTCTGTCTGGACTCTCCGGTGTGCACCGGTGGGCAGCACACGTGGCGATGCAACCTTCCACGTGAATGCATCACAGCCTCGGCAGCATGGAGAAAAAAGGAAATTCTTGTTCAACAGCAGCTTTGCAGCATAATCCGCCGGGAAACATTTAATTTGGCTTAAAACCTGTCTCTCACAAAAACACTCTTACTGTTTAAAGAGCACTGAGGCATGGAAATGCAATTTCGAGGTGTTGACGGTTTGGGATGCGTTTGAATCTGAAAGGCATCGAATTATCACATTATTTAATTTGAAAGTGAACGAACAGGTCATTTGACGCTGAAAGGTCAACTGTGATTTTTAATTATGATGCAAGATTGTTACAAAGTTTGCATTACAATCAGAGAAAAACAAATTTTTTTCATCGCAAAAAAAAATCATAAAGGGATTTTTGTAGAACGAGGTACATAAATGAATGAAAAATTATAATAATGGCCATAATGAAATGAAATGAACCATCCTAACAAACTCCGGCTGATTTTAATTTGATGCGCATTTTGTGTAAATCACCGCCAAATATTGTATTTATAAATTAACCAAGCATAATCAATCACTACATGGTGAATTATTATGGAAGTGGAAGCCACGCGATGCCAAGACTTAATTAATAAATCACCATTACTCGAGTGTCTCTACCAAAAATAGTCATCCTTGACTACTTTAGAATTGTATAAAAACTTTATATCATAACTAAGTATAAAAGATTAAATAACTTTGGAAATTTTTTATAAAACTTAGCTAAAGCTTTGATTTTTTGTTGAAATTTCGTACCAACCCGGAATTACGTCCAAGGAAAATTCGCCGGCATCCGAACCGGTCAATTTTTCGCAAGCTCCTTTATGCTCTTTCGGAAAGGGTCGATTAGAGCATATTCATAGAGCCAAAATAGATGTTTTTCAATAATTTTCAGCCTGAAATGGTGATGAGATGGAAATTTGGTGTCAATGGGACTTTTATGGCAGTGCGTGGCCGAATGGTCACGCTGTCCGCTTTGTAAGCGGATGATTCTGGGTTCGATTCCCATCTGCTTCAACCTTCCATCGGATGAGGAAGTAAAATGTCGGTCCCGGCCTTGGTTGTTGTTAGGCCGTTAAGTCATTCCAGGTGTAGGAGTCGTCTCCATGCCATAAGTACAAACAACACACCAAACCAAGCCTACTCCGGTGGAATCGCTGGCAGCGGTTGGACTCGCAATCCAAAGGTCGTCGTTGGAGTAGAAAGAGGTTTGGGTGCTCTCCCCATTCATGCCTTCGGACTCCTAGATTCGAGCAGAAACTTGCAATAGAGACCACAAAAGACCCGAGGGTCGTTAATGTGGATGGTTTGATTTTTGATTGGGACTTTTATGTGAAATTGAACGCCCGATTTGATGGCGTACTCTAAATAAAAAAAAAATATTTTTCATCGAAAAAAACACCAAAAAAGTTTTAAATGCTGCCATTTTCTGTTACTCAACTGTATTTTTTTTTTTGGAAAATGTCACTTTAAGGAAATTTAATGTACATTTCGAATCTACATTAACCCAGAAGGGTTATTTTTTCATTTCGAACAAAGTTTTTCATTTTAAAATTTAATGTATTTTCTAACTCTGCCTGGTTATTTTTTAGAGTGCAACAATGTTCTACAAAGTTGTAGAGCAGACAATCACAAAAATTTGGATATGTAAACATAAGAAGTTTGCTTGTAATCTTCACGAGTTATCGTGATTTTCGAAAAAAAAAAGTTTTGAAAAAAATACTTTTTGTGTTTCTCTTTGTTTTGTCGTTCGTGTCTGTCGCGGGTGACGAATAACACCCGCAATCGACACAACCAACTTTTTCAAAACTTTTTTTTCGTAAAATCACGATAACTCCTGATGATTACAAGCAACCTCCTTATGTTTATATTTCAAAATGTTAGCTTGTCTGCTCTACAACTTTGTAGAACATTATTATACTATAAAAAATAAGCCTGAAAAGTTATAAAAAAGCACGAAATTTTAAAATGAAAAATTTTGTTCTGAATAAAAAAAAATACCCTTCTGGGTTAATGTAGATTTGAAAAGTACATTAAATTTCCCTTAAAATGACATGTTTCAAAAAAATTTAAAGTTGAGTAACGCAAAATGGCAGAGTATTTATAATTTTTTTTAAGTGTTTTTGTCTTTGAAAAATACGTTTTATCGGAATTTCGAGTACGCCATCAAATCGGATGTTCAATTTTACATAAAAGTCCCTTTGACACCAAATTTCTAACTCATCACCGTTTCAGGCTACAAATTATTGAAAAACACGTCTTTTTTGCATATTCAAAAATTGAAGGGGTTGTACCGCCCCTCCGTCACGAGATATCGAAAAACGGACCTCAGATTCGTGATCAGGGACAAAAGTTACCCCTTAGGACAAAGTTTCACGCAGATCGAAGAGGGGTCGGAGCAACTGCTGCTGCAATTTTAAGAAAACTTCTTCTAAGAGTACTTTGAACACTTCTCTACCACGGTCAGAATGATTCCATACCTTTCCGTACGTATTTAATTTGTACTCTTCATTATGCGGAAAAATCTCAAACCTATCAAAACCCCAGCTATCAAAGTCACCCCGTTTTACGGTACTTTCTATCTTTACAGTAGTCGAATTTAAACGTTTTATAACTCATATCTAAAAAAGTTTGATGAAATTACTTTATTCAATTATATTTGAACTTTCAATAAGATAGATTTTTCAACAAAAATGTTTGTTTCGTATGATCGGGACTAATGAATGAATAAATTGTTCGTTTTATTCTATCAAAAAATAAAAAAAAGTTTACCAAAAAACCTTCAACTAAAACATAATTTGTAAAAATTGCTAAATCAATTTATGTTTTAATGTTTGAATGTTTGAATGTTTGAATGTTTGAATGTTTTAATGTTTTAATGTTTTAATGTTTGAATGTTTGAATGCCGAAAGAGAGTGGACACTGGTCAAGATGAAAAAGGGAACAAACGATGATCTGGGAGAGATTGAGGGGTCTTCTCTGATGCCCTTGATCTTGAGTGTTCTCTTCCATTTCAACCAGCGATCGACAAGGTCACCAAGCCGATCAAAAAGAAGCATCTTCAAGTGCACGTTTTGCCCACCTAAGCCTTGGTAGGGTGAGGTTGAAAAGAGTACCAAATAAGTGGATACGACTACGAATCAGGACCCATAATTGTGAACTAAAAGTTACGCGTTTTGTGGTTCTGCCTCGCAGAACCAGACCACACCATCAAAGGTCAACCTGTGGTCTAGTGGCCGCTCCAGTGACCCCGGAGCCCACCGACTCATAAAGTCACCTGTACGGTCCACCCCTGTGACCTGTACGCCAGCACCTGAAGGTTATTTGAATCACGTGGTCCGCGGGAGCGTCAACGACCCCCCCCCCCCCACGCTGTCTACACGATTCAAGCTTGAAGAACCGAGATGAGATGCACAAGAACCAGGGGTCACGCTTGGCCCAGAGCACGAGCGCACCGCCGAGGTTTCCAGCGCGAGCAACGGGCGTCTCTTCCGCGATGGCCAACGACGACCGTGAGGCCCGGAAGTACGCTGAATCTGGAGGACGAGTCTTGGCGTCGTCCACGTGGTGGAGACGCTGACGAGGAGCAGCAGTAAACGTCAGCCCAGCAATATCCCCCCCCCCCACACACACACATCCACACAGTAAGTGAATAAAAAGTAGTTTAAATAGTGATCTAGTGTCTTGTTACTTTGGTTACTGAGAAATCGAGCCAACCTTGAACTACGAGCTCTTGTTTGCTGACCTAGCCATCGCGAGAAAAGAGGCCCTGTGCCCACCCCTGTCGGCCGTGGCTCCAAGACCAACCGGCAGGGGCGTTGTCAGGGCCCCTCAGGTCTAAAAGGGTACGATGTCCCAGCTTGTAATAGAATGTTTGAATGTTTTAATGTTTTAATGTTTTAATGTTTAAATGTTTAAATGTTTTAATGTTTTAATGTTTAAATGTTTTAATGTTTTAATGTTTTAATGTTTTAATGTTTTAATGTTTTAATGTTTTAATGTTTTAATGTTTTAATGTTTTAATGTTTTAATGTTTTAATGTTTTAATGTTTTAATGTTTTAATGTTTTAATGTTTTAATGTTTTAATGTTTTAATGTTTTAATGTTTTAATGTTTTAATGTTTTAATGTTTTAATGTTTTAATGTTTTAATGTTTTAATGTTTTAATGTTTTAATGTTTTAATGTTTTAATGTTTTAATGTTTTAATGTTTTAATGTTTTAATGTTTTAATGTTTTAATGTTTTAATGTTTTAATGTTTTAATGTTTTAATGTTTTAATGTTTTAATGTTTTAATGTTTTAATGTTTTAATGTTTTAATGTTTTAATGTTTTAATGTTTTAATGTTTTAATGTTTTAATGTTTTAATGTTTTAATGTTTTAATGTTTTAATGTTTTAATGTTTTAATGTTTTAATGTTTTAATGTTTTAATGTTTTAATGTTTTAATGTTTTAATGTTTTAATGTTTTAATGTTTTAATGTTTTAATGTTTTAATGTTTTAATGTTTTAATGTTTTAATGTTTTAATGTTTTAATGTTTTAATGTTTTAATGTTTTAATGTTTTAATGTTTTAATGTTTTAATGTTTTAATGTTTTAATGTTTTAATGTTTTAATGTTTTAATGTTTTAATGTTTTAATGTTTTAATGTTTTTATGATTTAAAATGTAACTTAGTATAAAATGATTTGCAAATCCATCAATTGTCACGTCCTTTCCACAAAAATTGAATTCCCATAACCATTTACTAATTTTCAGTGCCCTTTTTCGCGTCGTCACATTAACTCCCTCGAGAAGGAAAATCTCTCCCCCCCTCTTTTGCCCCAAGTGTCAAAAGGCTCTCCCCAGATCGCGCCGTGACTTTTGACGCTGTGGGGGAAAACAATCATTGGGCAGCCCATAAAGCGAATCCCTTTCTAATCCTCCCCTCTGCGCCTTTCCCGGTCACCCACCAGGGCCAAATCTTGTAGGCCCACTTTGGTTGGCGCAGCAACTCTCGGGGCAAACGGATAATTTGATTTTATTGCGTTTTGATGTTGTTTTCACTTTCACCCATCGGTTTTACGATTATGCGAGCTTTTTATGGCGGGGTCGTATAATTTGCCAAACGGAAGGAATTCAATTCATTGCTGGATGTTTGTGCTTTGCTTCGTTTTTTTTGTTGTTGTTTTCCAAGGGTGAAAGTAGTGATTCAAAGTGACGGTTGCCAAGGATTTCTATGTTATTTGGAAGGTTGGAAGTGGATCGTGAGCCCCTATAAGTCAGTCATGTGTCAATTATTCAAAACATGCAGCATAAAGCTTTCAAGATATTCAGGGGGAATGGCAAAGCTTCTTACTGTTTCAACCCGGTTATGTTTTGCAGTAGATTGCATAAGGGAAATAAATTTCATTTATTTATCTTGCAAACAAAACGCCGGTTATGAAAGGTTGCATGCAGTATAATCGTTCATACGAACCGTCAGGAGATTTGACTGTAATAATTTCCGGTAAGCTCAAAAGTAGAGAAAGTCAAGTCCTGAAGGGCAATGGATGTACTTGTGCTCTTGTTCGGCACATTCCGGGCAGCATGTTGCGAGTTCTGGACCGTTGGAACATGTCTGAAATCTGGCGCTGCATGTCCATTACACCCCGGGGTTCCCCGTGGAGTCGTCGCCGTTGGAGAGGAAAATGAAACTGCTGTTGTGCATTTTTGATGTAACATTATGCTGAACCACTCATGGTTTTATGGGGAGAGGGGGCGAGGTGAAATCGATTTCTTTGTTCTTGAACGCAAAACCACCACCTCCACCTGGAGCACCCTCACGGAGAAAAAAGAGTTTCCAAAATCGTGAACAAGCGTTCATGAAAATGGGAACCACGAACAAAGTGTTCAAATCCCATGGTACGTTTTTCAAAATCGTACCATGGGATTTGAACACTTTGTTCGTGGTTCCCATTTTCATGAACGCTTGTTCACGATTTTGGGAACTCTTTTTTCTCCGTGCTGCCGGAACAACGCAAAACAAAGTGACTCCGTGCTGAACTGAAATTAATTGGTCACAGAACTGCTTCTGCTGTTGGTACTCCACTGTTATCTGTTGCCTCCGAAGGTAATTAATTTCATTTAAAATCCAACCTACATTCCGAAGAAAAGCCACCAACCAACTGAGGGGGTGAATCTGTTTTGTGAGAGTACTGAAAGTAATTTACCATGGCAAGAGGGGGAGCAACGAGAGCATTTCTTGTTTGGTTTTCCGTGTACTGTCGGATGTTCATGGGCTCCTGGGTGCCGAGATTAACCCGTATTGCTCCCTCTTTGTTTGGCAATTTGACCTGTGAACCAGAATGGGGGCTTGTTTTACCCTTTCTTGACTTTATCTTATCGGTGGAACATTATTTCTGAATTGCTATAATATTTATTTAAGTGGGTTTGAAACTCAGTTCAAATGCTATTTATTCTTTTATTTTCAATATTTTTCATTTTTTTCAGAAAATCTATACCTAACTTTGAACTGACTCCATAATTTATGCATCAATTTTGCAAATAATCCCACCAAATGTTGTTTTTCTGCAAACGGTACAAAAATCCCCTCCAAAACACCAATAGAAAACATCAGTCACGGTCTTGACGGGTAAATCGTCATGAATCTTGCCTCGATTGAGGTAATAGAACATCAGCAAAACAGGGGGCACTTGTTTAATAAATTCGCAAGATGTGACCTGGTATTTGCACTTCCCCCATTTGATTTTGACACGCTGTGTCAGTAGACACGATTCAATCAGTGTTGCTGCCTTTCCTTGGGTTTGGTTGGAAATGGGCAAACATTGCTGCGTAAAGCACTTGGATGGCACTCTAGCTTGAATGTTGTCGGGAAATTGTGCTCAAAGTATCTTAAAAAGAAGTTTTGAAATGTTTTTAAAGTAAGTCAACTTCAATTGCGATAATATTGTTGAATATGATTTTCGTTAACACTTTCAAAGCAATTTTTCAATAAGAGTAGATAAAATAAATTTCAACAGTATAAATTCAAAGCTTAGTGATATATGATTCAAACGATTATTATTATTTTTTAGGCATTTTCGCAAGATTTTTTTTTATTCAAATGGTAAATAATTATTTGAGATTTAGCCCAACTATTATATGTTGCTGACTAGCTTCATTTCTACTTATCACTTTTAGATATTTTTTTACTGACAATATAGCGACATATTTTCTTGTGCAATTTGTTTAGGAAATAAATAAAATAATAAAATAGTGAACATTGACTTTCAAATTTTTGGACGTTTGTACTTATATTTATTTTGTATTCCCACAGAATAACAGCAAGTTGATAATCAAGCTAGCTTCATGTTGTCTAAGAGTTTGGTTGAAAACTAATAAGAAAAAATAATTAAACTAATGTTTCATTTTAACATACCGTCACACGGTTTTGTTGCAGAATTCGAATTTGATATTAAAAAATAAGAAAATATATAAATAGTAGTTTATGCAACAAGTTGCAAAACGAGGTTTTTTTTCAGCACGAGTCGTACATTTATCCAACGAGGTTCACCGAGTTGGATAAATACGAAGAGTGCTGAAAAAAACAAGTTTTGCAACAAGTTCCATACAACATTTTTTGCAATTCCGAAAAACACCCATTGAGTGAAATTTTAAGTCAAATTTTCATGTATTTTGTCAATAAATCGTTTAAATCAAAGAAATGATGAAGAGTGTTACTTTTCAAAACAAGTGCTGAAAAGTTCAACTTTTCAGCACCCATTTCAGTGCTGAAAAGTAGAACTTTTCAGCATTTATTTTGAAAAGTGTTGCTATTTGATTATTTATTTTTTTTGACTGTTATTTTTGGTACAGAAAAGTAAGCTATTTCGTCGTTCAAGAATGACAGGAAAAGTAAGTAGTTTCACGACGGAATTGCAAAAAATACATTTTTTGTTCATGATTCAATTATCCGAAGTCACATACAAACCATCGGATAATCGTATTCGGATTATTGATACTTCGGATAATCGAGGCTTCGGATAATCAATGCAATGCGAAGCGATATTTTATATCCTATTTCACCTTAGGCCGTTGCAAATATTTTTCAATGTTGATGTCGCCCCCCTCCCTTCAAAATCGGTTTGAAAAATCAGGGGACAAAATAAAAATGTTTTTCGAAAGACTTCAAATTTTAAAGGAAATAGAAGTCTAACCAACTGAAAACAATTAGAAATGCATTTTCCTGCGTTTAAAATCATATTTAGCATGTCTGGGATCGATCAAAAATATTTCTAGAGTTTTATTTGAAAACAATATATCCAATAGCTTATTGGACCTTTTCCAATAATTGGAACCCCCCGCCGAGACCTCGACCGACCGACCAGAGTCGAGGGACATAAATTTCAGAAAACATTAGCAACGGCCTTACTAGTTTTTTTAAAGAAAAAAAAATAATTTTCATATAAAACCGTACTTTTTTGGAAAATATTTGAGTGGTTTTGAAAAAAATCGGTATTTTGAGTTTTTTTTGTATTTTCCGACAAAAAAACTCAAATAAAATGGAAAAGCAAACCAAATTTTGCTTCGTTGCAAATTGGAGTATTTTCGAAAAAAATAGTATTTTGTAAAAATTTAATATTTTCTAAAAAAAAAACCTTTAAAATATAGAAAAAGCATTTAAAAATTTCACTTCGTTTAATGCGATAACTTAAAAATTTAAGCGATGACCTATAGATGTTAGGGTACCAAAGTTGCGTATTTTTATTACGTACTCTAATTGGTACCCTAACATGTATAGGTCATCGTTGAAATTTTTAAGTTATCGCAGTTTTAGTGAAAAAAGTTGATTTTTTGCCGATTTCGTTCTTTTCCTGTTTTTGCGCGTGGCGCGTCGAAAAACTCAGTTTTTATTTTCAAAAAATCATATCTCGGAAACGTACGGTTCGACATCGCCAATTTTTTGAAATGTTATGTGAAATTTTCCGAGGTATCATATAAACATATTTTCAGACATAGGCTCTTTGGTCCAGACACGGTCAAAACGCCTTTTTAAGTTTTCATACGACTTTTTCAAATGTTAAGCTAGATTTTTGAAACTTTTTACTATTTTTCTCAAATAGCCAAACTAATCACCTTTCTTTTGCGCCTGAGACAGCTAAAATCGGATGAAATAACGCGGAGATATGATTTTTTGAAAAAAGTGGTTTTTGCGAAAAATGACGAAAATTGCCATTTTTCGAACCACCCTAGCACAATGTAGGTCATCCAAATGACCAAACAAAAAAATAAGTGTCTTTTGAGTTTTTTTTTTGTATTTTCCGAAAAAAAAACTCTAATAAAATGGAAAAGCATACCAAATTTTGCTTCGTTTGATTGCAAATTTGAGTATTTTCGAAAAAAATAGTATTTTGTAAAAATTTAATATTTTCAAAAAAAAAAACCTTTAATAAATAGAAAAAGCATATAAAAATTTCACCTCGTTTGATGCGATAACTTAAAAATTTCAGCGATGACCTATACATGTTAGGGCACTAAATGTTGCGTATTTTAATTACGAAAATTTCATACGACTTTTTCAAATGTTAAGCTAAATTTTTGAAACTGTTTACTATTTTTCTCACATAGCCAAACTAATCACCTTTCCTTTGCGCCTGAGACAGCTAAAATCGGATGAAATGACGCGGAGATATGATTTTTTAAAAAAGTGGTTTTTACGAAAAACTACGAAAATTGCCATTTATCGAACCACCCTAGCACAATGTAGGTCACCCAAATGACCAAACAAAAAAATAAGTGTCTAATGATTTTTGCCAAGCCCGATTGGAGAACTTTTTCTCGGTTTAGGCTCTTTTCAAATGGAATTGCTGATTATATAGCTGGAATATTTTTTTCTAATAATACACAAATTACCATATTTGGATTGACATCTGAGATTTGTGTGTATTCAATATGAGGAAGTGATCAGAACATCTTATTTGATTACGTTTTATGATGAATTTGTTTGTGTGAACACGCACGTTTATCGATATTCAATTCCAATATCAAGGACGCTTTTGCGAACTTATTTTCGTTCTTATTTACAACATGAAATCACGGCATAATTCGGAACTCTTTCCATGTCAGCAGAGAAGGGTGAGCTATCATGATTGAATTTTTGGTTTGTGAGATAAGGTGCAAATTATTACATTAAAAGTGTTATCCAAGCAGTGAACATAATGGTTCCCCATTCTCCAGATCGAAACCCTCCGGGGTTCGTCAAGAATCTTGCCAATGCACTTTGAACATATTGCTTGTATGTTGTTTCCTCGTCGAAACTGAAACATTCCCCGAAATCACCGGACGGGCAGCATCAACAGCACCACTCTTTTGTGCCGTTCAATTTGCTCAAACTGCAACGCTCTTACCACGTTGCAACATGAGCTTCGAATGCCTGGGACCTCCCCACCTGGCATGTGGTCCATGGGAAAACAACCTTCGTCATTTTTTTTACCAGGGAAAGTCATGCCAAGTGGCTTGTACCTTCTCGTCAGGAGGAAAGTGTTATGGCTCCAGGGAAAAGATAGAATCCCTTTTTTCCTTGTTTCCCATCAACATTCACACCGGTTTGACGGCTTCATCGTCGGCACCGCTGCATGTATTGAGCAGTCAAAGGTAGAGTCCTTTTTTTTCGGGTGCATCCTTGAAGCTTTTTTGCACGTGTGTGCAAAAGACAAACATGGACACTGGAAAATTAGGAATCCTGGGATACTTGCAAAAAGCTGCGGAAAGCTCAAAATTGTCAAGTGCCCACCCTCTTTTCTGAAAAAGAGATCTAAAAGATGGGCCTCTGCGGTGCAACTAGATGTACGAGCTGTTTGCATATGGCCCGTTTGAGGGGATATTGCAAATGAAGTTTTTTTTTCTCTCGCTCAGATCCTGATGTGGAATCTTGACTGAACTAGCTCTGCCCAAATTCCACAGTTTTTTTTTTGTCTTTGCTCATCCATGGAATGCATATGAGCAATGGCAATTTTTGGGCCAAAACATGCACATCAGCTGCTTTCGAGGGTAGTTTTTTTTCCCTCACTCACAACAGACGTCTCATTTGGGACAGAGCTTTTGGCGCTCAAAACTATGAATGATGGAGTCAAACTTTATGGAGCAATCGATTCGTATACTATCGCTAAACAAACGCTCCAAGTTTCAACTAATTTGGTTACACCAGTTATAAAATACAGCAAATTATGTAAACAAAAATCTGAAAAGCACGTGTCACAAGTGTGTTTCGAAAGTAAAATTGTACTACGTGTCACAAGTGTGTACAGAATTCCCATACAAACTAAAATAAGCTCAAATCTAAAATGGAATTGCTTTTAAAAAATAAGTATCAACACAAATTTGGTAAAAATATGAAATTTTTTCCACATTTTCCAACAACATGTATGACGTGTCACAAGTGTGCACGATCATTTTGATGATAAATTGGTTTATGTCACAAGTGTGTATTGCGATATCCGGGAAACGGAAGCGAGTTCCCAAAATTGGGTTAAAGCATCTTGTAGTGTTTGTTAAGTATAGCAAAACGTCATCTTTATCTTATTTTCGACCAAAATGGTCTACACAGAAAAAAATGATGGTAATATTCATCAGGAAATGGTGATAGATTTTGTGTCGAAAAAAATGTGTAATATTACATCAGGAGTTGATGAATATTCATCAGTTTTTGATGAATATTCATCAGGCTCACATTTTTACACATTTTTTATGTAATATTACTCAAAAAAGAGGGAATATTCAAACTACCAAATTTTCAACCTTCCAATTTCACATTTTTCAAAAAAAATCAAAACTCCCCGCAATTTCAACCGAATTTAGTTGTCTTGGACGCAATGAAAGATGATTAGAAAGTTTTTTGAGGAAAAATAGGTTATTTGAAAACATTAAATGCTGTTTTGAAGGTCTTGGGAGCAAAGAGCCAATGTTTGGGATTTCTTGGGAAACAAATCAAAAATCTGTACGGATTTTTCCCTTACTGTACGGATATTTGAACCTCTTCGCAGATTTTGAAAAAGCCCGGATTTTTATACGGATTATTCCGTATAATTTGGATTCGTAAGGAATTTTATGCTGACAGCAACAACTTTTTCAAAATTTAAATGCTGTTTTGCTTTGAACAAGGCTTTGGCTAGCGCTCCGGTGTGCTTTAGTTTAAACTTGATGATCAATTGTTCTTTTCAAATTCCTTGCAAAAAATATTTCTTCAATAACAGTTTTAAAAGTTTTCAAAAGCTTGTAAAAATGTGCACGGAAAGGTGATCCATCGCCAAATCAGCAGAGAGATTTTCCTGGTTTGATTCTGCTAATTTTGCAACCAGGGTAATTCTCTACCAACTCACACGAAACCGGGAAAAAATGCCCCGACCCCTTTTCGATTTGCGTGAAACTTTGTTCTCAGGGGTAACTTTTGTCCCTGATCACGGATCTGAGGTCCGTTTTTTGATATCTCGTGACGGAGGGGTGGTACGACCCCTTTCATTTTTGAACATGCGAAAAAGAGGTGTTTTTCAATAATTTGCAGCCTGAAACGGTGATGAGATAGAAATTTGGTGTCAAAGGGACTTTTATGTTAAATTAGACGCCCGCATTGAGGGCGTACTCGGAATTCCGAACAAAAGGTATTTTTCATCAAAAAAAAAAACACAAAAAAGTATTAAAAACTCTGATATTTCCCTTTACTTAACTGTAATTTTTTTTTGGAATATGTCGAATATGCGAAATTTACTACTTTTCGAATCAATATTAACCCAGAGGGTCAATTTTTCATTTAGAACAACATTTTTCATTTTAAAATTTCGTGTTTTTTTCTATCTTTGCAGGGTTATTTTTTTGAGTGTAACAATGTTGTACAAAGGTGTAGAGCAGACAATTACAAAAAATATGATGTATAAACATAAGGGGTTTTGAAATGTTTTGAAATGTTTTGAAAAAGTTACTTTTTGCAATTCCGTCGTGAAACTACTTACTTTTCCTGTCATTCTTGAACGACGAAATTGTCTACTTTTCTGTACCAAAAATAACAGAATCGAATAGCGACACTTTTCAAAATAAATGCTGAAAAGTTCTACTTTTCAGCACTGAAATGGGTGAAAAAAAGTTCAACATTTTTTATTTAAACGATTTATTGACAAAATACATGAAAATTTGACTAAAATTTCACTCAATGGGTGTTTTTCGGAATTGCAAAATAGTAGTTTATGCAACAAGTTGCAAAAAGAGGATTTTTTCAGCACAAGTTGTACATTTATCCAACGAGGTTCACCGAGTTGGATAAATACGACGAGTGCTAAAAAAATCAAGTTTTGCAACTAGTTCCATACAACATTTTTTGCAATTCCGAAAAACACCCATTGGGTGAAATTTTAAGTAAAATTTTCATGTATTTTGTCAATAAATCGTTTAAATCAAAACAATCTTGAAAAGTGTTACTTTTCGATAAAGTGCTGAAAAGTTCAACTTTTCAGCACCCATTTCAGTGCTGAAAAGTAGAACTTTTCAGCATTTATTTTGAAAAGTGTTGCTATTCGATTCTGTTATTTTTGGTACAGAAAAGTAGGCTATTTCGTCGTTCAAGAATAACAGGAAAAGTAAGTAATTTCACGACGGAATTGCAAAAAAATGATTTTTTGAGCACTCTTCGTATTAATCTTTTTGCAACTTGTTGCATAAACTACTATTATGTGTTTCTCTCGTCCGTGTCTGTTGCGGGTGACCATGAACGGCCATTTTCAACGACAACCAACTTTTTCAAAACTTTTTTTTCGTAAAAACGCGATAACTCGTGATGTTTATAAGCAAACCCCTTATATATCAAAATTTTTGTAATTGTATGCTCTACAACTTTGTAGAGTTGGCGGGGATTCACCCACCAAGATTTTTTTGTGTGATTTGGGTAGTTTTGGTTGAGTTAGAGTGGCCCAAAAATTACGTTTTGTGAAGATTTAAAAAAAAACCACATTCTTGCAGAATCATATCTTTGGAACAAGTCAACCAATTTTCTTCAGATCGTTTTTAAAATATATTGATTGGAACAAATATTTATTCAAAATATCTCAAACTAGGAGAAAAGCAGTTCCAGTGATTTAAATTAGGAACCTTTCAAAAGTATCACCACCAGTTCATCAATCTCAATATCTTAGTGGAGCACTTTTGCGGCAATAGCCGCAGTAGAGTTAATCAAAATAAACCAAAAAAAAAAAAAAAAGAGCTCCCCCGAGGAAAACAAATGTCTGCGCGACTGCTGCCGTCATAATAACGTCGACGTCTACGTGGCAGTTTGAGTCTTTCTGAGTTAGTGTTTCTTGTTCAATAAATATCCCGCAAAGAATTACACCGCAGCATGATATTTCTTCTACATCCCCCCACCCACGCGAAATGGATTGTGCTAAGGATTGTGTATTTTCACTCCACCTACGCCACGCGGAAGCTATTGGTGAGCAATTGTTTTCAGCATACTGTAGGGTGGAGTGACTTTGAATTTTTTTTAGAAAGTAATGTATTTTTGCTAATTTTCGAACGTGAGTTTGCGGCTTAACAGTTTTAATAAAAAGGCAAAAAAAAGTATAATAAGTCAAGATTTTTTCAAGGACTCAGTTATAGTGTATGGAATGATTTTGTTGAACTAAGTGTGGTAGGACAAAGTCCCAACCACACACTGTACACTCCGGACAAGTACGAGACACGAAAAAGCGCTCAAATAAATATCAATCTCGGAAGCTTTTTAGGCCACCTTCTGACATTTTGAGCAACAGCACCGGGAGGGGTCCGGAAGCCACGAAAAGGACACGTTTTGGTTTTGTTGGTACGTGCAATACGGATTTAGTTCCCGCAAAGACAGCTAAATCACCCGCCGACTGAACCATTCTTTTCGTTTTATGACTCCATCCATTATCGGAAGGGATTTGTGCGGTGGTAAATAGGCACCACCCCCCACTTCGGAACTCCTCTTTCCCAGAAAACTTGTTTAGTTCGGATTTTTGCACGTGCTGAAAGGAGGATAAACCTTCTTTTTACGGTAAACTCCCCCATTTTGTCGTCATTATCCATCACCTCTGTAGAATTTCTTTATCCTTACTTCACTTGCTCAAACCCTTTCTCAAGCGAGGACCGGAAGTCCCTTTGCTTTGCTTTATGGACAGCTTATGACGCCATCTAGCCAAATGTACGCAATTTAAATAATTCAGTGCACACTGTAAGCGGAATATCCTGCGGGCCAAGATTCTACCTCCCGGAAATTACCTTCACCCTCCCCAATGGGACAATGAAGTAATGGGACGTGGGATTTGACAACAACAATCATCGTTTGGATCAATTCTACGGGTTCTACGTGATTCACATTGGTATTTTCTTAAAATGTTGCAGATATTTATGCTGGTGTATGTTGTGTATAATAGAGTCTATTATTCATTAAGAGCCGGTCTACCAAAGTGTCATGGTAGAACTGTCAGTCAGAGCAGTGCTACCAACAATGTCCAAGTCTATTAAAGGACCATGCGTCCACATGTCATTCCCTTTCATCCACGGACCGTGTCTAACCTAACCTAAGTCTCAATAAAGTGTGCTTCTAAACCAAGTGAGTTCTTCATCCGCGAAAGTCCAGAACACTTCAGTGTAGAAATTATAAGAAAGTGTAAAAGTTTTGTTTTTTAACTTAATCTATTTTGTTGTACATTTTTTGTCCAAATGACATTTCTTAATAGAAACTTATCTATGCGGTTGATGACTTCTTCCTTCTTTACCAACAATGGGTGATATGATGGGTTTGGAGAAAATTTCATCTAATTTTCTTGGATTCAGAATAAAAATGTACACACATATCATGTCGTCGCCGTCGTGCATGTTGGGCCAAATTGAGTTAAGAACGCCATTTTGTGCAGCTCACAATGCCTCATCTTTTGAACTTCACAGATCCCCAAAATTCGAATTCAATCCTGAGATATTCAATGAAAAACAAAAAAGCGCACGTACAAGTTAGACTACCGTAAACATTTGTAATTATAACTCGGGACTCCAGCAACCAAATTTAACCAAACTTCGGGACAATGCACAGAATGGTCAGCCAAACAAAACGTGTTTGTTATTGTTTACATTGCGTGCTTTCGTTTTTGTTTATTCAAGGTCAAACATTAAAACGCGTTTTTCTCGGAACGTCGAAATGGCGGGTGCGACAAGATAGCACGACGATGTCGATGTGGTCATCAAATGAAACAGGGTTGTTAGGTCTTCAAACTTTAAGACACGTTTGAAATGTTTTCAATTACCAAACCATCTATAGGTCATTTATGTGATATCCGGCCTAAAAAAGTACATAATTATCACTCAAGTGGTCCTAACTTGAGACAGGGTTGCCAGGTCTTCAATGTTTTGGAATCATTAGAAAGATTTTTTGATTTCCTAACCAATGAATGGGCTGGATGATGGATTAGAACATAGTTTACATAAATTTAGGTGGGATCCGGCCTATCAAAAGTACATAATTATCACCTAAGAGGCAGTATTTGTAAATATTGCTCGGTTTGTTCTAGAGGTCGTATCGAGGTGCTCCAATTTGAATGAAACTTTCAGCGTTTGTTTGTCTATACATGAGATGAACTCATGCCAATTATGAGCCCTCTACGACAAAGGGAAGTTGGCTAAAACGGGCTTTGAAGTTTGAGGTCGAAAAAACATAAAAAATCATAAAATTGCTCGCATTTCCGTAAAACTTCATCAATTCCAACTCTCTTAGATGCATTCGAAAGTTATTTTGAAGCTTTGTAAAATGTGCCATAGACATCCAGGATTGGTTTGAATTTTTCTCTTAGCTTTTGCAAATTACTGCCAAAAATGGATTTTTTTAAAACCTTAATATTTTTTTTCAACAGCCTCCAACACCCATACTCCTGTATGTCAAAAGTTAGGGAATTTCATGGACTATAAGCCTACGGTAATAACTTTTTGGCCAATTGCAGTTTTTCTCATAGTTTTTCAATTTTTCTAGAACAAACTTTTTACAACGTTAGTTTTTGCCCTGTAGACCAAGAAGACGGCACTTTTTGGTCTCAATTTTGTCATATTCGGAATCCACAACAATTTCACGTAAGTATTGGAGTTGTAATTTTGATTTAAAAAATAATTAAATAAAACATTTTTGGAAAAAGAAATAGATCTTATTTAACCTGTGACCAATACGTCAAATGCTGTATCAAGTAGGCGAAAAGCTGTTTTACCGCTAATCCAACAAATTGTTAAAAAATATTTTAATTCATTCTAAATGGCAATTTTTTCAATCAAATTTATAACTCCAATACTTCTAACTTACGTGAAATTGTCCGAGGATTCCGAATAAGACAAAATTGAGACTGAAAAGTTCCGCTATGGCGGCCTACAGGGGAAAAACTAACGTTGAAAAATTTTTGCTTTAGAAAAACCAAAAAACTATGAGAAAAACTGCGATTGGCCAAAAAGTTATTACCGTAGGCTTATAGTCCATGAAATTCCCTAACTTTTGACATACAGGAGTATGGGTGTTGGAGGCTGTTGCGAAAAGATATTAAGGTTTTTAAAAAAACCATTTTTGACAGTAATTTGCAAAAGCTAAGAGAAAAAGTCAAACCAATCCTGGATGTCTATGGCACATTTTAAAGGGTTTCAAAAGACCTTTCGAATGCATCTAAGAGAGTTGGAATTGGTGAAGTTTTACGGAAATGCGAGCAATTTTAAGATTTTTTAGGTTTTTTGGACCTCAAACTTCAATGCCCGTTTTACCCCACTTCCCTTTGTCGTGTCACAAAATAGCTCACGAGCGAAAACTGGCTGTTCTTCATTTTAATCGCGGGGAATACCTTGCTGACAGTAATCATATTTGAACTTTGTAGCTGAACTGGCGTATCAGAGTCACAGTAAATCGTCTCGTAAAGAGTACACAAAAGAAAAAAAATACCTAATAATTCAGAAACATAGCACCCGAAGGTGATCAATGTGAAATATAATGAATGGTTTGATAATTGACCACGCGTCAACCAAATAAGTTTTTTTGTGTACGACCAATAGTCCAAGCCATGTAGTCTCGTAATAATGCTTTCGCGGTAGATCGGGAGTTCGATACCCGACTCGAATCAACCTAACTGGTGATCGTTTCCCTTCTGGATTCGAAAGCTTAGTAAAGAGAAGTCTGTGTTTTTTTTTTTACAAGTATCACAATTGTGCTTAACGGATATCATTAAGATTACACAAATAATCTGCCCTGGAAATACCTCCTTTACTTCTTGTTATCAATAGACGAACAATAATTTCATAAAGTGTTTTAATTACAGCCGTGAGCACTAGGGTGCCCAGAAAAAATGACCCCCTGCTCCACAAGCGGAAAACGGTTCTTTGGGTTATTTTAAGCATCTGTGCAAATTTTTAGCGAAATTGGTTGTAATTAGCCCATACCCGGGCAGACGGTAATAACAAAATTAATAATATTTCAATAACAAATCCTGTTAAAATAACAAAAAGTGTTATTATTTTATCCTGAAGTTCAACTTCAAGAAGAAAAAATAATAACAGTTTCTGATAAAATAACAAAATTTGCTATTGAAGTGATATAATATTGAAAATGTTTAATAACACGCTAATAAGAGGAAATGTTATACATTTCAAAAACTCTCCTAATAACAAAATTTGGTATTCGTTCGGTATACTGACTCAGAAATAAAATTACCATAAATCGCACAAATGGAAAAGTTTCTAAGTGTCCATAACACAATCTGTTATTATTTTTTCTTTTGTTAAATATGTTTAGATCTTTGGGATAATTTTGTCTAATTTCGTCGGGGTCATTATTTTGGCCATGAAATGGGGTCTTTAAGCTAAAATTATTCTAAAAAGTTGAAATTTTGGAAGTTGATTTTTTTTAATTATTTGATATACATACCCCCTAAGGGACTTTGCTAAAATTGGATAGAACTATGGGATAATTTTGACCAATTTTGTTGGGGTCATTATTTTGGCCATGAAATGGGGTCCTTAAGCTAAAATTATTCTAAAATGTTGAAATTTTGAAAGTTGATTTTTTTAATTATTTGATATACCCCCTAAGGAACTTTGCTAAAATTGGCTAGAACTATGGGATAATTTTGACCAATTTCGTCGGGGTCATTATTTTGGCCATGAAATGGGGTCCTTAAGCTAAAATTATTCTAAAATGTTGAAATTTTGAAAGTTGATTTTTTTAATTATTGATATACCTTCTAAAAGACTTTGTTTAAAATGGTTAGAACTATGGAATAATTTTGACCAATTTCGTCAGGGTCATTATTTTGGCCATGAAATGGGGTCCTTAAGCTAAAATTATTCTTAAAAGTTGAAATTTTGAAAGTAGATTTTTTTAATTATTTGATATACCCCCTAAGGGACTTTGCTAAAATTGGCTAGAACTATGGGATAATTTTGACCAATTTCTTCGGGATCATTATTTTGGCCATGAAATGGGGTCCTTAAGCTAAAATTATTCTAAAATGTTGAAATTTTGAAAGTTGTTTTTTTTTATTTGATATACCCCCTAAGGGACTTTGTTAAAATTGGCTAGAACTATGGTATAATTTTGACCAATTTCGTCGGGGTCATTATTTTGGCCATGAAATGGGGTCCTTAAGCTAAAATTATTCTAAAATGTTGAAATTTTGAAAGTTGATTTTTTTAATTATTGATATACCTTCTAAAAGACTTTGTTTAAAATGTTTAGAACTATGGAATAATTTTGACCAATTTCGTCAGGGTCATTATTTTGGCCATGAAATGGGGTCCTTAAGCTAAAATTATTCTAAAATGTTGAAATTTTGAAAGTAGATTTTTTAATTATTTGATATATCCCCTAAGGGACTTTGCTAAAATTGGCTAGAACTATGGGATAATTTTGACCAATTTCTTCGGGATCATTATTTTGGCCATGAAATGGGGTCCTTAAGCTAAAATTATTCTAAAATGTTGAAATTTTGAAAGTTGTTTTTTTTTATTTGATATACCCCCTAAGGGACTTTGTTAAAATTGGCTAGAACTATGGTATAATTTTGACCAATTTCGTCGGGGTCATTATTTTGGCCATGAAATGGGGTCCTTAAGCTAAAATTATTCTAAAATGTTGAAATTTTGAAAGTTGATTTTTTTAATTATTGATATACCTTCTAAAAGACTTTGTTTAAAATGTTTAGAACTATGGAATAATTTTGACCAATTTCGTCAGGGTCATTATTTTGGCCATGAAATGGGGTCCTTAAGCTAAAATTATTCTAAAATGTTGAAATTTTGAAAGCTGATTTTTTTTATTATTTGATATACCCCCTAAAGGACTTTGTTTAAAATGGTTAGAACTATGGGATAATTTTGACCAATTTCGTCAGGGTCATTATTTTGGCCATGAAATGGGGTCCTTAAGCTAAAATTATTCTTAAATGTTGAAATTTTGAAAGCTGATTTTTTTAATTATTTGATATACCCCCTAAGGGACTTTGTTAAAATTGGCTAGAACTATGGTAAAATTTTGACCAATTTCGTCGGGGTCATTATTTTGGCCATGAAATGGGTCCTTAAGCTAAAATTATTCTAAAATGTTGAAATTTTGAAAGTTGATTTTTTTAATTATTGATATACCTTCTAAAAGACTTTGTTTAAAATGTTTAGAACTATGGAATAATTTTGACCAATTTCGTCAGGGTCATTATTTTGGCCATGAAATGGGGTCCTTAAGCTAAAATTATTCTAAAATGTTGAAATTTTGAAAGTAGATTTTTAATTATTTGATATACCCCCTAAGGGACTTTGCTAAAATTGGCTAGAACTATGGGATAATTTTGACCAATTTCTTCGGGATCATTATTTTGGCCATGAAATGGGGTCCTTAAGCTAAAATTATTCTAAAATGTTGAAATTTTGAAAGTTGTTTTTTTTTATTTGATATACCCCCTAAGGGACTTTGTTAAAATTGGCTAGAACTATGGTATAATTTTGACCAATTTCGTCGGGGTCATTATTTTGGCCATGAAATGGGGTCCTTAAGCTAAAATTATTCTAAAATGTTGAAATTTTGAAAGTTGATTTTTTTAATTATTGATATACCTTCTAAAGACTTTGTTTAAAATGTTTAGAACTATGGAATAATTTTGACCAATTTCGTCAGGGTCATTATTTTGGCCATGAAATGGGGTCCTTAAGCTAAAATTATTCTAAAATGTTGAAATTTTGAAAGCTGATTTTTTTATTATTTGATATACCCCCTAAAGGACTTTGTTTAAAATGGTTAGAACTATGGGATAATTTTGACCAATTTCGTCAGGGTCATTATTTTGGCCATGAAATGGGGTCCTTAAGCTAAAATTATTCTTAAATGTTGAAATTTTGAAAGCTGATTTTTTTAATTATTTGATATACCCCCTAAGGGACTTTGTTAAAATTGGCTAGAACTATGGTAAAATTTTGACCAATTTCGTCGGGGTCATTATTTTGGCCATGAAATGGGTCCTTAAGCTAAAATTATTCTAAAAAGTTGAATTTTTTTTTTTTTTTATAAAATATTGTTTTATTGGTTTTGATTGCTTAAAAGCTACTTGACCAAATAGCTTAAACTTCAGTATCTAAGTGAAATTCTAATTCATTAATGTCAATTACATTATTATCCTTGCTAACAAAGATGACAAACTGAATGAACGTTTTAAGCACTTTAACTTTAACTGATCGTCTCATTGCAAGAAGTGTTGGTTGCAATAGATGGGTGAGAGAGATGTTTCTGTTTTGGGCGATGTTCCTTAGCCTTCTCTGCAGCACGGTGCACGCCGCTGCAACGCGCGGGCATGTTGAGATTTTGTGTGGGATGTCCTCTGGTTGGTTGTTGCAGTTGGGACACATGTCAGAGTCGGCCCGTTGCATCCTGTGCAACAGCCGCTGGTTGGACAGCTTCCGGTTGACGAGCAGGTAGTAATGACAGCGCTCGAACGATGTCAGGTGTTTGGCCGCAATGTTTCGCCAGATTCGATTCCAGTTTGCTGTTGGGTTTTCCAGCATCACTTTCGGCTTGTCGATCTTGTTCAGGTAGTGAGCGTGGAGAAGATTGGCCGAGGGATTCGCTTGGACTTTTGAAAGTTGATTTTTATAATTATTTGATATACCCCCTAAAGGACTTTGTTTAAAATGGTTAGAACTATGGGATAATTTTGACCAATTTCGTCAGGGTCATTATTTTGGCCATGAAATGGGGTCCTTAAGCTAAAATTATTCTTAAATGTTGAAATTTTGAAAGCTGATTTTTTTAATTATTTGATATACCCCCTAAGGAACTTTGCTAAAATTGGCTAGAACTATGGGATAATTTTGACCAATTTCGTCGGGGTCATTACTCTGGCCATGAAATGGGGTCCTTAAGCTAAAATTATTCTAAAAAGTTTTGAAAGTTGATTTTTTTAATTATTTGATATACCTCCTAAAAGACTTTGTTTAAAATGGTTAGAACTATGGGATAATTTTGACCAATTTCGTCAGGGTCATTATTTTGGCCATGAAATGGGGTCCTTAAGCTAAAATTATTCTAAAAAGTTGAAATTTTGAAAGTAGATTTTTTTTAATTATTTGATATACCCCCTAAGGGACTTTGCTAAAATTGGCTAGAACTATGGGATAATTTTGACCAATTTCGTCGGGGTCATTATTTTGGCCATGAAATGGGGTCCTTAAGCTAAAATTATTCTAAAAAGTTGACATTTTGAAAGTTGATTTTTTTAATTATTTGATATACCCCCTAAGGAACTTTGCTAAAATTGGCTAGAACTATGGTATAATTTTGACCAATTTCGTCGGGGTCATTATTTTGGCCATGAAATGGGGTCCTTAAGCTAAAATTATTCTAAAAAGTTGAAATTTTGAATGTTGATTTTTTTAATTATTTGATATACCCCCTAAAGGACTTTGTTTAAAATGGTTAGAACACTGGGATAATTTTGACCAATTTCGTCAGGGTCATTATTTTGGCCATGAAATGGGGTCCTTAAGCTAAAATTATTCTAAAAAGTTGAAATTTTGAAAGTTAATTTTTTTAATTATTTGATATACCCCCTAAGGAACTTTGCTAAAATTGGCTAGAACTATGGGATAATTTTGACCAATTTCGTCAGGGTAATTATTTTGGCCATGAAATGGGGTCCTTAAGCTAAAATTTTTCTAAAAAGTTGAAATTTTGAAAGTTGATTTTTTAATTATTTGATATACCCCTTAAGGGACTTTGTTAAAATTGGCTAGAACTATGAAATAATTTTGACCAATTTCATCGGGGTCATCTATTTCACCATGAAATGGGGTTTCAAGCTAAAATTAATCCGATCAAAATTAACTTTTGAGCGTTCTTTTTTTTAATTTTGTTATATTCCCTAACGGAATTGATTTATTTATAGAGAATTTTTGAAGTGTGAATAACAAAAGCTGTTATTATTTTCACAGAGCCAGGAAGTCAGAGCTGACGTTGAAGTTCGAGCTGGAGTGAGACCTCGGAGACTGCATCGGATTCATCTAATTTTCAGCAACTTTTACTTGGAGTCGGAATCTGTGAAGTCGGGTATTTTTGGAGAGCTGAACTGCCCCTGATCGCATAAATGTCCCATATGCATTTTCATCGATTTCGAGTTATTGATGCAGTTTGGTTCAAAATTGTGTTCTATTTCGAAAGAGCCTATAACATCCAGTACTTTGTTCTAGAAATCAGGAGGAAATCCAGTTTTTTCGCGAAATCTTAACACGTAGCCTTATGTATGGGACAAACTTCAAATGCGTTTTTCTCAGCTTGCTGTTTTTGCATATGGGACATTTATGCGAACATGGGCAGTGAAGTCGTCGTTGACGTCATATCCTGCATCCAGAGTCGGAGTTGTCTTCAAAGTATGGATTCAAAGTCGCTTGGAGGTACCCGACTCTGCAGCCCTGACTAGTACAGAGGAGTTATGGTAACTGCAGGTTTATTTGCAAATTACAAATAAACCAAAACAATAACTTTTTTTGTTATGGAGACATACCAGTTCAATAACATTTTTTGTTATTATGCTGCTCCACCTCTCCGCACAAAATAACAAATCTTGTTATTTATTCATGATTCCTTCTGTGTTATTGGTTTGTTATTGCAATAACAACATAATAACAGTTTAAGTTATTCTTCGAACAAATCTTTGATATTGATTTTTGTTATTTTAACAACTAATCCGATCATCCCAATAACATATTTCGATCTTCTCACAATATCAAAAACTGACCTTCCCAAGTTATTTCCGTCTGCTCGGGTAGGGGGATGGCGTCGCTATTTTTAGACCACGTTTTCCACTTTTTCTCATCGAAACCGACTACTTTATCGACTTTATTTTGCTGGGCGAGATAGGACGCCGTCTATTTTTAGACGATGACTCAGCACTTTTCACACACATTTTAAAGGGTTTCAAAAGACCTTTCGAATGCATCTAAGAGAGTTGGAATTGGTGAAATTTTAAGGAAATGCGAGCAATTTTAAGATTTTTTAGGTTTTTTGGACCTCAAACTTCAATGCCCGTTTTACCCCATTTCCCTTTGTCGTAGAGAGCTCGTATTTGGCATGAGTTCATCTCATGTATAGACAAACAAACGCTGAAAGTTTCATCCAAATCGAAGCATCCTGTTACACATTGGTGAAAAACTCGCTCTTAAGTGGTCATAACTTGAGACAGGGTTGCCAGATCTTCAATGTTGTGGACTCGTTGGAAAGGTCTCTCGATTACCTATGTAACGAAAAGTCGGATGATGATTCCGGACATAGTTTTCGTACAGATAAGTGAGATCTTGATTCAGAAAAGTACATGAATATCACTTAACATTCCAACGCCCAAGGCTCCAAAAAAGGTGGAACGGTAACTTCAACTCGCTGGTTCTCGTGCATAACTCAACCAATCAAGATGATTCTTTTTTTCAGTGATTTGTTAGAATGTCTAGATGATCCTAGAACTTTGCAGAACTAAATTTGATCAAATCTGTAATTTTTGCGATCAAAAACATCGTTCCAACTTTTTTATTCGCGTGTAAAAAAAAATTCGCCAAAAATTCCGCGGAGGCAGTCGTTTGAAAAAAGGTGGAACGATGTTTTCGGTCGCAAAAATTACAGATTTGATCAAATTGATTTTTGCAAAGTTCTAGAATCATCTAGACATTCTTACACATCACTGGAAACAAGAATCGTCCCGATTGGTTGAGTAATGCCCGAAAACCAGCGAGTTGAAGTTATCGTTCCACCTTTTTTAGGAGGCTTGGGCGTCCGTGTAAGTTGGACATGCGTTGGGCGTTCCAGTGTTAAGAGGCAGTTTTTGCAAATATTGCTCGGTTTGTTCAAGAGGTCGTATTAAGGTGCTCCCATTTGGATGAAACTTTCAGCGTTTGTTTATCTATACATGAGATGAACTCATGCCAAATATGAGCCCTCTACGTTGAAGGGAAGTGGGGTAAAACGGGCATTGAAGTTTGAGGTACAAAAAACGTAAAAAATCTTAAAATTGCTCGCATTCCAGTATAACTTCATCAATTCCAGTTCTCTTAGATGCATTCGAAAGGTCTTTTGAAGCACTTCAAAATGAGCCATAGACATCCAGGATTGGTTTAACTTTTTCTCCTAGCTTTTGCAAATTACTGTTAAAAATTGTTTTTTTTTAATATCTTTTTGCAACAGCCTCCAACACCCATCCTCCTATAGGTCAAAAGTTAGGGAATTTCATAAATTATAAGCCTACGGTTTTAACTTTTTGGCCAATTGCAGTTTTTCTCATAGGTTTACGATTTTTCTATAACAAACATTTAACAACGTTAGTTTTT